>NW_024387030.1:15237605-15744327 GCF_900408965.1 Simochromis diagramma
GCTCTAGTGACAACCACTTAAAAGAGACTTCAGATAGAAGCTGTCATTATTTCCTTATAAGGACACAGAGGGCACGGCTAGGTGAGGCCACACACACTTTGGAACATTTAGGAGATATTCGCTTTTGCCAAGTCTTGAGTATTAAAGTGCAGTCATATCACTAATTTCCAAAAAATCTGTGTAAATGCAATGCACAATATTAGCTGAATAGGCATGTCTGTTTGGCTTATTGACAAGGGAAGAGGCATTTATTCAGCTTTAGCGAGCACCCCCTCCTACCCCGGCTTAAACTAAGATTACATCCCACCATAAATGTGTCATAACAGATTTAGTAGCTCAGTGTTTAAGTTCATAATTTCTTCTGGACCTCCCTGTCTTCACCAACCTACTATTTCGGTGTATGCGAGTCCCTATTGAGATGTCAACAATTTTATGAAATGTCCATCAATTTCAACGTTATTAGATCATACACACGCCCGCCTGCCATCCGGACTAACCGAGAGATTTTAACCACACGGCGCTGGACGAACACTGCAAAACAGTCGTGCGGTTGGCAACGTCCACACAGACCCAACAATTTTTGTTTTAAACCTAGCTGCATGCTTTTATGGAGAAGCTGTTTATTTTTAGAGGTTAAAACGCGACTCTAGCGGAGGTCACGTACCGGACAGTGTCTACAGCATTTTTCATGTTTGCATTATTACTTATGAAGGCGTAAGAGGCGGGCAGGGTCTCTTTTCTTTTTTTAAGTGCCAACTGTTTTTCAAATACTGATGCTGATGTAGGATGACAGACTTATGATTTACAAAGAATCTGACATATATTCAGTGGCTTTAAAGACGCTCTCTTTCGGTCTCTGTGCACGATACAAAGAGAATGGCGCACACTTTGGTCGGGAAAGACAGACCTCCCACTTATCAGCTATCTGTTGATAATCCTCCAAGCGTGACTCCTATTTCCTCCTGACCCATTTTCAGGGTTTGTTTTGGATGAGAGTGGGGTTCATGTGTCAGTGCACGTGGATGCCACAAACGGGTGATTTATGTTTGACCCCCGTTTGGACTTTTTCAGGTCTTTGTAATGAGTTCCGGGTTTTACTCCTCGTCTGTAGGAGTATGGAAAGCTTTCACAGGAATTAATTGTGGTGAACTTCTATGTGCTTTTATCACCATTTAAATGCTTCCAAGTGACAGCCAGAAGCCGCGAGCACAACTCTAGGAGAGCACCCACGGGAGATGAGGTGTTTCTTCCCCCCGTGAGAACCTCTCGTGTCTGTTGTGTATCAGGGCCTTGGCTCGGAGGTTAGTTGGAAGTGCGATGGGGACCCGCAGCCAGGAGAGAAGGTCCTGCAGGATATAAAGGAGAGGAGAGGGCAGGAGAGGCGGCTCCAAGAGATCCAACGGCAGCTGGAGCTCCTGGGTCAAAGCCAAGAGATGACTGTGAGTTCAAAGCAGCTACACGCTCACGGGAAAACACATGCTCATGCGCACCCAAATACTTGCATACACACAATATGACTGTGTTGTGTGCATTATAATGCTCCACAGCGTTCATCTGTAGACACGTGTGTAACAAATTATTACAAGCATACAGCTCATTCTCTGTCATTCTTAGAGTGAGAAGATGAAATCACATGCAACATTCGTGTCTCTGCAGACCCATAATTTTTCCTCTTTTTCCCTCATTTCACTTCTCTCTCTTTTCAGTTTACAGTCTCATGTCTGGTTTATACCGATGATAAATCTTGATGCATGGTTTTGATCAGAAGGCCAGGATGGTCATTTTCTCCACTGATAGCCTTTTTGTCCTCCTCCACGTTTAATTGCTTTCTCGCGATCTTTGCCAAGATTCAGTGTCTTCGCTCCACAGTGTTCCCTAGAAACCATTGAGCACCGTCTGATCTTAGGAGTCTGCAGAGTTACAACCAGAGGACTGTCACTAAAGGCACAATGCAAGAATGTTCCAAGAACAAAGGTGGACGGGCCTGATTTCTGCTCTCTCTGGCTCTTATGACTTTAAATTTTCTGTTAGATAAAAGGAAAACATCAGGGTTAATACATTTATTTGTTAGACTTTGTTGGTGTTAAAAGGGAAGCTCCTGCTGCTGTTTATGGAATTCTTTTCATCAGTTCCCACACTGATGAATCACAGCGTGATGTACAGTGGGGCAAAAAAGTATTTAGTCAGCCACCGATTGTGCAAGTTCCCCCACTTAAAATGATGACAGAGGTCAGTAATTTGCACCAGAGGTACACTTCAACTGTGAGAGACAGAATGTGAAAAAAAAAATCCATGAATCCACATGGTAGGATTTGTAAAGAATTTATTCGTAAATCAGGGTGGAAAATAAGTATTTGGTCAATAACAAAAATACAACTCAGTACTTTGTAACATAACCTTTGTTGGCAATAACAGAGGTCAAACGTTTACTATAGGTCTTTACCAGGTTTGCACACACAGTAGCTGGTATTTTGGCCCATTCCTCCATGCAGATCTTCTCGAGAGCAGTGATGTTTTGGGGCTGTCGCCGAGCAACACGGACTTTCAACTCCCGCCACAGATTTTCTATGGGGTTGAGGTCTGGAGACTGGCTAGGCCACTCCAGGACTTTCAAATGCTTCTTACGGAGCCACTCCTTTGTTGCCCGGGCGGTGTGTTTTGGATCATTGTCATGTTGGAAGACCCAGCCTCGTTTCATCTTCAAAGTTCTCACTGATGGAAGGAGGTTTTGGCTCAAAATCTCACGATACATGGCCCCATTCATTCTGTCCTTAACACGGATCAGTCGTCCTGTCCCCTTGGCAGAAAAACAGCCCCATAGCATGATGTTTCCACCCCCATGCTTCACAGTAGGTATGGTGTTCTTGGGATGCAACTCAGTATTCTTCTTCCTCCAAACACGACGAGTTGAGTTTATACCAAAAAGTTCTACTTTGGTTTCATCTGACCACATGACATTCTCCCAATCCTCTGCTGTATCATCCATGTGCTCTCTGGCAAACTTCAGACGGGCCTGGACATGCACTGGCTTCAGCAGCGGAACACGTCTGGCACTGCGGGATTTGATTCCCTGCCGTTGTAGTGTGTTACTGATGGTGACCTTTGTTACTTTGGTCCCAGCTCTCTGCAGGTCATTCACCAGGTCCCCCCGTGTGGTTCTGGGATCTTTGCTCACCGTTCTCATGATCATTTTGACCCCACGGGATGAGATCTTGCGTGGAGCCCCAGATCGAGGGAGATTATCAGTGGTCTTGTATGTCTTCCATTTTCTGATGATTGCTCCCACAGTTGATTTTTTCACACCAAGCTGCTTGCCTATTGTAGATTCACTCTTCCCAGTCTGGTGCAGGTCTACAATACTTTTCCTGGTGTCCTTCGAAAGCTCTTTGGTCTTGGCCATGGCGGAGTTTGGAGTCTGACTGTTTGAGGCTGTGGACAGGTGTCTTTTATACAGATGATGAGTTCAAACAGGTGCCATTCATACAGGTAACGAGTGGGGGACAGAAAAGCTTCTTACAGAGGACGTTACAGGTCTGTGAGAGCCAGAGATTTTCCTTGTTTGAGGTGACCAAATACTTATTTTCCACCCTAATTTACGAATAAATTCTTTACAAATCCTACCATGTGGATTCATGGATTTTTTTTTCACATTCTGTCTCTCACAGTTGAAGTGTACCTCTGGTGCAAATTACTGACCTCTGTCATCATTTTAAGTGGGGGAACTTGCACAATCGGTGGCTGACTAAATACTTTTTTGCCCCACTGTATATTCAGTATGCCTAATTTAAACATAAAAGATGGGCATTTCTCTGACAAATAGTGAGGTAATAAAACCACCGAGCGGCAGCCACACCCTTACATCACACGGCATCACGCCATGCAACTGAGGCCTATTCCTGGCCTAATTAAGGAGAGACAAGTGGAATTTTGTTGCTAATTAAGCCGAGCTCCATTCGAGGAAAACCGTTCTTTCATCGTGATTCCAAAACATCAAACCCACCAGTCCCTTAACTACTGGTGCTGCAACACACTCTTTGCGTTTGACCATGTGTCACTGCATTTTTATATAGTGTGACTAAATGAGTGAACCCAGCGAGTGACTTCAATGTAAACAGCAGCCTCACAGTGTATATATTTTTAGTGCCACGGGCCTTGTTTTGTGGCTAGAAAAAGATTTATTTGTACAGATTTTGTCTGGGAGGGCATACTTAACCAGTCTCACACAGCTGCAGTATACTCATAAAGTTGATTTGTATAACATACATAACTCAGAGACTCTCACAAGACTTTTGGGCCTCCACGTTGGGTGACAGCCGTCCCCAGAGGGATAACGTTATGCATATATCCCAAGATCCCATTCTTGTGAAGACAGAATGCCGTGAATGCCTTCGGGACAAATATTCACTTGAGCACTGTAATGATTTCAATAGATCTGTGTGTAAACTGCAACTTATCCATAGAACCAAAGGCTGTATTCCCAGTTACACCGACTGTCTGCTAGCTATGCAGTGTTTCTGTGTAGTTTTCTATTGGATTAAAAATGTGATAAGGAGAAATCTATCCATCCATACATCCATCTGTTTTCTTCTGCTTATCCAATTCAGGGTTGTGGGTGAGACTGGAGTCTAAACCAGCAGCCATACATCCTGGACAGGTGGCCAATTTCTCACAGGGCCAGCACAGAAACAGACAACCATTTACATTTATAGCAAAGGAATCACCAGTTAACCCAACCCCTCTAACCTCAACTAACCTCTTCCTCTAACCTGGGGAGAGCCCACACAGACACGGGGAGAGCATGCAATCCAAACAGAAAGGCTTTGACCTTCTTGCTGTGAGGCAACCACTACGCTTCTTACCTTGTTGGTGCAAAAATATTATTTTATGCCTGTCGAACTGTGTTATCTTTGGCATTTTTCATAGACTCGACTAAGGAAAGGAGAACAAATGATATGCTTTTGCAACAGGTTGCTAGTAACAAAGTGCCTAAAGATACAAATGGGTTTCTCTGTTATGTGTAAACACAACAGTGGTTCATCCCTTGGGTCGAGTGCCTTTTTTATGCTTGAGTGATTCATATGTCAGTGTTGAGTGGCTTAAAAAACATGTATGTAAAAAAAGTAAAATGGTACAAGGACTGGACTGAAAATGAGAGAAGAAAAGAAAAACTTCAGAGAGTCTGGTGAACCACTGCTTAAGAGCACTTTTAAAAAGAAATCCTGTTATTGAGTTTGACCAAATTCAAGTGTGTGATTAAAGGAGAAGTTAGGAAGGTGAAGTATTAGGTTTTTCGTAGCTATTTATTTAAACATGCTTGAAATACGGTAAAACAAAGATATCTTAAAATAGCAGATTTGACGAGGTTAACAAGCCTATTTTTCTGAAGAAACTGTGTGATGCTCGACAGTTGATCTGGTGCTCGTTTTCCTGCAGCCTGTTTTGGCTGCCTTCCTAAATCTACAGCAAAAGGAAGGACAATCTCAGCATTTACTGTAAAACAGGATAGTTCCAGCCCAGCGGTCTTGTTTTAATCAGGCCAACACTATCAGTCATACTTCCTCACTTACAGCAGTTTGTTATTACCTCATTATTTCTAGCATTTATCGGAACAGCAGTCTAGGTTAAAAAAAATAATAATAAATTGACTTATCTGGATCTGAATCTTAAAATCAATTATCTGTCTCTATGCATGCTTCACCACTTTCCTCACTTCACTGCATCCACAGCTGATGGCTGTTAGCTGCTAGCTTATCTCCCTCATCGGCTCTGCTTTGTCACCGTATGATCTTTGGAAAGGGCTCAATTTGAGAAAAGTCTCTTCTCCACTGGTCTCAGGTTTTTCAGTGTCACTATGATCTCTCCTATCTCCTGTACGTGCTCTATAACTCAACTTCAAATATATAAATTCAAATTTAGGAGGTGACACCGCTTTTGGATATATTTGCGGAAACAGCTCCTAAGCTTCAAGCCTCGGGACAGACCATGGCAGACGCTGTTTGAAATATGGATGCAATATAGGTTTAATGACACGGGGCACGCCTGAGCCTGCCTAGCCTCCTAAATATTAAATATTGAAGTTATGATTGGTGATTTAGTAATTTTGAACTTTTACAACATGTGTCATTTGGGAGGATATGTAATATGTTAGCAAGCTCAGAAACTGAAAGATACTTTTAGCAGCAGCTCTCATGTGCACAGAGATGTTTGTCCCACATTAAACATAGGAACATTGTCTAGCTAGCGTTAGCCGTCTCAGGCAGTCAACACTCCTGACTGCTGCACTTTAACCTGTGATTCAAACTATGGAAGTATACAGTAAAGAAAAGCCAGAGTCTTTTTTTCCCAATTACAAAGTGTCATTGTTAAGTATGCAATCCAAAGCTCTCAACTTTAAATCTGTCAGATTTGAACCTTTTGCTGCTGCAACCTCTTCTGCTTCTGTTCAGGCTCTGCAGAGGAGACTAGGATGAACAAAACAATTGACACACATGGCTCTTAGAGTTAAAACCAAAGACTATTTTATGTTGATATAGCTGTTAGAGTTGAAGCAGAGGCTCTTTGGGTATTTAGGAGAGTTACTATGCATTTAAAAAAATGTTAAAATATATATTATCTGCTATTTGACATGACATATATACAATGTTGGTGCTATGCTACTCTATAGCAGAATGGGAGTGCAATAATTAAGTTATTGCACTCCCATTCATTCTAAGTTCGTCTTTCTCCCGGAGGAGTAACTTCTGGGTCTGTGGACTATAGAGCTCAGGTATGCAACTGAAGTCGGTGACCCTGAAAGCTGAGCGGCCCACACTTGTGCTCAAACCTGGTCTTGCATCCTGTGTGTGCAGAAGCGCAGGATGAGCTGTGGTAGAGGTGGTAGTCCTCTGCAGAATGTAGCTGGAGGGCTCCACATCTCTGTCTTTGCCAGATTTATCTGCCTGTGGAAAGCTGATCATGCTCTGAGAGTGGCGGAGAGTTCTGATCTTTCAGGTCAAGAAGTTCACTCGCCTTGCCATTGTTTGCTGGTGGAAGAACTGGATTCACTTTAAAATAAAAACTATTTAATGACCCCGGTGACAATAAAACAGAAACTGTCAAAGGCCTGTAACTTGACAAACTCAAGATTTTCCACTTCCACCTTGGATTCCACATGTTTATTACAGAGAATCATGGTTGGGATTGCCAGCTTAAGGCTTTGCAGCATACACAGCTCTTCTCTTCACTGTAGATTGCGTATGTGAGATGCTTGTTTGTACACGACCCAAAGCCACCCAGAAACAAAGTTTTTATCTATTCCTGCTTACTCATTCACTTCCCTTCAGAATCGCTCGGATTGTGAATTCTGCGTTTATGAGCTGTCATGTAAGCCCAGCATTGTTGTTCCTGTCTCACTGATAACACAGTGGAACAAAGAGATGCTCCCTGGAAGCACCTTAATCAATTTTATCAAACATTTTCTTTGGAAAGCTTTCCTGTAATCCCAGCAGTTTTCTGTGCTGTTTACCAAAATTCATGTGTTCCCTGCTGCTAGGAAACCGAAACCTTCCACCAAGAAGAAATGAAGGACCTTTTTTTTTTTGCCTGTCCCATTTGGTTCTTTAGCCGTCAGAATTGTTGTCTGAAGACCAACAAGGAGACCCGATGGATTTATTTTGCCAAATGGATCATCGTGGCATTGCCGTATTGGTCCATTTGATCGACCTTTGTTTTTATTATTTATTATATTTTATTTTCAGATGTTACAGACGGGACAGACATGAGTGAGGGATAGGAAAGGGAGAGAGAAAGAGGAAGGAAAAGAAAAACAGAAGGGGAGAGGGACAGTGAGAAGGGGGGGGGGAATCTCCTGGATCACCTGTTGAGAGAAAAAGAAGAGACAACAAGCAAAAAAACCCAAACAAACATACTAAACACAACACCATCGCATTAATCTAGCTAAGTGTAAACAGCAGTAAATACTAAATATTCAATGTTGTTGTGCAGCACGCAGGACAGACAGCGCACAATGTGCCTTGAAGTAGCAGCCAAGAAAGGTGTAATTTAAGTCTACGAACAGTGAACACCCGTGTGAAGGACCTTAAATGGTTGTGTAGCAGCACGAAAGCACATATCAGTCACCCACAGACACCCCTGGCCTCCTCAAGTACCAAGGTCATCGGAGGTCAACCACTTTTAAAGAGTTGTAGCATTTTGTCAAAGCAGTAAAAAGAACATTCTTTCTTCCTTCTTTCCTTTCCTCTCCTCTCTGTTGGAAAGTCTAACCTGTTCCCATCTCCAAGACGGCTGGTATCAGTTAGAGGCATTTCAGACCATTAAGACTCCAGCCAGTGGGGCACTTTTTATTGCCCCATTCATGTACACAGAAAATAATGACAAGCCTCTAATTGACTTGTAATTTTTTTTCTTCTGCCATTTGTCTCAAGTTGCAGGAATTACTCACTTACGTTCAGAAAAATGTACGTCTCCTTTCCTTAACAAACTTTTTCTGTGACCGAGGTGTCAGTTGTTACATAAGAATATATATAAAGAATAGCTAAGCGGCTCTAGAATGGATAGACATTTATTTAAACTCTATATTTTTTTTGCATACTCTATATTTATTTACCTTTTTGGTTTGTTTGTTTTTTTCGAACTTGCTCTTTTATTGTCCAAAGCATTGGGGGTTTTGGCAGTCGTAATGTGTCTGGGACTCTTTCTATCAGAGCCTGTATTACATTTTTGGCAATGTGAGCACCTTATGCCTTCATCAGTGAGCCTTGGCCACCCATGACACTACGGTTCCTTCCTCGGACCACCCTACAAAGAGCTGCAGTTTTGGAGATGCCGTCTAACCATCACAATTTAGTCCATGTTAAAGTCATTCAAATCCTCACACTTGCCCATTTTTCTGCTTCTAGCACACTAACTTTGAGGACATGTCCACTTACTCCCTAAAATGTCAGTGTTGTATTGTTTTGCTGATCAAAAGTAGCAGGGGGAAAGATCAGTTAATACTAACTAAAGACTGTGATTGAGATTAGGGACAGAATATCTGGATCGCATCCTTACTTCAAGGCCAGGGACGTTCATTTCACTTAGGGCTGACAGCTAAAAACACGAGCGCAGAGAGAATGATGACAGCGATTTCTGTTCAACTCAGAGATTTAACGTTTGTCTCTTCTTGACACTTTCTTGGCACGGTGCTCGTGTCACGGAAGGTAATGAGTCGATAATATTGGAACAAATTGAGTGTTGAGTTGCAGCTGTTTAAACAAAGTGCAGAGTCCTTACACCGTGAACTTGCGCTTGTCTATGAGCACACGTGCGTAGGTAAATTAGTTACGGTCGCCAGGAATTCAGACTTTGCATATAGCGCCAAATGACGCGTCATTCCCAGGAATAGATTTTGACGTTTATTTAACTTTCAAGACCTTTTCCTCATAACCTAGTTTTCTTTCATCCTTGAACTCACTCGCTGTCCCAGGCTGCCTGTGAGGAGTCTGGCTTATGCGTAGAAAAACAAAACTAGCATCCAAGTGGAAGTGTTTTTCCCACACACCTTCCAACAAAGCAGAGCGGTGCAGTACATTATTATGAAGTGCCACTGTTATGTGAGGTCATGTATTAATACAGCACTTTGTCTGGACTTGTCAGAAACTAAGCTTTAGACCCAGTAAAATTTGTTTGGAAGAAATGCAGGAATGATGTCAGCAGTTGGTCACTTTTTATAATATTCGGCAGACGTGACCTGGAAACAGTTACACATCTACACATCCGCACCGTAGGCCTGCATGTGGAACGAATCTGCAAATACACACATATTGTTGTGTCTGTTTAATTGATTTTGAAACTCTAAATTCACACAAGCATCACTGAAATCTTACATCTGTTGGTGGGTTGTTTTTTTTTTTTTGCAGAATGAGTCTCCGGACCTGACGGACGAACAGTTACTTTGCCTGATGGATGGATGTGAGCTGGCAAAAAGTTGGAGCCAGGACCTTGAAATGAATGACTCAACATAAAGACCTGAAGAAATGATTTGACTGCTACCAGACGGGATCATTTCTGGGACTTATTAATGATTCTATGTGGTTAGACTTTGGCATTAGATCTCTGATGATAGAACAGTCTCTTCATTTATATACTTACAAAATTAAAGCTACCTAGGGGAAGTCGTGTGCGCCTGTTTGTGATATTAAGACATCCCTGGCCTGTGAGGATGAGGACGCTGGGCTTCTGGGGTGTCTTGAAATGACACTTCTAAGGTTTGGGCTTGTTGCAGCAGAACACATGGATGCTTGATGGGATTAAGTGCAGGGAGTTTGAAGATCGGGTCAATGCCTTGGGCTCTTGGTCATATTCCTTGATGTGTTCTCGAGCATTGTTTTGCATTGTGGCAGGGTGCACTGTCCTGCTGGCGCAAGGTGGTGCCGACCATCAGTGCAAGTTTCCACAAAAAGTGGGATACCTTTCATGGAAAATCCAGAGATTTTAAATGTTGTCTTGTAATGAAGTCTTCAATGATATCCACATCTCCTGTCCATTGTTTTAATATTGCAGCTGATCAGTGTATAGCAGCATAAACTGATGGATATTTTATTTACAATGTGTTAAAAGTGGAAAAATTATAGTCATCAAATTTGGTTACTTTAGGATGGGAACTGTTTTGTTCTTTTTTGTTTGGGTTTTTTTAATCCTAATTGGTCTGCATGTTTTGAACATGTAGCTCGATTATAACACTGCTTCTATTTGTGTTTATATGTCTGCATGAGGAAACAGAGCAGCAGGGCCATGCTTTCTATTAACCAAAGTATCATAGATCAGAACAGAAAATTGCTGTCATTAAATCTAATAACCGGGTGCTGTAGCCGCAGAATGTTCTAATGCACACATAAACATCAGCTTATAGCAGCGTGTCTGTGGGGGTGAACTCTGAGCGCTGCCGTGCATTAAAGCTTTTTCCGACAAAATATAGAACGTCTGTGTTAGTAATGCGTGGTCAGACATCCAGCGTTGCTGCTAATGAGAAGGGAGGATGTGTGCTCTACGGCGGTGATAGTCGGCTGTAGCTCAGCTCCAAGCATTCCGCTCATTCCTGGCTCTGTAGGTGATCTCCTCCAGAGCGGATGGGTTAGCGAGATCCTCTGAAATGGGACCCTGTGTGACCTCTTTCGAGCTCAGTTGTCATTTACATAAGTGGTTCACCCTGACAAAAGATTGGCAGCTTTAAGAATGACGAGTTTTAGTTTGTTTGAGAGACCTCTGGAAGCCCTTGACGTTGCTCCTTTTTTGCTCCGTGCATGCAAAATCTTAGGAGCTAATCCACACCCGGTTCAACCTCAGCCCAGAGGCCCTGCCTTTTTACTCCCCTTGCACTGGACACCTATAGGCCTGTTCATCTCACTCTTCACCTTACCCCCGCATTCTGACCTCGTCTAAACGGCAGGAATTATCTCACATTCCTCTACACTGGAATCAGCCAGGTGAACCTCCAAGGACACTTTCCAAACACGGTGAACTCTGCGTCACTGTTTTCCCAAACCTAAAGGCTTTTCTAACTGATGGGACTAGATTAAAACTGTCTATTTTAAACTTTTATTTGTCATACATGTGCAACTCATGTCATTAATCACAGCATATGTAGCGTATTTGTCTCCTGTACACAAATAATGTGTGCGTAACTGAAACAGTATATTTTCAGAAGAGTAAGATAAACTGCTCATTTAGGGTAATGGAAAAACACTGAGCTCATTATGGCAAGAATGAGGTCAGTGCTAATGTAAAGAGACCTGCGGCACACTGAGAAAATCTGGGTTTTCTGGCGGGACCCTCACTGACGCACATTCCAGCTCTTTCTGACCCCAAGAAAGATTTAAATTAGCAGTCATATTTCAGTTTGCAGTTATATACTGCCGCGGTGTCTTACAGCACAGCAGCTAGCAAGCTATAGAGCTGGTCTGTGGATAGGAAGTCATCTTGACTTTTGACAGGTTATATTTAGATGTTTTTTATGAAAAGTATGGAATTTCATTGCAAGTTCTTACTGGCAAAAGTGGCACACAGCCATAACTTAGCTCCATATTCCTTAAAGTTAGCACCTTTATTACTCTGGAGGGCTAAATTCCTTATGTCTACCTGTCCAGTGGTAGTGAAGCAATGCGATGTGTGGCCATATCTGTGTCGATGTGCTGCTTAAGTAGGTTATATTTCATGTTGAGTTTTGCTGCTGTTGACTCCCAAGGATACTCCCTTTCTCAGAGGATTCACAAGACCCAACTAATGGATTCCAGTTGTTTGACACAGCATGACTTGGCTCTCTTTGCTTTTCTAAGAAGACCTTAGTTGAATTAGATATGAATTTCAAAAATCACAGCGACAGATGCTTGGGTTAGTATTTAACTGTTTGTTTTCCCAAAAAGACACCAAGAACCTTTGGAACTTTTTTCTAGAGAGTTTAATGTTCACTTTACATAGTAAAATAACAAGTAGGAGTAAAAAACAGCACTTTGGGTAAAAACTATGGGACAAATGTTTATAGAAAAGCTTCACTAATATTAAAAAAAAGACATACAAAAACCAAAATGACAAAGACATCCTCGTGTCAGTGTGCAAATAAGTTTATACAGACAGAAACGCTTCCATATGAGGCTACGCTTCTAGATAAATTATTTAAATAGCATACATCTACACAAAATGAAATACCCTCAACATAAAACAAACAGAATAATTTATCAAGACGCCACAATACATATCGCAAAACACAGTCAAGGCAACATTTCTTTAATCCTTTACGTTCCCGTTTGGGCTTCTTTTGCTACAAAAATATCTTATATACAGCATATAAATGATAGTAAAAGTCTTGCTTTAAAGAAAAAAAGAGAGAAAAAATAGAAGCCAACCAATTTCTACTCTGTTGATAAGACAAGGGATTCTCGTGTATTGCTGGTCTCAGCACAAAAAGAACTAATGAGGTAATATTTGTACATAAAGGGTTTCCTTTTTGTTTTCCATTGTCAGAAATTGTACACACAAGCTCAGGCACACCAGCCACGCACACTGCAGAAGTGGAATATTTAGAGATGGTGTTGTTGATGTTTTTTGTTTTGTTTTGGTCCGAGGTTAATAACTCTTAATCTTTAGAGGATCCCGATTTCACGGGTTGCTGCTGACATTTAAAGGTGGAAAAATGAGCAACAATTAAAGCTATAAACAGTTACACTTACAATAATCTTAGGAAACAGACTGGCCCCTCACATATTAGTTATCCACGTTATATTTGCTCATAATTACTGTTCCAAAGCAGCGTGCCTGCCTTGGGGCCCTGTGCTATCCTTAATATTGTGCTCTCCTTGTTTCTTCTAGTGCTCTTTTCCTGAGAAAACGAATATTTCGGGCCAGCCCTGCGCCTGGGATACACGCACGTGCCTTTAAAAAGGGGGCTGTCACAGGGAATTAAAATCAAATTTCGACTCGGTTATCTCAATAATTGCGCTCATCAGGTGGAACAAATGCACAAACACACATAGCATTCACTCTCTTTGATAGTAACAGTCAGTCCATACTGTCCATTGTCCCTCAAGAGTTCCTTCAAAGGGTAATCTCACCCTCCAAACTTAACAAAGTTCTCCTACTGTTTTCTTCATACTGAAACAAGTATATCTGAGTCCACAGCAGATGCATATTAATACACAAAAATATCTTTTCTTAAAAAAACAAAAACAAACAGAAACACTCTTCCCTTTGGTCCCTCATCCACAGAGGAATACCGACAACAGTTCAGGTGTGCAAAGCAATAAAATGTGGCCCTCTTTCAACGCAGATCAGAGCAAACAGAGTGAGAGAGCCAATCGTCTTCTGAGCAGAGCCGTGCTCAAAATTTGAGTTTGGTGCTGTGGTGCAGAATTTACTTTCATTTGGCTTAGACTCCTGAGGTCACCTCACCTCACGTTAGCTCGCTTGCTCTTCATACCTCCAACGCGTATTTCTCAAAGGAAAGGAGTTAAATAAGTCGATCCAGGTCTCGTTTCACACTGATACATTCTTCTAAAAGCCTCTGTGCTCCGATTATGTATCTGAAAGGAGTTGCAGATAGAAAGGATGTTAGGAATAAAGTTTCAGGTAAGTGGTTTCAAATGCATCTAACCTTCAAATGTGTGCTTACCTCTGCATTCGTATTTGAGGTCTGAGAAGTAAACCATCTCCTGAGAGAAGACATACAAGCCTAGCCGCCCACCGGCGTAGGTTTTGTCGTAGATGTTTCCGGAGTCAGCCATGATTCTCTTGCCTTCATACATGACCACTCTACAAAATAAAATACAGTCAGTGGAGCAGTGGAGAAGTTTTAAACTATGCAACTGAATGAAAGAGCTTTTTTCCTTCTTCTTCTGGGGTTTTGGTCTCACCTGATAAGTCCAGTCTTGGGTCTGTGGGTCAGATGCCATCTGTAGGCAGTGAAGTCTTTCCAGCCAATATTCTTGCGGTCGTGCCACAAAGTGCGCACCTAAAAGTTACAATTAGCAAAAGTTACAATGAGAAAAGTCTCAAACGTTTTCCTCAATTACGCCTCAAACTCTGAGTCAGTTCAGCTGTGCTCACCTGTCCTGGGGTGTCTCCGGTGTGCCACAGGGCGTTCCTCAGGTGCTCACCGGGCCCTGTGGTGGAGTTGACCACTTTGATTGACAAGCCGGAGTAGCCCTGAGCTCTTGTGGGTGTGTTGGACCAGTACGTCTGGGTGATCTGTTTCCACATCACTGTGTAGAAGCGCGAGCTGGATTGGTAGCCAAACACGAAACCAGCGTAGTCATCGTCTCTGTCCGTGTTGATGAAGAATGTTCCACTGAAGTCCACCGCGCTGAACTCATCATAACCTGAATTTTAAAGAAAGATGGGTTAGTATCAATTTGCTACCAGTTTGTGTTCATTGCAGAAAAAACGTCTGTCCGTATATTACATACCGACAGCAATGCCAGGGTCGCAGTTGACAGTCTGGACCAGCTCCTTGCCCTGATGCCGGACAACCCAGTTGGGGTCGATCTGGGAGGTACCCTTGGGGTCCAGAGGAACCATCTGGAATCTGCGGAAGTCGGTTTCACTGATGGCAAAGTTTTCCGGGCATACATCATAGATGTCCAAAACATTATCTTGATCAAAATCATCTTTGCACACATCACCACGTCCATCACCTGAGAGGAAAGTAAATACATTGGAAATCAAAAAAAATGCTCTACAACAAAGATTTAGAAAATCAAGGCACCAGCGTTTTACAGGACTGTTAACCGAGAGATGGACTTACCATCAGAGTCCAGCTGATCAGGGTTAAAGGCCAGTCTGCAGTTGTCTTTGTCATCTGGAATGCCATCATTGTCATCATCGTGGTCGCAGGCGTCACCCTTGCCATCCTTGTCGTGGTCTGCCTGGTTCGCATTCGGAATGTAGGGGCAGTTATCCAAGTTGTTCTGGTGACCGTCCTCGTCAATGTCCTGGTTGCTGTCGCACTTGTCTCCCACGCGATCCGAGTCAGAGTCGATCTGCAAAAGAGCAAAATTCCTTTTTGATGAGACCCTCGCACTCGCTTCACATAATTCCCTCCTCTGTTTTTCATCGGCCTCAGTATGAGAGGTGCTGCCCTGGTTGCAATTTTAAAAAGCAGACCCTTGTTTTCAGGTATGCAAGCAATGTCCCTCCAGACAAAGGAAGAGAAAAGAGAAGAGGGAGCACTGTGCTCGTTTTCTTTAGAGCTGTCACATTCCTCTCTTGATTAAAGCAGATGTGATTTAACCTTGTAAGTCCCCACAGCAGTGAAGTAGAAGTGAAAGATGATGTTACCTGATCGGGATTGTGCTCCAGAGGGCAGTTATCGCAGTGATCTCCAACGCCGTCCCTGTCGGTATCTCTCTGGTCCACGTTGTAGACATACGGGCAGTTGTCATTCTCATTCAGGATGCCTGTTGAGCAATTTTGATTTAATTTTTAGCCTTCACAAACTGAATGCTTTTTTTGTTTCAAGATTAAAGCAAGAATATGGAGAAATAACTTACCATCACCATCAATGTCAACAGCGCAGGCATCACCCTCTCCGTTGTTGTCAGTGTCTGTTTGGTCAGTGTTGGCTACATATACACAGTTGTCACAGTTATCACCAACTTCATCCCTGTCTGCATCATCCTGGGAGGGGTTGTACACTCTCGGGCAGTTGTCCTAAATAATGGAGCGATCACAGTTTAATTACTAAAATGGGTCACGACTCAGAGAAGTCATATTTATAGGAATAAAACTTTGCTCTTCCAGACTTTTTTTCATTGCTTAAGCTGGAATGTGATATTCCACTGGTGATTTTTTTTTACCACTGCATATTTCTTGCCCAACTTTCCGAATCCACACTAAGAATTACGGGCAACAAGCCACGTTGTCCTCAATTCTGTTTTTTTTTTTTTTTGCAGAAATTATATTACGCTACTCCTCTGCTTACTTACTTTCCACTTTGATTCTATGGTGAAAGCACATAAACACGAAGACTTTGCATTTCTACCGCCCAGAGGAAGGATGGCTACAGCTGATTACTATGTCTGGTCTCCGAGGAAAGCGTGGCTAAAAAAGAAACTGCCGTGATTACTCACCCTATCATCGGGGATCCCATCATTGTCATCATCGTGGTCACATTCATCACCCAGGCCGTCTTTGTCATGATCTTCTTGGCCGGAGTTGGGAAGGTTGGGGCAGTTATCCTGTAAAGAGACAAAAGGAGAGGTTCAGGAGGCAATCATCACAATAATAGAGCGCACATGGATAATAACGGCCTTTGTGTATTTTTGTCCATGTGGGGTCTGGCGTACCTTCTTGCAGTGATAAGTGGCATTTTCCACACACGGCAGGTCAGTGTTGGGCCATCCATCCAGGTCGCTGTCCTCTCCGCAAATGCGTCCATTCCCGGCATATCCTGGCTTGCACTCACAGCGGAACATAGACTCGGAGAAGACACCCAAGTAGATGCAGTTTGCATTTTTATGGCAGTTGTGGCTTCCGTCCTTGCAAGGGTTGCGAGGAACGCAAACCTAAGGAAAATTACAGATGATTAAAAAACATGCAAGCTGCTAGTGAACCAGGCAACAACAACAACAGAAACAAAACAGATTTAAGTAATAATCCAAACCTGTTTTTTAGCAGTTGCCTCTGCCACACCTCTTCCAAACGGCTGAGGACCAGAGAAACGCGGGGGACAGGGAAGACAGTTGTAACCCGGCTCCGTGTTTTCGCAACGGTGGACTCCGTTATGAATATGGCAAGCATCGGGGACCTCTTTGCATTCGTCGATGTCTTTGCAGGTGATGCCGTTCCCTGTGTAGCCGGATGGACACCTGCCACACTTGAATGAGCCGTCTCGGAAGCTGGTGCACTTTGCGCCTGGGAAGCAGGGGCTGGAGAGACAGCCATCTGCAAAGACAAAGATTTCCTAACTTAAGAATGAGGCTATAAATTGTGCTGCAAGTTTACGTTAGGCTAATAGGCTCAGATGCTCACCAATAGGACACTCCTGTTTGTTGCAAATTTGAGATTCAGAAGCATCGCCGATACAGTCCTTGCCGCCATATTTGGGGGCAGGGTCGGAACAGAGACGTTTACGGGTCTGAACCCCTCCTCCGCAGGTAACAGAGCAGATGTCCCAAGGTGACCAAGGTCCCCAGCCTCCATTGACTAAGGCGTACAAAAGAAATTAGTTTTTTTGTGCCCTGTATAATTATGCACTTTAGAATTCAATGGTGGCATTTGACTTACTAGGACAGGGCGACTTCCTGCAGACGTTGGTGTGACGTCCCTCTCCCTCGCAGTCCTTGCCGCCCATCTGGGGCGTGGGGGAGTTACAGAGGCGAATTTGAGTCATGACCCCCTCACCGCAGGTCACAGAGCAGGAAGACCAGGGTGACCAGTGGCTCCAGGCTCCATCCTGCTTGACTGTGAATGGACGCGTACGCCATTAATTCATCATGTTCTGGGAAAACGTACTGTAACAACGTCAGCGTTAAGAATGTTTGGCGACTTACAGCGTTTGTCACATTCTTGTGGGTAGCAGTCACGGGTCTGCACAGAGGTGCCCTCACACTTGCTGTTGATGCGGTCGCAGGAGCGGCCGCGCTGCTGGATGCCACGGCCGCAAGTCACAGAACACTGGGTCCACTCAGACCAGGCGGACCAGCCGTCTTCTGCGTAGTCGCTTGCTGTAAAGGGAGAGGAGGCATAAATGATTGGCCATAGGGGCTTGTTTCTTTGCTGGAAAGTCATCGAGGAAGAAAATCTGATTAAAGTCAGAAAAAATTAAAAACCTACGTGTTCCACAGCGAGGGCAGCACTCTCCGTCGGGCACGGTGGCATTAGCGCATGGGATCAGAGGGCAGGTGATTTTGCGACACACGGTCGCAGATTTCTGGACAAAGGAAAACATTAATTAGTACAAGTATAATGAGTTAGCAGGAAGGGGAAGAAAAAAAACGAGGCTTTGCTGGTGCTATTCCAAGCCTAATTGATATATTTCACGACGGAGTGAACTTATCAGCGACATGACACTACTACTGTGTTACTACAAGACATAATCCTCACTGAACACCCAACTCATTACACAACACCAGCAGAAAAAGCCCCATGCTGCTCTCTTGATGCTTTCAGACAAAGTGTTGATAGCCTTCAGGCAGGAGCACGGTGATTATAAAGGCAGGTGATAATGTAAACCGGATTATGACTTTACTGCAGCGGGGACAGAGGAAGCTCGGCTATGGCTTTCCCCCGACCAATCCTGCATTCCAGCAGGTGTGATGACGCCTACCTGGCATGTGCACTCGGTGCAGCTATCGACGGTCCATTCATCTCTGTCCTGGTACCTGATGCCGTTGTGGATGCAAACTCCTTTGTGCAAATCCATATAAATTCTTGTGGATTTGCTTTCCTCAGTCTGGAGGGAAGGAGGTACAGAAAGGGGGTTAATTACTAAGGATGGAAAACTTTCACTTTGCCAAGGTTTCAGTACAAATGAATCACTGACCGATGCCGTGATTAAGACATCGCTTGAATTTAGCGAAGCAGTGCAAATGCCGCTGACAGCCAAACATATTTGTGTATTCACATGGGTCTCATTAAGGACTTGGCTGGGGACAAGCCATTACAGCGACAAGTGGTTACGCACTGGGAATGCATTAAGTGGAAGCAGAGGAGGAGAGGGAGCGGAGAGGGAAACGAGGGAGTGAATTATGACAAAGAGAAGATCCTAATCGCCTTTTGCACTTACCAGTCTTTGGAGGTTATTTGACAGCTGTCTAACAACCTTATTGAGTCCATTGAGCTCGTTAAACATGTTGGCAATGTCTTCACAGGAGAAGCCGCAGACGGACTGCAGATCTGGATGTGGGAAGGAGGAGTTCATTGAATTATCTCCACTTTTAAATGTACAAAGATTTGATTTATTACAGAAGACAGGTGTTACCTTTGGCTTTGTGACCAGTGTAATCGGTCCTAATGGCAGGGCTTGAGCCATTGACTGGGATATCCAAGGTCATGACATCAGTTATAGCAGCTTCAGGAGAGAAGAGGGGAGAAGTCTAAGTCTAATCATATGCACACTATACTGATGTTTTATTTATGCAGTTTTAAGACTTACCTCCAGTTTGGCATCCTTTATTTCTCAGTATAGCATCCAGAGTTGTACCAAAGACAAAGCGCACATTCTGGAGTACTCCCTGAAATAAGAAATCATAAATATTTAAAGACACAATATAGTGCATTAAATGGTATTTTGGTTTATCATTACTGTTACTGGGTTCTTCCAAAATAAAGCACATCTTACGTAAAATTTGTCCTTTAGAGCTCCCTTTCCAATCCTGAGTCTGGCTGTGTCTGCCACCTCCTGGGAGAGCACTTTCTGGATTGGCACCTCCAACTCTGAGTGTTTGAACCCTTCACAGCCGACGAAAAGTTGCGCCTGGTCATCCTGAACGAACAGGGTGATGTTCTTCCATTGCCCGGTGGCCAAATCGACCTCATCGATAGATACGACCTGCTGCTGGTCAACGGTGGAGTACACCAAATCCAGCGTGTTCGCCTTCCCGTTGGAAATAATCTCGAAGATGGGCCCGGATCCGTCGGTTTTTTCAACAGTTAAAAGGCTGCCTCTGGTTTTTTTGAACTGCTTCAGGTTGACCAGGAGAAGGAAGCCTCGCTCTGTTTGGATGGAGTCGAGGAGGTCCCTGAAGGAGCTGTCGGGGACGGGGGGGATCAGGTTCGCGTTCAGGACCTTGTACGCTAGGCTGTATGGGTCTTGGCCTTTGACCGTGCTCACGCCATGGTGTCTCTTATTTACCCGGGCCAAATCAAATAAGTCATAGACACTGTTATCATCCCGACTCTCTGCGGTCAAAGAAAAGAAAAGCAGCATTTACTTTTTTTCCCTCCTCGTTGTGTCTCATAACAGCTCACAGAAAACAAAGAAAACCACAAAAGAAACAGGCTATAACACGATAACGTTACGTGTAAAAACAACAACCAAAAAACACGTAAATGCATCAATTTTATCTTTAATGAATTAGCTGAAAACCACCTTCAATTTCCCTGCAGTTTTAATATGAAACAAAAGGTTTAAAAACTCAACAACGGGCAGTTTTTCCATTCTCACCTGCCAGCCGTGCGCCCTCACAACTCCAAAGCATCAAGAGCAAAGAGATGCCACACAGCATCATCTCGAAACCTCAAGTGAACCCTATCGCAACCAAAGAATAACAAACAGTTACTGAACACATCCGGACAAGATCCTGTGCATTAATAAAATATCAAATAATCGTCTAAAAATGATTTACAAACCTTAAAAAAGAAAAAATACCACTGGAAGCTGGATAAAGAGGAAGAAAAAAAGTCCTTGCAATTCCTATTATTTATCCTGTCCTCCTCGTTCAGCTCTAACAGAAGCTCAGCAGATAGTAAAATCTCTTTGAGCTCCCGTTTATTTTGATGCTTCCACTTATTCTACTGACCTATCCAGTGGACATAAGCGCTATTTAACCAGTTTAAGCACATTCCTGAATGCACTCTGGACCAATCGGAAGAGAGGGGGACGGACTTATTTTGTTACCTCACAGCCAGTCAGAGGAATATCCGACACACACACACACACGGAGGAGGGAAAAATGCATTCCTGAGCAGAATTTCCATCATCGGACAAGTATTTCATCCACGCGCTCAAGCCAAGACTTGGCCGCTTCCGGTCAAATAAAAGTAATTATCAAATAGTCTTAATTTCATTTAAATACCATTTCGGGCGGGAAAAGTATATATTAATTTGACTGAATATGATTCAAAGGGCAATAATCTTTCTAGACTGGTAACACAAAACCAGCTATGAATGGATTTAAAAGCCATATAAAACATTAAATTATATTTCATACCCTGCACTCACCTATTAATGCGAGCCTATACTTATTCCTCACGCGCAGGGCATCATTACTGGTAAAAAAAAGAAAGAAAAAAGTCTCCCTGCTTATTCTTTTGTTATTACTCTGGTGGCCACCAGGGGACTCATTGAGTAACGAACACGGTGTACTGGTCTGGGGGAGTGAGAGATACGCTGGAAGAATCTTGTCTAAATTTCTTTGTACCAGTGATGTGTGGAAAACAAAATATTTAAAGGGGTGTCCAGGAAAAAGCTTGGTTTTACTTTTGGAAAGAGTTTATTACTAAATATACAATAAATTTGTGATCTACGCACAAAAAGTGGAAAATGTAAATGCTGAGGATACCGAGGACAGAATATTTTCTCTAGGAGAAAATAGAAGCAAATATTTACTGTGGTTTAAAGGGATGTGCAACTATCTGTTAACGTTACATGAAGAAAATCCCTAAAACACTTTTTTTTTTTTTTTTAAATGCTGTATTTTATGACATGTGTCATTAGTATTATGTTTGTTTGGACAGATTTTAGTCTATAGAAGTGGCTGAACACCTTTGTCCAGTATTTAGGTGCATTCATATAAAATATGACGTATGCGTTTGTACACCATTTTGCATTTAATCTCTGGCTCTCTTCCACATCGTGTCTTCTGTCCTGCCTCCCTCTCCTCACCTCCAGCCGGTCACCATAGATGTCTGCCAGTCCCTGAGTCTGGTTCTGCAGCAGGTTTCTTCCTGTTTAAAGGGAGTTTTTCCTTCCTACTGTCACCAAGTGCTTGCTCATAGAGCGTGTGTGATTGTTAGGGTTTCTTTCTAATATTGTAGGGTCAACAATGTGATTAATACTAATAGAAAAAAATAAAGTGAAATCATGAAAATAGTGTTTGTTAAGACAACATCTCTGTCCACCATGTTAAAGGTTAAAGCTCTGTGCCTGTGGCCTCATGTTCTGTGTCTCTCTTGTCTTTCCCACGCCACCACCAAGTAAAGACAGTCCTCTTCACAGAGACTTGTTCAAAGTTTGCTGCATTTGGCGTTTTTCACTAAAAATGACTGTCTGCTAACTCTTGCAGACTCTTGCAGACAGGAAAGTTGAGGAGAGAGAGCGAGAGTATGACAGAGATTAAAGGCTTCTGGAAAAACGAGGGAGCTGAGGCGTCTCGCATGCTGCGAAGACTTTGATTCTAAAATAGAGCAGATGACTAGAAATAGGTTATGGAGTTCTAATTGAGATGAGACGCATCTGGATACCTGTTCTGTGGCCAGTGTGTACATACCGCAGGAATGCAACAGTTTTATAACCCCCTGGCATTTCTGTGACATACAGGATTTACAGCGTGTACTACTCACCTTAGTGAAACATAAGTCTGCAGGAGGTGATGAGGCAGCAGTGGATTTTAAAAGGTCAAACTGTTATTGAAGTGGAAAAAGGCTTCGGGGATGTGAAATGGGATTAAGGTGGGACAAGAGACTCTGGTTTCATGGAAAAGAATTTGGGAGATATCGTATGTAGGTGTGACTGGACACATTTCACTGTGAGCTCATAGCGCGGGGCAAGTACTGATGAATACCCAGTAAGCTGAGCCAAAACGGAAACGATCCATAGATAGCAAGTGTTTACTCCGAGTGTGTTCCCAAGCCAGTTTCTATAAACTGGGGGTGCTAAGAAGCAGTGTCCGTGGGTGGGTGTTCGTTTGTGTTTAATCTGCTCTTTTTCCACATGGATAAAACTACCTCATTTTGTTGAGTTTATCTCTGCCTTACTGGATAAATATATCCAGTAAGTATATATCCTGTTTTTGTGCACCAAATCAAGCTGAGTTCCAAATAACTTCTGCATTTATTGTTTAAAACACTAGGAAGTTTTTTTTTTTTTTTTTTACAGATATGAGTTTATTTTAACACTGAGAAAACCATTTAACACACTCCAGGTTTGTTTATAATAAAGTTAGCATGAGCAGCAGCAGTTACCCTGTCATGTGTGAATTTCATAGATATACCACGGAAGGACAAATCATTTCCCTTAGCACTAGTGCTCTGATCATGTCATGCTCAGATTGCCACAAATATCAGTGTCAAATGTTGATCATGGAGGCCGATGATCAGTTCAGATCAGATCAGTTCATCATGATCAATGATCAAGCACTGTTTCCATAACGTGCATGAATCAAAGTTTCAAAAAGACATGAGGCAGAGAGACCCATGTAACAGAAAATTCTTACTCTGTAGTTACTGTAGGCCTTGCACTGGCAACAGTCAGTCCAACAGTCAAACAAATCAAAACTAATGACGCAGAAAAGCAGAATACAAAGGTAGGAAGAGCACTATGGCAACGCAGTCAATCTTGTGAAACTACAGCGAGAGCTGCGCTTTATATATACAAAGGAGAAGTGATGACACACGCGCTGCACAGTAACACACCTTGTGAAGAGTAACAAAATGAAAGAAAAAGTAATAGAAATTATAAAACAAAGATAAGATATGCTTTATTGCAAAAGGTGGTTTTAGTTGGAAAGCACAAGCAGAAAGTTAAATAACAGTATTCACATCCAAAATGATATAAAGGATCCAATAGTAGCTCAACTCAAAATGAGGTCAACTAAAAGATTAGCAAAAAACACTATAGTTACATGAACATAACTGGCCTTCCCTGGCAATTAACACAAAAGGGCATATCTAGACATAGGGCAGCCTGCCAGATACAAGATAGGAGTGTTACACAAACAATAATACATAAACCCTGATACCCTACCAGGACTACAGTCAACAAATTCCAGATAGTCCCCATATCCCAGTGTGACGTCCCCTGCTTCCAGTCCATTGTCTTCTATAAAAGGCCTTCTCAGCTAGCTTACCTGGCTGAGCTTTGGAGCTTGGGGGAAAACTGCAAGTATTATTATAAAAATACAAAAACCACAGCACTGTTCTGGTTTACACATCCAAAAGGTATGCATGTTAAGTTAACGAGTGATTCTAAAACTAGATTGTGGCGGTGCAGTTGTGTCTGTCACCCAGCTGCAATAGGTTTGATTCATGGTTTAGAAAGTGAATGAATACTTGTTATTAACCTCTGTCTCTCTTCCACAGCATGTCTTTATCCTGTCTTCCTTCTCTCACCCCAACCGGTCGCAGCAGATGGCCCCGCCCCTCCCTGAGCCTGGTTCTGCTGGAGGTTTCTTCCTGTTAAAAGGGAGTTTTTCCTTCCCACTGTTGCCAAAGTGCTTGTTCATAGGGGTCATATGATTGTTGGGTTTTTCTCTATATGTATTATTGTAGGGTCTTACATTATAAAGCACCTTGAAGCGACTGTTGTTGTGATTTGGCGCTGTATAAATAAAACTGAATTGAATTGAATGGAATCGCTAAATGAACCTTTGGGTGTGTGATGGCTGCATGCAACCCCACAATTGAAATACTTGGGTAATATTCATTTTATCGTTTTCTCTCATTGTGCTCTAAAGCTTCTGTGATCATAAGTTAGCCAATTTAATATTTTGAGTTTACCTGTAATGCATGACTAAGCTATAGTCCAAATGCTGGCATAGACTCTTTTTTGCCTTGTTTGTTATTTTATATGGGTATATGTTATGTTAATTAGATTTCTGTTCTTTTTGAGTTACCTGGCTGCCGCTCCAGTCCTTCCTGGTTTGGGTGAAAGAGCAGGCTGAGGGTGAAGCTGGTTTAAATGCAGAAGCCAATAAAATGGACTGAACCATCTGTTGTGATAATGTCGGGGCGAATGGGGTTCTTCTTGAATGATGGTTATTGGTTATCTCTGTACTTTTCACCTTTGACATATAGTGAGTTTGTTGAGTTGTGTTTTGTTAAGTTAACCTCTTTTATGGGCTCACTTGGTTCTTAAAAAAGTTTGTTTTTGAATTTTTGTAATCATTTTGTGACTTTGGGGTATAATAAAACCCATTTTTTGAAGATTAAATTTGTGCCTGTGTGTTCCTGGCTGCTTGGTCCATGATAGTGTGTTACAGAGGTGCCACTACAATAGAGACAGGCGCAAATCCCATTTTAGTTACTACAAAAAAATAAAAAATAAGAGCTGAGACGTTCACTTCTAATTTGAATGCTTGTAAGCCTTGAATGTTAAATCTGAACTATTTTGTAGTTGGATACAAACTCTCCTCCATTGTTTATTAACTCCAAGCCGCTCTGGGGTTTTTCCATCCACTGTGTGTTTACAACCGCATTGGCAACAGCGTGCTTAACATCTGACAACGGGCAGTTTATGGGACTGATATTAAGCAATGTATGACGTAGCACATCGCTGGTATTGTATTGACAGGTTGAGGCTTTCACTAGAAACTCTGTATGACTAATTCATCAAGTGTCAAATACCAGCTTTAGCCTGGGCATAGTCTGTGTTCCCTGCAGCTATTTTTTTTAAACACAGAATAAAATCTATTATTTAAATGAGAAAAAAAAGATGTTTATGAAAGACTCTCATTTATTAGCAGGATGATGTGTCAGTCATCATCTTATCTGTCACAAGACATGCCCAGGGTGGTGCAAGCTTACGAAAATCGCTCAACACCCCCCGTCCAATCTGGATAAATAAAATAGAAAGTGTTAGTAAGAAGGAAATGTGCCAACTAGTCAGAAAATGTAGTTCGTGATAAAAAGTGTGATTAATCTTCACAGTAACACTCATCCTGAAATCTTGCCTCGTCAGGTGTATATTGAATTTTGCGTGGCACATGCTTTAACAAGGAATCTTATCTAACAGAGTGGTTGAAGGCTCTTCCAAGGAAATCTGGGAATCAATAGTATCTTTATGAAAAGAACAGAATGCATGTTGCCAAACTAAACTATTTGTTTTAATTCTTTCAGCTGTTTTGTCTTTGGAACAAGACAGGAGACGAAAATGACTTGGATGCGCTGGCCGTTGTAAATCATTGATCATAATCCATGCTTGGCCTTGGAGGGATGAAAGAAGGAAATGTGGATATTACCGGTGGCTTTCGAGCTTGGCAAAAATGATATTCTGTGAAACAGAAATTTATAAGAACCTGTTCTGTCTGTTGTGTAGAAAATATTACATGTTTAAGCATTTCTGCTCAATTGCAACACACCACTGATCACTAGTTTTTTTAATATGCTTAACACCAAAACTGCAAAGAACCTTTGGTGGATTTAGATGCCACTTTTTTGTGGCATTGAGCTACATTGTCCTTGGATGTATGCACGGAAGAAAATAATTAATTGGTTTCAGTGACTCTGCATGATTCCGGCAAGTGATGTCAGAGTCTGATTATGTTGGACAGGCGCTCTGACAACCTCTTAATGTTTACAGATGGACATCGACTCAGTCACGCTGCTCATGGCATGCTAGTTGTCCAAGCGGCCCTTTCAGTGAGTGATGATGGTGAATGTTTGCTGCTGTGCCATGACTGTTCTGCTGCGGTGCTGAATGCAAACCTTTGACTGATGAGCTGACAGATCATCAGCCCCTTAGCTGCAAGAACTGTACCCAGGAATGTTAAAGATGTTTTGGAAGAAGAACAAGAGAGTGTGTGGTTTGTGAGAGACCCCGAGGCCCGTCAGGCTGGAGTTCCTGATGGCCACACAAATGGATAATGACTTTTTGGAAAGTGTATCGAAATGGTTTGACCAGAAGTTATACTTCCTAATAACAAGTCCACCTTAAAGCAAAACAAAGAGAATGCTCTTTGCGTGATTTTATCCAGCTAATTTTAGACCTTTAAGACATTTGGTTGTAAATAAGAGTGGAAAAATACAGCAACTGCATTCCCAAATATCATGTATAAAGGTGTTGGGAAAGTTGTGGAAGTGTTCTACAAAATGGGTTACAACACATCCTACAGTATCATACACAACACTTTGGTCACCATTGCCTCACTCCTTCCTGCTACCTTGCACCCCAGACGGTCCTGTTACACCAGTCAGTTGCAACATCTGGAAAAAAGTCAACTCGGAAGACCCAAACAGCAAGTCAGTCCAAATAGGCTTCCAAATTCTCAACTAAACAGCATTAAACTCCAAAATAGAGATTGAATGAATAGTTTCTCATGGCATTAAAAACTGTAGGATGGGTGATCATTTTATAATATACTCGCGCATGACTGCTTTGACTGACAAGCAAGGCCTCACCTCCACTAATTGGAAACTCTGAACAGACCATCTTTGTATTGTTGGTGCTTTTAGTGGAATTACAAACAGTTGCAAAAAATATGACCTGCTTTGATGTTCCAAGAAGTTTATGCTTTAATGTCAGTTGACTCATCAATCACAAAACATAAGCCTGTTGCATTTAGTATGACTTAAAACTGCTGATTAAGACTTCCAAAGAAATTGTCTCCTGAGGTCAAGGTCAAGGGTTGTCTTTCCATAGACTTCTTTTTGCAACCACAGAGGTCATGCCCTGCTGGACTTTAGAAATGCTTTGATTTTTTGGGGTCTATTTTCATATTTTGCACAAAGTTTATGGATTGGACACAGCTGGTAATGTATCCCTGTTAAATTACAATACTACAATACAACCTTTCTGTTAAGCTCAGATCCAAAATTCAAAATCTGATAAAAAGGGCCGGAAAGATAATTGAAATTCTCCTTTCGTCTCCCCTCTGGGAGATATTTGAATAATTGGTGACAAAGCAGAGTCTGAAATCACTACGGATAAAAATCACATCCTATATAAAGAGTAAGAGTTGATGCACTCAGGGAAAAGGTACCAAACTGTTAAATAAGTAAAGGTTTTCTCTTGTGCCATTATTATTTTTATCTTTGTCATTATTGAGTGGTAATAGGTGAAATTGTAAGTTTGTGTTTGGATGTGTATTATCCTATATGATGTCTCCCTCATTTGTCCAAAATAAAGGCTAATTTAACCTAATCTAACGAACCTAATAACCAAGAGCTACACCTGTTAGCTCTTGGTTCTACTATGAAATACAAAATCTACCTGAAAATATTACAAACTTGGAACTTTAAATTAGTTTCCGGTTTATGTGAATATAGTATTGTTTTAACACCCCTTGTTTAAATCTGTATGAGAAAAGAACATTTGCAGCCTTCACAAAGAGCACCACTGGAGCCCGTTTCTCCAACTGTCTCTGTGTGCCAAATACTAGGGGGTGTTTTTAAGACAAAATATCCCCTTGATTGTTTTTTGCATTGGGTTGTATAGAACAAACTAAGAGTTAACAGTACTGTTTTATCCTCCCACATGCACAAACTTCCAGTTCAGCTTGCTTTTCTTGGCTCGCTCCACAGCTTTTAGGAAGAGTGTTTCAGCATGTCGACCCTGAAGGATATTAAACTTTTAATGTAACAACCTTCAGCGGAGGCAGGCAGGTGAGGCAAAGACACCTTCATGCTGACATGTTCCTCCTCAGATATTGAACAGTCTTTCACAGCTCAGTGGTCCATAGCCAGTATGTCTTTCTCATGACATCATGGGCCTCTGATAAAGTACAAGGCCTAATCCTGTCAAAATAACATAATGGAGTTGGATGGAAACCCACGGAGAACTGCTAAGGTGTGCACTTCTACTGAGCTCTGAGCTTTCACAATCTGAAGTAATGACCCTTGGCCTAGTTATTCCTTATATCTGAATAAAGATGTTAGTTAAGTCAATACAATCTTGACAGACTAATTAAGTCATGCTGTACAGATAAAGTAAATTATCACCCACCATATATTTTCACCAAGTTTAGCCAAAATACTCGCTGGCCTTTACACTGCACTTGCATGTGCAGCCAGATTGGCGGTGGTTAGTTTTTTGACTTTGAATGTTTTAAGTCTTAAAAAGGGAAAAAGGGTGTTTTTAAATGCAGTTCATTCCTTTTAACATTTATATCATGGGATGTTGTGTCTGCTCATATCTGCCCCAGACTGTCCCAGACTGTCCCAGACTGCGATGACCCTGAAAATTAAACGAACCATGGGCGGATGGGTTAACTGATAAGCACTCAACTTTGCTTTGACAATGAAGAATTTCCTTTCTGTCCACTTGATAAGCAGTAGCATTATTGACCCACCCAGACTGAAAATACATGCAGTATAATTGCTTGTCCTTTTGTATACTTGGATTGTGTCAGTGCAAGAAAGATTTAGAATTTTGCATTTTTAAATTTTTTTCCAGCACTTAACTCAAAAATTGTGGGCTGTAAAACCAAAATAATATGACGCCAATAAAGTAAATATGTTCGTAAAAGTAATGCATTATTGGGTAAAAAAGACCAGTTCTCATTTATAAGGGTTAAAATATCACTTCCAAATTCAACATACTAGCAGAAAGTTCAAGAAAACAAAGTTACACATGCATGCATCCCTGGATCACGTGTCTGTTTGTGGAATTGCTTTACACAGACCTGTTGCAGACCCATGTGGAGACTTAATCACGTGTGTGCTTTGAGATAAGAGGGTGTGGAAACCAAGTTGTATGCACACTTGGAAAGCATAGGTCATGTGTGGGATAAACATTCTTTATTATGTAGGTGAGAAGATCAGAGAGGATTGAGCCAAGAGGGAGAAGCTAGGCATCAATCTCCATCCCTTTACCCACCAGTGCACAGGGACATTCATGTTCCTTTAGCAAGTCATGGCACCTGGCTGACCTACTTCGAAGACAACAACAAATCCACTACAGCATGGTGTTCTTGATGCTGTAACCTTCTTGATACTGATCAAAATAAATAAACTGAAAGTGTAATGCTGCTCCTCCCAAATTTCCAGGGTGCATTGTCCATGTATGTTAGCATGTTGCTAGCATGCTATGCTAGCAAGTACGCTGATTTAAATTAAATTTTTTGTTGCTGTTTTTTAATGATGTAAAAGCCTGGGGTGTCAGGCAAAAGTCATCCTATTCCTTACATTCTTACACATGTTTTTGCTGAGAAGAACCAGGTGCAGTTTTCATATTTTCAAAACGCTTCATTGCACAGATTCGCCTTAAGCTATAGATCATCAGTTCGTGCTCCATTTGTTCAGGAATCTCTGGCTCAGACTCAACGTGATAAGTTTATCTCTCACGTGACTTAACATCTATATGCAAATCTTTGACACCTCATGTATGTTTGGGGGTTTTTGGGGATACGTTGGAAAAATATTACCCTTCCATATTTGCATGCTGTCCTTATGCAGAGATTTGCATGTGAAGACTGATGGCACGCACTCTTACAATTCTGTCCAGTTTACTTTAAAAGTTTTCTTTTTCTCCATTTGGCACCACTTTTAGGGTCTGTAAATGTACCATGGAGTATTTACTGCTGATTCAAAACGGTTGGCTAAGTAAGGTAAGTGTCCACCGTGTTCTGGGGCGTATGCCATCTGAGGCCATTCCACCGCTCTTCTCCTGGAAACGGATGAACGGTTTCTGTCAGGTCCACAGTGAAGAAACTAATTAATAACAGCAGCTTCTGTTTATTATGTTCTTTGTGCTTGATAGAGACAAGGGCCCTTTTAAATTTATGACTGCTTGTGATGATTCTTCCAGTCAGCAGAAACTGCGTCTGCCAAACAGGCAAAGTACCACTGAGACACCTTTACACCCAAAAAAAAAACCATTTGCAAAAGTATCTGTATTCAATATACTGTATACAGATCCGTGCTATCTTTTTTCCCTTGATTCGGTTACCGTGCTTGCCATCTCATTCCATTTACTTTCCAATCTTTCCATCATTCACCAACGTGGACAATCTGTCAGTTGTTCCTGTATTTTAGCTAAACCTGGCAAACTCACCAGTGTCTCTGACTTCACTGAAGCCACTGTCGGTGTCTGGGAATGCTGCCGAAGAATGTACCCAAATACAGCTATCGTCTTGGATTTTTTTATTTTTTTGTTTTCAACACTAACTGAATCTGTTACCACGAGGCCTGCGAGCGCCTCTTTACAGCTTGGAGAGCACTTAAAGGAAGAATAGCGGACTACTGTTTGGAGTCCCTGCATCTTGAAAAGCCATCAATGCAATTCCTCACTGGTGTCATTCCTTCAGCCACTTTTGCAAAGGGTCTCTGAGAACTGGAAGTTCCCACCAGTAGGCATCAAGTATGTGCAACAGTGACTTACAACAAGGGGTTCTGGTATTGTAAGCCCAATGTGATTTAACTTGTTTTACTGAACAACAGTGATGAAAAAGGAATCCTTTGCAAGCAAACGATTAAATATATGATTCAAACGGAGGCCCTCATACACCTCCATTACAATGAAACATATAGCATTATTATGAAGTCAATAACAGGTGATTTATTGTAATGCCAGGTTTAAGAGGTCACATACAATAACTTGTCTAAACTTGAGCTGTATTCAGCAGCAGCCTGGGGTCTGAGCTTACCTTTGTGTTGCCCTGGTTGCTCTGGAGGGCGCTAAAACAAACCGTGACTGATCGTTTTCCCCACGGTTCAACATCAGTGAACCGCCACAGCAGCGTCTGAAATACGGCCGTGCGATAAGTACAGAGCTGAACATGACTGCTGGGTAATCAGTCCTGTTAAGATGAAAATAACACATAGAATGATGAGCCTCTTCATGTTTTCTGCCCTGGCTTCACTTTCAGACATGTGGAGAATATAATACATGTATTTTCCTTCTTTGAAGTCATTTCCATCCCCGACTCGCACTAGCAAAAAATTATTTCTAATGTTTGTTATTTTCAATTTTTGGGGATTAATGGAAGTTAGTGGGGATTTCACACCACTAACAGGAATAGCAGGTGCTACCTTTGACCAGGACTTTGTGTTACATATCCCAATTAAACTTCATGGTACATTGCTATTGTCTGACTAACACTGAGCCAATGTCCTTAAAAGCGCATTACTACTATGTTATTGTGCTTTATCGAGCCAAACCAATGACTTGTGTACTGGCTACATTCTGGGTAACACGCATGTTGTGAAAAAAGATTAATTCCAAAAAGTTTTAGCAGGTCTCAGAGGGAGCGTGCATCACTTCCAGTCACTCGTAATGTGGGACACGCCAGAACACGCAGATGTTCACTCGAAGACCCGGGGCTTAAATTTATGTGTCTCATGTACATCACATCAGGCCGACTGGAACGCTGTCAGCACAGATTCATTGTTGCCAAAACTTTCTCCCATAATCACAACTACATTTATTTATTAAGAGTATTGGCTGATTAAAAAAAACACAACAACAACATCAAGAGTAATTTTATGTGTGTACAGGTTTAAAGGTGAGCAATTCTTGCTCAATGTGTGTGCCACATGTGAGGTTTATTTCACAAAATATCGGTCAATAAATATTTGTTTTTTAGATTCGATTTTATTTGCGTGGTGAGGGTTTTTATTTCATTTTTTTCAAACATCTATAAAAGAGAAGAAATTATTAGAACATGCTGATCGCCAAACAAAGATTCCAACATTTTCCAGACGTTTTTAGGACTTCCCCACCTCCCCACCTCACAAAAAGAGGTGATTTCTCTGAAAAGGGCATAAAATATCGGGACGTCACCCTTGGAGAGTAACGGGAACCCCATCCCGCCCCCTTCCTTTTGTACATTTTCTTTCCATGCCCCACATCGGTGGTTCCCTCCACTGGTGGAGTTGTAACTCTTGCTGTCATGTCTGAGCATTCACGGTAAAAGCTGAACTATGCTCAAGTTATGTCTCAGGGGACCAAATGGAGAGGCTGCATTTTTTGGCCGGCACTTCTGAAGAGAGGTGAGGGTGGATGTCAGGTTGGACAAAACGGTTTCCTCCAATGAAAAAAAAGGAGGTTTATTCACCGAGTTAGGAGGAATGTAGCGTTGTTTCAGCTGCAAATAATTACTTTGCATACCACACCACGAGTAAAATACAGATCATTGAATGTTAGAGCTTCTTTACGGTGTGCAACCAACTATTTCAAGCGTGAAATGGAAATACGCACATGTTCCTTATGACACTATCAGCAACAATATCATGTTGCACTTCTGCAGTTCATATAGGCAATCAGATAATATCTGATCAGCTGCCAGAAACAAATGTCAGGGACTTTATTTCGCCTTGTGATTTGTTCTGCACACGAGGAACACTTGCAACCATGTCGCCACACAGCTGCAGGCAACATTTTCCACTTTGGGAGCGTTGGCAAGTTGGACAGTATAAACGGGAATCTGCTTGAAAGTCGGTGAACAGATCTAAAGAGTTGCGTTTACGCTATTAGATCTTGAAGCAAGATGACAGTGGACATAGATGTGTAGCACATTAGGAATCGGTGTGATCCTCTCTGGGGAGAGGTAACAGATAAAGCTACTAAACAAAAACACGTGTTCAGATGCATTCCTGCATCTGCTCCATTACTTCCAGCTGGTTCTAAAAAGAGGTTTCTTTCATTTATTTGGGTTTCTTAAGCTGCAGTATACACCAGCTTACATAAGGCATAAGATTTTAATTTGCTAGATAAAAAAATCATGAATAATGTGTTTTTTGTGTCAGCAAGTTTTACTCTGTTGCACAGGTTATTAGTGCAGCTTCACTGACCAAATCCAATTCTGAAAGCTAACTCGGGATTTCTTTCACAAACTATTCCAGATATATGAGAGGAAGAAAAACTTCCATCTAGAGCTTTAAGACATGCCGAGGGATGAGTAATGTTCCAAAGCAACAGAAAGGTCAAAATCTCTTTCATCAAACTTGAAATGCTCATGAAGACGAACTGGCAGTTCAATTAGAGAGAGTGCACCAAGAAGCACCCCTGCACTGAAGTCCTTTTGTTTTCCCTGACAACTTTCCTCAGACACTGCTGATTGGATGACAAGCGCGCCAGGAAATATCTAACCCCCTCCATTCCACCTCCTGTCATTTATTGAGGATGTTTCCTCTAACATTTTGGTTTAATTTTGATATTTACACTAAGATCTTTCCAATGTGCACACCAGCATCAAAATTGCGACTCCAGGATAAGAGATATGCAGTACCAAGCTCCGTGTGTCACAACAAGTCGATTAAACTGACAATCCAATCATGCAATGTGTGTTTGGAGATGGTGGGGTCTATGAGCGTTGGCCCTTTTAGGATATTTTGTCATCTGCTGAAAAGAGATTTAGCACAAGCCAACCGAGGCCGCTGATGGATGAGACTTTAAATATGAAACGACGTACAGCAGAGCAGTTTCTCCAAAGGAGCCAGACGCAAGCTTGCCGGTATTCATGTCTAGCTCCCCCCCCCCATCTCTTCCCTACAGCATTTTGTGTGACACTCCATTGGAGGTCTTGCGAAGTTGTGCATGAGCCTTTGGTAATGTGCTGTGTCAGGAAAAGTGGAGAAACAGAAGCTTAGAGTTTTGCTTCCCTCGGGTTGCACGTGCCAAATACTTGTGACTGACACTTTCCGGTGGTGCTCCCATTGGGAGACATAATACAGTGGTGTGCTGCCTGCTGGGCCAAACCAGTGTGCAGCAGCATCTACTGGAGCCTCCTGCAGTGATATATGTTTTCCAGACTTCACTAGGAGGCAGAAACAGGGCCAAGAAAAGCTGCTAGCACGCCTAAGATTCACTGTAGGAAAAAAAGCTGTTATTTGTGTTCCATGATTTTTTTTAAAATAACTATCTGTCGTATCCAGGTGTAAAAAGCATGAAAAATCTTGTCTTTTAAAGACTGTAATTATGTTTTAAAATGTTAAATCCCTCAGTGAGTGTCACACACACAACTGACACAAAACAGGACTGAGATTCTGTCCTGATGAAAATGATGTAAATGTAATAAGTGGAAACAGGCAAAATGATGCCATGCAACTGCTGAAAATAATTGCAAGTTAATTAGTTAGTCAGCCAAGTCAAAAGGCCTCTCCTCTGGGGCCTGAATCACAACATCTCTGACCAAGTTAATGCAGATATCAAGGGGTAGACATATTATGACAAATTAGCCCCTTAAGAAGAGTAATTCTAATAATGAAAACAAAAGGAGTTTTCCATAAGTCACTCGTGATATTCCTACTCGGAATATTTTACGTCATTTTGCTATCTTGGATGATGTTTCAGCAAAATAAACAGACAATTTGAGTGAAACACACTCAGCGACCACTTTATTCAGTACACCTTTGGTTGGATCCTCGAGCTTTCAGATCCTGCTTAATTCGTCTTGGCATAGATTCAACAAAGTTCTGGAAATGTTCCTCCGATTTCTGGGTCATATTGACATGAAAGCATCACATAGTTGCACATACACATCCCATATTTGTCTACTGCACATACTGTAAGGTAAAGACAATACACAACTGAGCAAGCAGCTGGCAACAGTGGGAAGGAAAAACTTACTTTTAACAGGAAGAGCCTTCTTCCAGATCCCCAGCAGAAGAAAGCTTATTGCTGAATAATCAAGGGGTCGTCTGGGTCACTTAATGCCCCCCCACCATATTTGACTACAGTGCTCAGGAAGGACCCTCTTTCTACTAATGGCTAGGGACCAGCCACATACGTAGTACACCAAAGGCGAGGAGAAGATAATAGTTATAGGCGTTCGCTTGTCATGGAGGGACATTTAAATTTGCACCTCAGAAACTCGTGGCTATGTTTTATCATCAGAAAAGGGGTTCCCTTTACCAAAGAAGCGAAAACGTAAAGGAAAAAACTACATTTTAATAAATTTTCATCCTTTTCCTCCTTGCATAAAGCTTTAACTGAAGTCGGGGCTCTAATGCAGTGGCACTGGTCCGTGAGTCGTTTGGTACCGGGGCACAAGAGTTCAGGTTTGGGTGTGAAATTGATGGTTTTCAGGGGTTTAATCGTTATTTTTTAAATTGTTTTTATCATTAACTCGGTTTCCCTGGGTGTATTTATCCGCGACACCTTAAAGGCCGGGCTGTGACAATATTGTCGGATATAAACCGGTCCATGGCTCAAAAAAGGTTGGGGACCGCTGCTCTAATACACAAAAACACGCATAAACATCCTTATTTATCCTGGATATTGTCTCAGTTACTAACTGTCAGCAATTATCTTTAATGTCTTTATTTTATCTATCCTAATTTTTGTGTTTTCTTCTCATATTATTTATTTATTTATGATATTTGTTTATTTCATTTAATTTATTGATATTCTTTTTCTGATTACTGATTTCTGGGCTGGACAGAGCATTTGTGCTTTTGTGCGTTCCATAACGAGTTGTTGCTGTGCGACTTCTTGCATGATTAGACTTTGCTCGTCTGTTTGAGAATGGTTATTTTCTGCTGGGCTTCTATGCAAATATTAATGCTTATATAACTTCTTTGTGGCTGCAAATTCCAACATGTAAAAAAGGTTTTACTATATATGAGAAGAATGTAAACCCAATTTCCAAAACTCTGTCACACAGAATTATATAACAGCCCTCTATGCCAAAGTGCCCAAACAAACAGACATTTAAAATCCCCTCATTCGTTTCTGCTCTCAGAATGGCACCAACAGTATAGAGGCTGAGAGTGCAATCACTCATAGTGCCGAGCACAAAGACAAGCCGTGACAGCTGAGTGTTTTAAATGGAGGGCAGTTTTTATAGAGCTCCCTCTCCCTCAGCTGAAGGATTTATTTGAATCCCCTTTTCCTCCTGAGGGGCTCTCATGTTTCCCAGCCAGCGCCACAGCCTCAGTACAGGAGTCCTGCTACTGCACACCTTAGAAAAACAAAGCTCAGCGAGTGTAAGGTGTGATGTGGCATTTTGAGTGAAAAGACTATCAAATACACAGTGTTGATAATCAGAAAGTCAGTGCATGTAGCTTTTCATTTTGATAAGTGGTTTTATTAACAGCAACATATCATAAGCATCAGTTATACAATTTCATATTGTGATAATTATCAGAAATAAGCGTAGTATTTTTATTACATACTTGTCCACTGATTAATCACCACAGTTAGTGTCTGAGTAACACAGTACATATCCTCCCAGACTTGGATACCTTCTTGAGAAAACCCTCACTGAGTCACTTCTGAGTAAAGTTTCAATTGTAAGAGAGAGTATGTGCACAGGAACACTCATCTTTCTCACCTACTTGTTAATTGCTCATGCAATATGCATTTAGTCTCAGGTAGTGTCCGTCAAAGCAGTTGTTTGACAGATGTGTTGGGTTGTTGTGGTCTACCACAGAGGCTGGAAATGTTACTTTTCTAAAGAAGAGCATGGAGCTAGTGCACATCCTCTATTAATCAGAAGGTTGATGGTTTGATCCCTGGCTGCTCCAGCCTGCATGCTAAAGTCTCCTTGGTTGCTAATGAAGTCTAAATATGTATAATAGAGTAGAGCTCTATAAGAACCAGTCCATTTACTGAGAATCAAAAGATACGTCTTAAAAAATAGAATAACAAGTTCTGTTTTACACAACACTGTGCGAGGCCTGCTCTCGACCCCAGTCTTCACCGGCATTTCCTTGACTCACTTTTGTCTTTGTTTTCCAGGATCATTAAGCCACGCGGGCTAATTTGGCTGCCTATTTTCCACTTTACAATACCAGTGTGCGTATTCATTTCTCGATCTAATCTGTAGTTATATAAAAGTTCGAGCAAAGAGGATGAGTCAGTCACTCCTGACTGCTTGAGTTTAAATCTTATAGCACTTGAGAAATTTTGTCTTACTGTTAAGCAAGAGTTTGAGGCCAATGCCCGACAATAAAAGTAAAGGCTTTGCCATAATCTATGCCAGACTTGTCTTGGAGGAGATCCATGTCCACGTAATAAAGGATCATCTGCATAAATGGAAATGCAGAGCTTGGAAGGATTCTTTACTGCACAGCAATCAGCTGCTAAGACTACATTTCACAGAGGTTTGAATTTAAAGAAAACTGCTGGTTTGAAGAGTTTTGTCGGACAAACAGAGAGATGTGTGGAAGCTGGCAGGTAGAAAGGTTACCTGGAATCTGCAAGTGCTTACGCATTGTTCAACTTAGTAACAACTGAGCGTCGCGCAAAAATGTATAGCAACAGAAATGTCACTCGACTGTGGTCTGCTTTTGGTTCTTTTCTCCATTTTGGTCTTTCTACAAAACACAGCTGTATGTATGTTCCCTGTTCTTGGAGAGCCAAAAGGAACGTTGCCTATTTTTCAGGACAGATGCCTGATACAGCTATCACACTGCAGATGCATAAATGACTTTCGCATCCCTTATCAGTACCTGGATCACTTTAACATCTCTTATTATGACTTTACAGACAATCACTGCTCTTTTTTCATCCACCCTGCAACACATCTAACAGATGTGTGATGTTTGAATGAGCTCAAGTGAAAGGTATATAGGAGTTTGACATCACCTACTTTGGCAGGAAAACTTAGATAAAACAGGATCAATACAAGCACTTTGAGAATACTCTTTGAAACGGATGGCTTTGTAGGTTTGTGAAGGAAACGACTCGGAGCCAGTAGAAATGGAAAATATCACCTTAAAAATCATCGGGTCGACGTCTCACGATTAGACAGCTGCGTTGTTCACTTTCCATCATAATATTGTTTCAGAGATTGCGGTCCGGACTGAGTGATATTTTTATGCAACTGTAGAAATACAGGGATGGGATTTTATGTGGCTGTAGTTGCTTAGTTTTCCAAAGTGGAAATTACTGGAGTTTTGGACATTCCTGTTTAGATGATGGTTTGACAAGCTCCGGCTTCAGCGCCACTAGGATAGCAATCACAAAATGATTAAGTACAAACAGTCCAGGAAATTTTATAATGTGCTGACAGAAAAAATGGGCCGACTGTAACATCAACATGAAAGTGCGTCTTTGCTGGAAGGATGTGATTGGGAATGTTTGGCAACCTTTTCTGCTTATTGTCAAAAAACTCCTTTAAACAAGGAGATGTTCTCAAACCCAAAATCTTATTGTGGAACAAAAATAGTGCAAATAATAATGTTCTTCAACTTCCTGAAATCATCGTCTCTCAATCAGAGATGGGCAGTAACTGTAATCTGATTACTTTTTTCAAGTAATGAGTAAAGTAAGGGATTACGATTGCAAAAAAAGTAATTCGATTACTGTTACTTTCCCGTAAGCACGCTGGGTTACTGCACTACTAAACCGTGGTTTTGTTTGTGAGTGTGTCTCATGACAATGACGTACAAGCGTGCAACGTCGCTAGTAGCAACAGACATGTGTAGCTCAACACTGGATAATATAGAGAGCGGGAGAGAGAACGACCATGCAGTGTTAAAGCATGGAAGTACTGACATTACTTTGAGTTTGATTCTTTAAAAAGTGACAAAAAAAATTAGCGCTGTCCACTCTCTGTGGGAAGAAAACATCTTTCTACAGCAAAAATGTATACCTCAAATCTGAGCAAGCACCTCGCACGCTGCCACGGGAATATAAAATTCACAGAGAAACCCCCGGATCCCCATGACCGCTGCGGCAAACCTCGACCCGCCCAACTCCTGCTATACAGGTTTTTGCTGTGTTTTACTTGAATCTATTTGAAAGAGTGAGTGTAAACACAAAAATTATGTTATTTTATATGTAGAAAATAGGTTTAAATGTTAAACAAATGTCTTCCAGTCAGAAACTGTTGCATACAATTTAATTTTTGCTTGATGCAATGTGCATAAAGTTAAAAGATTTAAAACTAATAAAACAAGTTTTTAAAAGAGACTTTTTCATTTGATTACATTGATTGATTCTATTGATTCTATATGATGAATTACACAGAAAAATTAGAATTGGGCTTAAAGGTCTGTTGCTTTATTACGTATTCAGATTGTGTGTCATGTTTTTAAAAAGTAACAAAGTAATAAAGTAACTAATTACTTTTGAAAATAAGTAAACAGTAAAGTAATGGGATTGCTTTCTTGGAGAAGTAATCAGTAATCACTAATTACTATTTTCAAGTGACTGCTGTCAACTCAGTTCACCGTGCCAACCACAAAGTTAAAGCCACAAGTGAACGTGATCAAAAATGTTGCCACCTTCTCGAAGCCTGCGTCTCTAACTTCACCTCTGCCCCAATTTTTTTGAGACATGTTGGCGCCAAAAAAATTAAAATTCACCACATGAAACATTTATTTTTTTTAAATGGTACATACTTATCAGTTACACACAGTAACTGATAAGTATCCTAGCAGTATCCTAGCATTTTTAGATCTGGTGTATGGCAGTAGGTTTCTAATGATTTATAAGTCACTAAACTCTGTCTTTGCTTCCATTTGACATTGTCATTTTTTTGGCAGGGTTATAAATGATGTTGCTTGGCAATAACAATGGGAAGTGACTAAGTTTGATCCACTCTTCCATTACCCACAACCAAAACATTTACTTTCATATACGGTTTCAGTTCATATCCCCAATCTGCCATCCAGGCTCTTGATGTGTGTCATAAGTTGCCATAAGTCGTTGATTTTTTAAAAACGTAACTCGCTTCTCTTCTTTTGCTTGTCTTTTTCCACTGTTCCATTGACGTGCAGTTCCTCGCAGTCCATGACAGCAAAAAAGAGTACCATTTCAGTCATAACAAACAATTTTCAGTGACAAGAAGAACATAGAGTCCTGCAAGAGACTGGTTTGGCTGCGGTCTTAATATAACCGAGTCATTCTTTGATTACATGAATGGACAAAAATCCACAGAAGAACTTTGGAAAGCTTTCTGTGATGTTTGAAATAAGAGAATGCAAAATATCTTGAAAAACTATGCAGCGGAGCCTGTGCTGGTTTAAAGGCCATGGTGGTTGGTAAACTTTGATGAGAGAAATTTTTATTTGGGTGCTGCAGATAGACCCTATAAGGAGCGAGGAAACTGTTGCTGTGCATCTTTCTACATTTACAAGCCCTTTAATGGGCCAAAAACAAGCAGTTTCCAAGCTGGAAATTCCCTCCCTTATGGGAGGACTCTAGCTGGAATTCAAATTGCAAACTGCTGACACAGCAGCTGCTTTATAGTTCTTCTATTTGTCTCTCAGAATCCTTTTACATCTATTGCCTATCCTCATTTTTTAAAGTTCAGAACGAAAGTTTAAAATGCATTTAGAGCTGTGTGGTACCCAAGTTTAAATGATTTGATGAACTGGTTAATACTAAACTATATGTGCGACAGGTTAAGCTACTTGAGTGATAGTAACACTGGGTGATTCCTGACCATCTCCAGCAACCAGTGGAAGCTGGTTGTTTTTGGCCTTAAGGCTCAGTGAGGACAATGTCTTGTCCGTGAGAACTTGACCTGTGAACTGTGATTTTAAAATTACCTGTGCTGCTCCTGCAGGCACACGTATTTACAGAGAAACAAGCATTGTGCTCTTCATCTGTGAAACAGTTTAACATTTTGGCAGCCTGGGAGCAGATAAAGACTTGCTGTAAATCAGGGCTCTGGATTCACTTCTGTTATTTAGTTTGACCACAAGATATGTGGTCACAATATGCACAACCATGCAACAATTAATCTTATCTTTAACAATCAAAAGCAACAAACTTGTAAATAAAAATCAAGAAAAGCATCAAAAAATGCTTCATGAAAGACAAATAAACAGCAAAAGTACAACTGGCTGAAGTCCCTCTGCAGCAGTCCAGGAAAAGGGTCTTTCCAGCCCGGCCCGCTGCCTGCAGGGCAGCTTGACACGGTTCTGAAGTTCAGATGAGAACCAGGGTCTCATCAGCACGGCAACTCTATCAACTTGAGTTGATGGCAAAAGGCTATTTTGGGTTCATGAAGGGAGGAAATATTTGTTTGACAGCAAGTCGAGATCAGATAAGACAGACTCAAACATGCAATTCATGAATGCAGACAGCCAGCTAGGGAGGGAAGATGCAAAAATGTCACTTAGTTTTATCTTTTGGCGCGCACTGTGCACAGTAAATGGGCGACAAACCACAATTAATTGACAACGGTGCAAAGAATTGAATGGTTTTTACCTTTATCCAAAGCACTGTGTAACAAATTCTTAGAAGACCTCTTTTAGCGTCCTGCCAGAAGCAAATGCAGACAGAGCCGACACACTGTTACAACCACTGGGTGCAAGAGAGGACAGAAGTCACCATGCACTAAAATCATTTGAGAAACAGTGGATTTTCAGTGATGACGTGCAGCTAATGTGGCTAATGTGGCCTTTCACTTTAACTGCATGTCCACAAATTCAGTAAACATGGACTGGGTGTGGGTTACTGTTATTCGTGTCTTGACTCAACTTTGGCTTTTTTGTTAGCATTCTTTGATGTCAGACACGACAAAATAAGGATGGGACACTTCACCTCTTCCACCGTTTTAAATTAAGTGATTCGGCTCTATACCACAATGTATTGTATTCTACTTTTGCCACATCTCCCACACCTCCACCAAGTTTCGTGGAATTTGTGTATTCTTTCCAACAGACTTACAAACGGAACTGTAAAAATAGCTGAAATAGCTGAAGCTTAAACTTTTGGTTAAGGAACAAATGATCACGATGCAAGTATTTCCTGAAATAGCAACGTGATGGCAGCCATTATTTCTTGTGTAATTTAACAACTTCTGCAGTCTGTTTTTTCTGGGCCTGGTTCTGGTTCAAATGTGTAAGATTTCATTAGAAGACAACAAGTAAATTCTCTGACTCACAGCGTGCAACCAGCTGACTAATCGGAACAGACTGGGCCTTTCTGGAGAAAGAGATCAAGCTGATCAAGTAGAAACTTGATTAGATGCAGGTTTTCTGATAAATCAAGGCAAAGAATATGCTCGCCCCACACTTAAATAACAAACGTGGACAGAGGACACAAAAATAAAATCTAAAATCATCTTCAGTACAACAACAGTTACCTCAAGGCACTTTATGTTTTATGGTAAGGACACTACAATATCAGAAAGAACCCACAACAATCATAAGACTCCCTCTGCGTAAGCACTTGGCGACAGTGGGAAAGAAAAACTCCCTTTTAACAGGAAGCTCCTCCAGCAGACCCAGGATCTGCTATGACGTACCCCAGGCAGTTTATACAGTAATTTCACCCAGATTGAAAAATGCATCTAAGAGGAGTTTTTATTATTCAGGTTCTTGGTTTTGATGAACAGCTGTTTTTGCCATCTGACTATATGCATTGATACCATGAACACAAAAAGTAACATGATAAATGAACATACATCGAATATACTTAAGTACGAAATACTTATAGTGATAAGTAAGCTGTTTACAGCAAATGAAATGTGTGATGTCGTTTAAACAGATATCTGATTGCATATGTTCCCAATATAGTATTGTATGCAGTGATTACTGCTTATTCTACTTTCTTACATTAAAACAATGATGCAGCAGTGCATGCATTTAATGCCATTCACATTTATAGCAGCGGTGGACTGACTGGGAAATGACTGTTAGACTATAGGCTTTAAACAGCTGGATGTGTGTATATATAGAAAGCAGATGTGGCCTGGAATGTCCACCACATGGAAAAGCTGAATGTGTCTATACCTCTATAGTAATAGGGGGCCTAACAGCCAAAGGTTCAACAAACTGAGCTGAAAAAAGGCTTCTGGAAAGTTGTGGTATTAGTGCTTTGAACCTCCTGCATCCAGCTCTTTTCTGCTGTTCCGACCTTGTGTTTGAGCAAAAAAATAAATTGTGGCAGGCTATTTTTTTTTCTGATCTTCGTGTTGCACACAAAAATCACAACAGCAGAAATTGCTGTCACGTTTTTCTGCGTTGTTGTGTTGGGATTATTGCCCAAAAACACATTTCCATGTGGTGTCTGTCTGCACAGCAAATTATCTACAGCTAAAAGAATGTCAGGAGCCCTTTAAGCTATTTTCAGACCCCGTTTCCTTCTTAATTTTGATGATTTCCTTTACCGAAAGGCTTGGTTTATGACACAGTTTTCGCATGAGGAGGAAAATTCTTCTGTTGTTCAGTAGGAGAACATGGAGACGGCAAGGTTAATAAAAAGAACCATAACTAGAGGGATTCACCTATTCCCTTAAAATTATCGGAAACATGGCTGCACATTTTGTGAACTTTCCTGCAGACTTGATATAACATAAATACACGTGGAGGGTAACTCTTGGCTCTTGTTCTTCTAAGGATAAATGTTGAGCAGATTGTGCTCCAGTGAATTCAGCTTCAGTGCTTTCAGCAGTGCAGCCAGGCTCCAGGTTCCCCCATCTAGCGGTGTGAGCAGTAAGCACCACTGCAGGTATTTTACACTATAAGCACTTTGCCAGGCTCTTTAAATGGCAATCTCGTGCAGCAGAGCAACAGAACATTTTACCTCGTGCTCAGTGGCTCAACAGAGAGATATTTATTGTGATTTGAACATGCAATCATGGAAAACTTGGGAGCATATCTCTGCTCAAACCTCTCTGTAGACATTAGACAGCCAATTTCCTTCTGCTAGATCACTTAGTGCTCTGATAGGGTCACTGCCTTTGTGTTGCTCTTGAGAAATGGCGAAAGATATATCCATACCACAAAGACGGGGTATCAGACCGCTAATGATTTTGACTTGCATTTGGACTCACAATAATGTTAATATTTCCAACACAACTTCCTCGGCAAGCTGGGAGATCTCAGTGAACGTGACCAGTACCTCACTCTCAAATAGCCCCGATGTACTATGACGATTAACATCTGAGACAATACCATCTTAGATGACATTACAAAGTGATCTTCAGGCTGCGCAGGGAAGAGTAAAGCTGTAATCGGACAGCCTGAGAGGGTTATGGAGTTAGATCATGTCTTTTTAAGCATCCAGCAACATAACTGTGGTGAGTCTGAAGGGCTCATTAATAAACATTTGGAGCTTTCTCAATGGATAAGTTGTCTCCAACACGTCATGTCTGAGGTTCACAGATTACTGCACAGTGGCTGCTTGTGAGTTTGCTTGAAGTCACCATTCAGCCTAATTCAAACCAATACTGGCTGGCTGATAGGCAGTGTTTCGCTTTGTGGTTCCTGTAAAAGCCCTTGATAAAAGACATAATAGGGTTCAAATAAAGGAAGACTTTATTTATCACAACCCATATTTTATTCACAGAGGAAAGCAGAAAAATTCAAATATTTAAACTGAGAAAATTTTAATAAGAAGAAAAAAAAACGTACTTAACAATAACACGTATCCCAAAAAAAAAACTGAGACAGGGCCATTGTATAGCTTCCCCTTAACAAAACCTTGTAAACATCTGGGAACTAAGGAGAACGGTTGTTGTCTGACATACCACTCTTGTTGCTTAGCAGTCCTGGTTCTTTTTTGTCATATTTTTCATTTCATGATGTATCAGATGGTGAAATTTTAGGTGATGAGGTATTCAAATTCATCACAGTTTCAGTTAAATTCATTCAAATTCTGAGGAGTATGTGCATTCCCAACAAATGGGATTCCATGGCACCAAACCAAATTTAGAAACTCCAGGGTTGACAAATCTAAATCACACCAATTTGTTAAAATAAATATGAGATTTGCAAATTATTGCATTTTGACAAACATGCAGTCAAGCTGTTTGTGACCTCACCAGTCTAGTCCAGTCATCTTCTCCTTCGCCTTCGTCGGGCCAATCAGCATTCACGCTGCATGCTCTATCTTGCTGTGGATCTGTCATTCTCCTTTGCAGACGCCTTTGTGCAGCCGAAGTCCTCCCCATCACCGCCTCTCATCACTCCATCTTCATCTCCACCACCAGCATCTCCGGTCCTGGTCTAATCCCTATCGAAACGGGCCATCAGAGTCTAACCACCAAATACCTCTAAATTCTGTACATCAGTAAATCAGTTCATTCTTTCTATGGATCTCTCCCAAATGAAATAACAGATGGACTAAATGTAATGTGGAAGAAGTCTATCAGAATCATCCACAAATTCTCAGAAGGTGGCAAAAAAACAAAAGAAGGGTTCAAGAAATTAACTGACATTCTTATTGGTCAGAGTGACAGAGAAATAGCCTTTAAATCTGCTAATATCTAAATAGGCTTTTATGGAAGCCCGTTTCTGCCACTAAAAGAAAAAGTATCCATATGTTTCTCAAAATTTCGAGTTAGTTTCTCGAAATTTTGACTCATTAACTCGAAATTTCCACTTATTAGCTTGAAATTTTGAGAAAAGTAACTCGAAATTTCAAGTTAGCTCTGCCAATCAGTAATCTACATGAATGATGTCATTTTCTTGTTACCCGGAAGGATAAACCAGATCACAACAAATTGGTGACTTTGAGAGTACGTTTCCTGATAGTAACGCCATGTGATTCAGCTAATAAAACGAGGATTTCATCATTTGTGAAGCCACGCTGAAAATACTCAGCAAATATGCATTCATGACTGGCTGTAATACCGGTAGCTTAGCTGTAGCATCTGTAGCTGAGGGCTTCAGTTTCCGGGTAACAAGGAAATGACATCATTCGTGTAGATTACTGATTGGCAGCGCTAACTCGAAATTACGAGTTACTTTTCTCGAAATTTTCAAGTTACTTTTCTAAACGTGTCAAAATTTCGAGAAAGATAACTCGAAATTTTGAGTCGTGGATACTTTTTTTTTTTTTTTTAATGGCGGAAATGGGCTTCCATAGGCTTTTATTAGCTTCCTTAATCGGCTTATATTAACATGTGTCATAAGTTATGCACCATTGTGGCCAGAAAGAATTTGTAACATGCTTTGAAATAAATTAAATGGTCTCAAGCATTTAAAAACAAAACGTATCTTGTCCTCACCTGATGTATTACTATCGGTCAATAAATTAAAAAAATCCCATTATTTAAGACAGTGCAGCCCCGAGGGTTATACTGAGGTTTGTGCTTGTGCATGAACAGGCCTGCGGTTTGGCTTTTTCCTCTCAGAGAATGACGGCATTCATTATATTACTAAGTGGAAGAGAGCACAGCCATAAACACATCAGAATTTGATAAAATGTTCCACTCATCAACATCCAGATTATTCGCTCTCTATTAAAGCCCCATTGTAAACAGACACAACAGGAGAAACACTGAAAAAGACAACCACAGAAACTAATCTATCCTCCTTAACAAGGAGATTTTCCATGGCTTCTCTCCATGAAATTGTATTCTGTTTTACCATGTACATTTTCTTGGAGTATGTCTGTGCTTCTCGTGAGAAGGCATACCGAATGGATTTTAGAATGCATGTAATTAAATGTCAGGAGCACCATGTTACATATGCAAAACAGGATTGTTTTATTGTAGATGTAACAATGGTTTATATAGGTGCATGCCAGGAAATATTCGATGGCATCCATCCCTTCCATCCCATCATTTCTTAACGGTTTATCCAACATCGGTTAACGGGGAGCTCAAAACTCTCCCATGCTAGGCTAAATGCAAGAGAGACGGACAACCACACACTAGCACTATACCAGAAAATACAAATATTTATTTTTAAATCTGAAAAGGTCATAAAATGATGGATATAATACTCAGTTGGGCTGTGGTGTTTATAATATTCAGTTGGTACTAACAAGCCCAAATTGTGCCAAGAAAATATCCCTCACAAAATTACACAACAGCCGCTGTCTGATAAAAGGAGGATGGTTTCATGCTGTCATGCTGTTTACACCAAATTCTGACCCTGTGATCTAAATGTTTCTGCAGAAATCAAGATTAATCAGACCAGGCAGTGTTTTTCCAGTCTTCTTTTGAACCATATGGTTCAAAACAGGACACCAGTTTGTCTCGCACCAACAACCGTCCCACATTCAAAGTCACTTAAAATGCCTTTCTTAACCATTCTGAAGCTCAGTTTGAACTTCAGCAGGTCATCTTGACCATGTTTACACGCCTGAATGCAAAGTTGCTTCCATGAGGTTCGCCAATTAAGTATTTGTCTTAGCAAGTGGCCAGCGAGTGTTTGTTACATTATTTAAGAAAATTTGAATGTTTTTATTCTTCTCTTGAGGCTCACATCAATCAAACACACGTCAAGCATCTTAAATACCATTTGAATTCATCATTAAACTGCAGCTGCGATCTAATATTTCAGTGTTTTGCCACAGAAGATGTTTTTCTGACCCTCAAAATGTCACAGTTTGAAATGACTTTGCAGACGTGAGGTCAGTATGATGAAAAGCAGACCTGTAAGGTTACTAATATCCTTCTATTGCCTCGCGACACAAGCACAGCAGAGTCCGTCTGTGAAAAAGGAGAATATTTTATTCAAATATTCACATCAATCACAGGCGGAGCGAATAAAATGAACAGATCCGGTCTCTGTGCTGAAGGTAGTGTTGCAATAACGAACCTCATCCCCAGAGTTTGCTCTCATGTGACACTTCACATCAGTAAGGAAATAAACAAAAACCTTCTGTTCAATTCAGAATTTGTTGCCTGCCATGGTGCTGTTTTCTCTTTTTTTTTAAAAAATACATGAATAAAAGTGTTGTATTACAGAAATAAAAACGTCTTGAGGCACATGTTACTCAATACTCCACATGAATTATTGTAGTTTTAAAGCCAAAACAAAGTCGGTAATACTTCTTGAAATAACAGTCCTTTCAGTAGCAGAAGACGTGATCCACCAAGGACCTAAAACTGAATTTTGATACTAATCACCTACATAATTTCTCTTCAATAGGCTTTCCAGATTGTTTAAAACCCCTCAATTTTATTAGGTCATTACCTCATTTACATAAAAAATAGTCTGAGGAATAAAAAACATCTTCAGTTGTAAAGGTGAATACTGCCACACAACATTCAAGTATATCATAAATAGTACATTAACAACAAATGCTATGGACAGCAGGGATCGTCTTTTTATTTGAATGGTCCTGACTGAAATATATCAACAACTACTGAATGGACTGCAGTGAAATTTTATTCAAAATATCCATGAACATAATGCTGCAGCTTATGTACAATCATGTGAAAAAGATGGTTTTCACAGGACTCTATAAACTCTCATGACAAACTAACTACACCCTCATGACTTCTATAGTAATTAATTTGATAAAGCAAGAGTGAGCACCTCTATAAAAGAAGAATTTTTGTCAGTTACCAGATCTGGAGCATTCGGGTGTTTGTTAGCACGATGCCTTGGAGAAAAGCCATGTGCAGTGATCTCAGAGAAGTAATTAGTGTTGCACATCAGTCTGAGGAAGGATTAAGAATGGTGTAGTCGTCAAAATCCCACCTCTGCCTGCAAGGATTCTCACTGAAGCTGAAGAATCCGCTCCCCTGACTAGAGTTGCGTCTTCACATGCAGTAAATCTACAACATAATGGCTAAAAAAGAAAATAATAAGGTGCTCTAGTGACCCCAAGTCCAGAAGGTCTAGAGTTAATCAAGGACCTTAAAAGAGCTGAGTATAAACAAATGCTTACAAAGCTCAATAAACTGAAGTGACATCGTAAAGAAGAGCAGGACAAAATTCTTCCAGAATAATGTGAGACACTGATAAAGTTGTACAGCAAATTGTTACTTCAACGTATTCCCACCAAAGGTGCGTCTACAAGCTGTTGAATCATCGGGTATATTGACGTGTGAAAATGTTCGTTTCACGTGATGGTAAACTTTCACAAATTCCAAATTGGGACAAAAAAGTATTGTTCCTGGTTTTCTGGTTAATTCTAGATTGGATCAACAGGACAGAAACTCTGCTGTTACATTTCTAGTTGACTGTTGATGCTCAAGCTTTCCCGTCAGAAGACTTTTTTGCTAGTGACTCTGAGTCATGTGAATGATGACCAAGAGGTAACAGCCAACTGCTCCTCTGTCTTAACTAGTTTACAAGCCCTAACAATGACCCAATTATGTAATAGGTATAAGAAAAATGACACCATTGTCAAACATCAATAATGTGTCCATTACATAGTGAAGAAAGGCAGGAAGTCATTTTGCTCCTCATCTTACACGGTTTAGTTTGATTTACCTTTATTTATATAATGCCAAAGTGCAACAACCACTGCCTCAATCTGCTTTATATTGTAAGGTAAAGATGCTCCAGTAATACAGAGAAAATCCCAGCAATCAAACGACCCACTATAAGAAAACTCCCATTTTTCTTCCCCACTGTCCATAGTGGCCTGGCCAACTGCAGGATTTTCAAGGGTGTGAAGATGGGTCTCCAATTCACCTAGCTATTTCACATTCATTCAGGTATCATTATTACTAAAGGAGGATGAGGAGTAGCTAAACATCTGACACACTGAGCAGGAAAGTAGAACAGGTGAAGAAGCCATGCTGCTAGTGACTTGCCTAAGAGCTGAGCTAAGCTAATAGCTACATTAAGCTAGTTAAGCTAGCTAGATGCAGGGAGGGAGTATTTTGAACGTAGTTAACAGGTGATTTAACAGAGGGTGTGCTTTTGGATAAAACATGAACATTAAACAATGAAATAAATTGTTTTCTACGTGTAGCCGGTTTGCAAACAGGCTACACATATTAAACTCACTTGGCATTGGCTCTGTGGTATTCTGTCACTCCTTGTTCACGTTACAATGCACAGTGGTGTTTTGTCTAGCTTAAAGTTTATTACAACGAATGTTCGCTTATTTACTACTGCAGCTTTCTTTGTTTTATATAAATTTATGGGAGAAAATGAATACTTTGATATAAATTGTGTAAAATGGTCTGGAAGTTGGTTTTATTTGACCACAAATAATAGCATATTGGCGTTCCAATAGCACATCCTTTCTGACATTTATTAGCATGCCACACACCAGGAATTAAAAACCACACCATCTTTAAAGTCAAGGCGTATCACACCAGCAGGATTTACTTTCCCCCAAACTGCTCCCTTTATGGAGCTATAATTACACAATTCTCATTTCTATTAATCCATTGTAAAAAAAAAAAAAAAAGCTTTGTAGTCTGAGCTTAAGTGTGACGACTGCGTTGGAATTATTACTAATACTTCACCAGCTTTTGTAATCAAACCTTGTGACTTTCCTTTACTCGAGTATAAGCAATGCTTCACCCTTTTTTTTTTTACCATTTCAGAGGTGGCTGAATGGTATAATCATCTGGACAAATGGAATAATTATTTGGGTGACTGTCTGCTCCTGCAGCTTGTGCATATAAGCAGGTATGACTAAAATGGTATCTGTGGTAGGAATGCTGTGGCTAACCACAACTATGAGTGGAGAGAAACTTCACATAAACACTGTAGCCGTGGTTTAATCCAGTTTTATATTATTCAAACAAGACAGTTACAACAGTGCATGTATCATGTCAGGCCTATCACTGGATCTGAGTAAACTGTCTGTGCAAAGTTCACAGGCAGATGCACTGACTCACAAACAGTAATTTATCACTTCTTTCGGTCTATATAGATGTAATAGATCACTACATTTTTTTTTCAAAGTTATTCATCTTTAGCTAAACTCTATGCTGAGTACAATTTGTGACAACATCACAGCTACTGGGCAAATTATCTGCGTAGAACTGTGGGCTACCACCGGCCTTTAAGGACCCACCGGAGAATAATGCTGAATTACAGCATTTCTCGCTCATTTATCACAGCCCCGTTTTTCAAATTTGAGCTGCGGAGACCGTTCAGCTTGCAGCCAGGATTCTTCTCAAGAAGAACTGTGCTGCCAGCAAGAACAGCCACAGCTGGAGAGGAAAATAGAGCCTCTTTCTTCAACAGAAAGTGTGCAGCGCTGACTCGGTGTAACATATTTCTGCATTCGTTCCCAAACTTGGCACCTTGTTTCCTCTTCGGAATAAATGCCAAATGCCACGTCTCACCTTAAAAAAAAAAAATAAGAAAAAACTTTTGGTTTAGCTAAACAGGCGATTTGCTACAATTTGTCTAGTACAGAAAAATATAATTAGTCAAATTAAACACTCAAAACATACCTGTAAAAGTAGTTGCATTAAGCAGAGCTTTTATAATGCAAATTAAGCCTCTGCTCAGTCAGTACTGCAGTTTTGCTGGTGTTTCAGAGATATGCACGGATGTACGCACTGCATTTTTCAAACATCTCGTGTTGATGTTAGTCACGGGCACATTTTAATCCTAGCCCAGATTTTTCCATAAACCAAACCAAGCAGGTTAGATCAGCTAATGTTTATAGTTTGCAGTCAAATAAACCTTCTTCTTATCTATCCACACAGCTCCCAAACCTGCACAACCCCAGCAAAGAAACTGCACAATTTATATTTTTCAGCGTCTGTTTTTCTTCAAAAAACTACGTGGTGCAGTTTGGGTTTCCGAGCTCGACGTCAGCACCAGGTATTTTCTTTTCTTTTAAGCCCTACTTCCCAAAACTCAATTAAAACTTACTACTCATGTGCCCTGAGGCCTGCTAGATTTTCATTTGTAGTTGGTTAAGAAGCTCTTTCCATAGCTAATCGCTAAATGATGCAATATGTTCATTAGTGTGTGTTTTCTGTTTTGACGTAGGGCAGATTTTTTAGAGCTACAAACAGCTTCCAGGTGCATGTGGAAAGTGAGTGTGAGCGTGGCCTAAAATAGAAAAGTTGTGCACTGGTAAGAAGACCAGACACTCTGAGTTCATAAGGTCATGAAGAACCTGTTAGTTGTGGTTCGGCTAAAATCAAATTAACATTAGTTAATCTACAGTAGGCAATTCGGGTATATCACTCCCTTTACTCTCCACATGGAATAAAAGTCAAAGATCATGAGCTGCAGTCTTCATTTGTTATGTCTTGAGGAAGAGAAGACTTCAGTGCATATAAAATGTGGGCTGTGTAGCAACACATCAGCAGTTTCAAACATTAGAGGCAGTGGTAGCAGCAACATTTTTTTTCTTACATAACTTGCTATTAATTTAACTCCTACTTTGGCAATTTTCACATGGATTTTTATTCTTTTCTGACCTATAGACAGATGTTTCAGAGAGTGTAAGGTCAAATATGTGCCTCACAGCGAAAACAAATGAAAATTTATTGGCCACAGTGTCTACAAACCCTGCACTAAATTAGTCCAGACAAAGAGGTGAAAATTCTTGGTGAGTTCATCAGAGTATGCTTTTCCTTACATCAACTTTTCCTTACTTTTAAGACTTTACAGCCATGCAACATTAATAATCCTTAAAATGTTGATGCTGCGGAACACTGTGAACTTGTGGTGATCCCTCACACGGAGGTTTTAGTAAGTGGCTGGACTTGAGGAGACCCAGTTCCAGTAATCAATGAAACAATGACTGAAGGCCAGCTGCACTCTTCTTTTCATCAAACATTCGCGTTTCCTTTTTGGAAAACTGCACCGTTCCTTGTTTTTCTTTGTTTTTTTCTTAATCGTTGTAGCTGAAACACACTGGCGAAACAATGCATCTTAACTGGAAACAAAAGCTTTTTAATATCCCAGTGATTCATATCATATTGACCGGCCAGCACTGGACAGAATCCCACACAAAAGGGAACCCAGCAGTGGGAACTTTTAAAGTTCTTTGAGTCAAATAAATGACCAGTTTAAGTGCACTTTGGGGTTCCTGTTGTGGTTTCTGGATTTGGCCTGTGATACCCCAAATCAAATAGCCCATTAAGAGAAACCATTTTCTTTCAATACTGACCCTAATAAAATGCAATAATTCCTAAAAAAAAATCCCATAAAAACCCATAGTGTGCCTCGATACAGTTGTAGAACAAGAAGTGCTATGTTTGGTTTCTCCTGCGTAGCAACTGTGTTGTCTGTCAACGCAAACTCCCAAAGGCCACACAGTTGCAAGGAATCTGTATTACTCTTTTTGGCTGTGCACTTTTATGGCCAACTTGGAGCAGATGTGTGATAAGAAATGTAGCAGTGTGAAAAAAATAGCACATTCTTGACTCTGGTACTAAATAATAAAACTCGCAATAAAGGATCAGAAATGCAGTTTTGTAATTTGCTTTTTCAGAACAAGCGTCCGCTGGATTTTTTACCATTAATCATCGAATGACAAATCAGTCAATGCAGACATGTTGTTCCCTATTAGTTTGTATCAGTCGGAGCAAAGAACAGTCAAGCACACGCACACAGAAAAAATTCCCATAATTCGAAGCGTGTGTTTTTTTAAATTACATTATTCCTTTGAAAAACTCTAACTCATGCCCATTCCGCATCGTAAGATAATCACGTACCAAATAACCCCTTAGTTCGTTACTGGCAGAGGGGAAAAACTTGATTTGACTCGTTTTGACTCTCAATTATAGACGTTATGTCTTTGCGGGCTGATTATTGGTTTCCTCGTAGTCTGGCGTGTTGATTTGCATGTTATTTTTGTTTGTCTGCTTTGTTGGGTCACGCAGCCTTTATAAAGCACTGTGGACAATAATAAAAGCCTGGTTTTTATTTGCTGGATTAGCAATAAGCAGATTGCTTGGGTTTGTATATCGATGGTACCAGACACGCTAGACATTCCAGCAACCGTTGACAAATCCTGCGTGACTCAACGTTTGAGCCTCTCGCATACATGCTTAACACCCCTGCCAACTCTGTTATGTAATTCAAGTCTGCTGTTCCTAAGACTTTTACAGTGGTTGCCCCTCACAGGACACACTTCATGGACAGCAGCAGCCTTATAAGGGCAGGGGTACTGTGTCACCGAAAAACGTCCCATAGCTTCCCAGGCACAACTGGTATGTACTATGAAAAATAATGACTCCCACTCTCCAGCTGTCTTCTGCCTGTGCCGTCTTGAGTGCTTTTTCTTTCTTTTGCATCTATTTTTTGCTCTCATCTGTGAGGATTAAGTAGTTTCCCTTCGTGAGACAGGAAAGTTGTGAGCCTGAAATTTGTTTATCTAAAGAGCTTCTTTCCAGTGCAGTCACAGATGACATCACGAGACTTTTTTTCTTTTTTTGCTTACGAAACGATTGATTGGTAGAGTCATGTTAACCGTAGCTACTGGCAATGTGTTACTGGCAATTTCAAAGACATTTTAATGTATTGTTTAAGGATGATTAAGATAGTGCTTCAACAGATCTCGCCCTTGTAGTGGGGAGAGATCTGAAAAATGATGTGTCCGTAACACAGACTCGCTTTATTTATGATGGGAAAACTCTTCATCTTCAAAGACACAAAGACTTCCTAGGGTTTCTGCGGCAAGGATTTGTGCCATTTCAGGTCTGGGAAATAAAACATCTGGGACAAACACCATCAAACTAGAACACACAATCGGATCTTATATCCGTTTGATACTTTAATGATATCAGCACTTGCAGGAGAAGACACTCTTTTCCCGGATTCAAAGGGGGAAAGGCTCTGTATCAAATTTGTGGCGGGCCAGAGTTCATCCTTTTGATTGGGTTCAGCTGCTGTCAGCGGTGTTTACCCACCAGCAGACTTGATTCAAACTTTCCAAACAGAAACAGAGTTACACATGAGAAACCAGGGGAAAGATTGGCGTCAAATTTTTAAAATATATATCATCGTATCTTTGGCATCAAGTCAATAGTGACAGGAAACAGGGGGCGAGACTAGAGCAATGACACACAACTCAGCTAATTTTAGCTATTCTTGTTCATGTGATTGTGCGTAAATGTGCAAACATTCATAGTGATCCAAAAACTGAACTTGTGCAATTTTAATGAGCTTGAAAGTTAATATTTGGTATTTGCACCTTTATTCTTCTCACATTCTGAACTCTCTTAGGAAGGCTTTCTTGTCATTTCTTAAAATTAGTCTTCAGACTTCTTGAACATGTTTTTCTATCCAGGCATGCTTTTACTGCATTGTCAGTCTGCTTCTGATCATTGCAATGCTAAAAAAAAAAAAAAAGAAACTACTATCAATCAGGCACCTTACAGATGGTGTTGGATGCATGGCGGATCAAAGTCTGATGTCTGTGTCATCTGTGTTCATAATTCCATCAATTTTGACAAGATCCCCAACACCACTGGCTCTCTGCACTGATAATGAGTCAACATTGTCAAATTTGGATTCATCGCTCTATTAGACTTGTTGCCACTGATTGTCAGTCCATTTCTTGTGCAAGTTCGGATACAGTGGCTTGCAAAAGTATTCGGCCCCCTTGAACTTCCCCACATTTTGTCACATTACAGCCACAAACATGAATCAGTTTTATTGGACTTCCAGGTGAAAGACCAACACAAAGTGGTGCACACGTGAGAAGTGGAACGAAAATCACACATGATTCCAAACATGTTTTACAAATCAATAACTGCAAAGTGGGGTGTGGTAATTATTCAGCCCCCTGAGTCAATACTTTGTAGAACCAGCTTTTGCTGCAGTTCCAGCTGCCAGTCTTTTAGGGTCTGTCTCTACCAGCTTTGCACATCTACAGACTGAAATCTTTGCACATTCTTCTTTGTAAAACAGCTCCAGCTCAGTCAGATTAGATGGACAGCGTTTGTGAACAGCAGTTTCAGATCTTGCCACAGATTCTGGATTGGATTTAGATCTGGACTTTGACTGGGCCGTTCTAACACATGGATATGTTTGTTTTAAACCATCCCATTGTTGCCCTGGCTTTATGTTCAGGGTCGTTGTCCTGCTGGAAGCTGAACCTCCGCCCCAGTCTCAAGTCTTTTGCAGACTCCAAGAGGTTTTCTTCCAAGACTGCCCTGTATTTGGCTCCATCCATCTTCCCATCAACTCTGACCAGCTTCCCTGTCCCTGCTGAAGAGAAGCCCCCCCCCCAGAGCATGATGCTGCCACCACCATATCTGACAGTGGGGATGGTTCAGAGTGATGTGCAGTGTTAGTTTTCCACACACAGCGTTTTGCATTTTGGTCTCATCTGACCAGAGCAGCTTCTTCCACATGTTTGCTGTGTCCCCCACATGGCTTGTGGCAAACTGCAAACGGGACTTCTTATGGTTTCCTGTTAACAATGGCTTTCTTCTTGCCACTCTTCCATAAAGGCCAACTTTGTGCAGTGCACGACTAATAGTTGTCCTATGGACAGATTCCCCCACCTGAGCTGTAGATCTCTGCAGCTCGTCCAGAGTCACCATGGGCCTCTTGGCTGCATTTCTGATCTCTCCTTGTTGGGCCTGTGAGTTTAGGTGGACGGCCTTGTCTTGGCAGGTTTACAGTTGTGCCATACTCCTTCCATTTCTGAATGATGGCTTGAACAGTGCTCCGTGGATGTTCAAGGCTTGGGAAATCTTTTTGTAGCCTAAGCCTGCTTTAAATTTCTCAGTAACTTTATCCCTGACCTGTCTGCTGTGTTCTTTGGACTTCATGGTGTTGTTGCTCCCAATATTCTCTTAGACAACCTCTGAGGCCGTCACAGAGCAGCTGTATTTGTACTGACATTACACACAGTAATCACTCTATTTAGTCATTAGCACTCATCAGGCAACGTCTATGTGCAACTGACTGCACTCAGACCAAAGGGGGCTGAATAATAACGCACACCCCACTTTGCAGTTATTTATTTGTAACAAATTTTTAGAATCATGTATGATTTTTGTTCCACTTTTCACATGTGCACCACTTTGTGTTGGTCTTGTGGTTGTAATGTGACAAAATGTGGAAAAGTTCAAGGGGGCCGAATACTTTTGCAAGCCACTGTACTAATGCCAACTTATACCTTTCCCTTCCTTGAGTTACGTGCCCTTTTCATGCTTGAATGATTCATAGGTCAGTGTTAAATGGCTTAGCAAACAAAAATAATATTCCCCTGAAAAAGGTCAGCTACAAGGCCTGGTCTGAAAATGAGTGAAAAAGCAGCCAGTGCCCAAAGAAAAACTTTGAGTAGCTGAAGACAACTTTTAGAAATTACAAGACACTTGGAAGGAAAATATAAAGAAACGAGGAGTGGCTCAAAAACTTTTGCACAGGATAGTAAGTTTCTTAGTTGGTTAATAATAATATTAATAGTCCTGAAAACTATGAGAGCTTTTGTATCATCATCATCATCATCATCATCTGTCAGAACACAGAATTCTTGCTATTGCCAGTCGTCAGACGCAACACAGGCTTGTCCTCATAATTTGTAGAGCGAAATGAGGACAGAGTGAGGGAGGAAAAAGAAACAGGCATTTGGGTCGCCAACATTTAGCCGCAAAGATAAACACATATACACAACAATCGTTTCTCTGTAGTTTCTGCTTTCAGTGATCTCATACTAATTGCTGAAATAACCAAAAGATGAACGCTTTTATTTGGACTTTTTCATCATATTTTGTTTTCAAACCAGATGATTACATTCCAACATGATTCAAGGGCAGCGGTACAGGAACCTCGAACGACACAAACTGATATGGCGGACTTTAAATTGTTCAGTGAAGTGTTGCTTTGGCTGCCGCCCTGCTGAAGCTGGGTTTGTCTGTTCTTTGTCTGGGCGGGAGCTGCTGCTCTCTTCCATTTCCTTCTCTCTCCCTCGCTGAGGTAAAAATGAGTCACTGAGTCAGCAGCTGGTTTCCGTCATCCCTAATATCACTAGCATTTCACAGGAGACCAGCTGCCATCGTTACACTCTGACGTCACCACTTCCCTTTGTCCTTTTATGGAAAAACTTGACTGTTGACAAGAGACCTACCAGGTTGATGATCAGATTTTTGTTCCTCGGTAAATCTGCGATTTATACGCTTGTTTAGGCAGAGCCTGTGTGTCTGATTGTAAAGAGTTTCTTTCCCTGTTAGAAGTCAGGTGAAAGTGTAGACCTCAAAGATCCTGCTAATTTTCTATGTGCGACCCCTAACATTTACAGGAGCCAATCAGGTGCAGGTGGATGATATAAGACTCGTGTTAAACAGCCTTAATAACTCTTTAAGGGCCTTCCATAAATTATGGCATCTATGCAGCGGCTCCACCTTCTGTTACAAGTCTCATATTATCCTTCAACTCTTGAGTATATGTGATCTATGACAGAAAAATGCCTGTAAGTATAGGAAACCAGTATTAATCTCATCTGAGGAACCATAGAAACGTGACATGACAATGCTAACATGCTAATTTTAACCGACATCCAGTGCTCACCATCGAAGTTAACATTAGTAAAATAGCATTAAGCACCCAGCAAAAACTTCACAACAGTGATTTGAGTCTTGACTAAATGTCAGCAGCTGTGCAAATAGGTGCATGCTACATGTGCTGTACAAGAGTAGTTTTAATCCACTACTATGATAGTGAAGTGAGGGACTGATGCATGACTAAAGCGCTTTTCATTCGCAAAGCAGCTGTGCTGTGTCTTCAAGTGGAGGATGTGAACAACAAGAACCGCTTGTCAGCTTTGTTTTGGCGTATCATTCTAAGAGCTGGAACACTTGTACTTTTTATTATTCTACCACCCTGGACAAAGGTGAATCATAAAAACAAAAAGGAGGTGCCTGTTTTTGCCAGGGCTGTCAACTACGGATGAGTGGATTCCATTATCGAATGTTTAAACCAAGATGTTTAGTTTTCCCATTCCAGTGGCTGAAGGGACAGGCAGGTCTGTGTCTCGCTCCATCTCATCTTCCTTCCCATTTTCCTGTGAAGGGAGGTGCCGTGCTGAGTGCTGCTTATTTGAGGAGTCACTGTGGAATCTGCTGTCCCTTTTATTTTAACCGTGCAGGCATGGCAGCAAAGATGAGACAGACCACTCTGCTTGATGTTTATCCACAAGGCTTTGAGAAAAATATGGCCTGAATTCTTGGAGACAGGCACATATCCCCTTCATCCTCTCACCTGTTTTGTTTTCCAGGTGTGAGACTCACCCAAAGGCCTTTTCTGTACTTGTTGAGCAGTTCATCGCTCCACCCCGTCTGTTCCCAGTTTTTAAGTAAAGGCAGCCCCAGTGCGAAAAAGCAAATGTGTTTTGTCATGTGGCGAAAACAAGATTAAAATCTCTACATTGCTATGAATTGCTGCTTGAAAAAACTAGCTTTACTGATTTTGGCAAGAGGTTGTAGCTTTAGTGCACAATCCACCAACACTGTCCAGCTTAATATTCAGTTGTGTTGTCTGAAGGGAAGAAACTCACTGAACCCAAACACTAAATTTCAGGATGACTGGACACTGTTTAGCTCAACAAATCATTCCTGTCCTCACTAAAAGTAGTGCCCAACAACAGCGTTTCTGGGTGAACCCACACTGAGTCTAATATTGTGAAACCAATAAAATTCCTTTTCCTATCACTCATGACCAGCTGTGGCAGATAGCTGCCCCTCCCTGAGCCTGGTTCTGCTGTCAGGGTCTTCCTGTTAAAAGGGAGGTTTTCCTTCCCACTGTCACCAGGTGCTCACAGGAGGGTCATCTAGTTGTTGGGGTCTCTGCTTTATTATTGTAGAGTCTTTACCTTACAACATAAAGCGCCTTGAGACAACTGTTTTTGTGATTTGGCACTATATTAAAAAAACTGAATTCAAGTGAACTCTCTTTCACAAGCAGCCACAGGTAGGTTTTTGATGGCATTCGTGGACTGTGTTTTGCAATAAATGGCTATTTTATCGACATCCTGTCTTGACTTCTGCAGTATTAGTTGCAGAATTTCCATACCAAGCTGTCGCTCATTGAACGCTTTCCTGCTGCTAATGCGTCACGTTAAAACCATTCAATTGTGTGAAACACACAGTAGCTTGTATTGTTAATCAGAAGGAATCAGGAAACTGTGTCATTGAGACCTACCACAATTGTTCTTCTGAAATCTATCTGCAAAACAAAGACAGTTATCATTTTCTGCATTTTTTTAGCTGACAGCTAACATCTGTATGAGTGGGTCTTTGACTCTGTAGGAATAAACACGTTATATAAACAGCCCAGCAGTTACTATTTTCTGTGTTCTTTGCCTGAACAGACAGTGAAGCAAATGATTATTGAGTGTCTTGTTCGGTAAAATATGGCGTGTTTGTTTGGCTTCACTGTAAACAGATACTTCAGTTGCTCTTTGCGCTGCACTTTACACAAAGTAGCTGTTGCTGCGGTAACAACAAGCGTCATCAAATCAACAAGAATTGAAATCTAAACAAAGTGTGACTACCATTTTACGAACTATGTTCATGCACTTTCTCAATAAAGTCATCTCCGTCCATTAAGAACTTAGTAACAACCAGGAGCTCTCACCCATCTTTGTGCCAAAAGATAAGTGAGAGCAACAAGCCTGATTTATCCACTGTTAAACAAAACCAATTAGGACCTCTAAAGTTAGCACATTTGAGTTCAACTTTCCCTCTAGCCCCTTAAAAGCCATCGCCTCGTACCCCTCTGAAACAAGATTACTTTAGTTGACTAAAACTAAACTAAGAAATAAAACTGGATGTGAATAAATAAATTATTTAACTAAAATAAAAATAAAAACTTGGTCTTGGTAGCTGAGGATCGGTCCGCCAGGACCTACGCTCCTGGCTGCCGCCCGGCTCACAATTCACCGGTCGGGAGGGGCTCAGAGTAGAGCCGCTGCTTCTCCACATCGAAAGGAGCCAGTTGAGGTGGTTCGGGCATCTGACAAGGACGCCCCCTGGGCGCCTCCTGGGCAAGGTGTTCCGGGCGTGTCCCACCGGGAGGAGGCCCCGGGGCAGACCCAGGACACGCTGGAGAGATTATATCTCTCGGCTGGCCTGGGAACGCCTTGGTGTTACCCCGGATAAGCTGGAGGAGGTGGCCGGGGAGAGGGAGGTCTGGGCTTCTCTGCTTGGGCTGCTGCCCCCACGACCCGGCCTCGGATAAGCAGAAGAAAATGGATGGATGGATGGAAAAATGAAAAATTGGCTTAGTAGACTGGACTGGTGAAAATTTTAGTAGAACTTCCCTGATGAGGCATTGATGGACATACTGATAAGACTGTGAGTCATCTGCTTCCTGTTTTTATTGTAACATCTACGCTGATTTTCCTAAATCCTGACTCTGAAATATGCAATCCACACAAAAAGAATTAAAAACAAATTCCAAACAAAAAGTCAAAATGAACTAAAAATAAAAAAAAAACAATTAGAAAATACAAAACTTTATTAACTCCTTTCTGAAGACTTCCATGTGAGCATTTGTGATTTTAACATGAACTTGAAACTTGCACAGAGAGCTGATTCACGTCTGACGAGTCCGATTCTTCTTTCCTTTTAGAGGCACAAGATTCATAAAAAGACAGAGACTCTTATCTTTGTTTAATCTATTCAAAAAGTACACTTTCAGTTACCTGGCAACTGGTACTCAAAGTCTAAATAATCACTTTCCCAAAATGTTTGATTTTCCTTAATTACACACAAAAAGAAATGTTGATTAGTTTCCATATGAAAACACAGGGGAACACGTCATTCCTTGATTAGAACGTTTTCCGACTAATGCCAGAAATCCTTCACTGCTGTAAACTGATTTACGGTTTGGATCAGATAACGTCTCTGAAGAAACTATGATGAGGGTTACCAACAATTGCCATTTACTCCAGCCTGGGGTTAATGACGGTGTCTAGGCTGAGCCTTGCCATTCTCCGAGTGAATCCCGATTGTTCAGATGTAATTTTTCAGCCATGAACACAAGACCATTGCTTGACTGTGATTTTTGACTGGTCGATTGGGGTTGAGATCCTCATTAAGAACAGGTACTGATAAAGCAACACAGCAAAGCTTACGTGGTCCTTTGCAAATGTTTAAGGGGACTTTTCTGGTTCTTGTGGGCTATGCAGAGAGCGGACGCCCCTCCCTGTGTGTGAGCTGCTCTGTGGTGTTTGGCTCCCGAGCCTACATGACACCATGCGTCTGTACACTGGCCAGCCTAACTTTCCTTCTCGTTTGACTTTAGTGACTGCTTTTATTACAGTCTTACATTCTACTTTGCAAAGAAAGTGAGAAAGTGGAGAAATGATTTCAAAGCTCACGTGGAGAGGAACAGGAAAGCTGTTTTACAGACCCTCGGGGCAGAATGTGTCTCATTGGAAAACTCTCAGGGCAAACTCCTTTAGTTCTTAGAATCTGAGGTCATTTTGTTGCAACCTCATTTCCCTCTCGGTCTGGGCCGTCCAGGGGATCGCTTCGCACCCCATTATAAATATGATGCAGTGGCAGGTCCGGAGAGATCAGTAAATACAGGAACCGACAAAGGCTCGACAAGCCGTAGAGCCCATCTTGTCTGATCGCAGTCAGCCAGTGCTCAATGTGAATTGAGACAAGCAGAAATATGACTTCATGTCAGCTCAAGAAGCATCAACATCTGCAGCTCTGCTTCTCTTTTCCCATCTTCCCACAAAATATCAGAAAGCCCTCGGCCGAAAGCGTATCACCCCGTCATCTGGTCCTCTTTAACGCCTGACAGAAGAACCACCCACTTGGGCTCAGTCATTGTGTGATACTTTAGCTGGACATGGCAATTTCTGTTTTTCTTTTTCATTTCTGGACCAATTTGAAGGAATTTCACAGTCTTTTTTTTTTCAAAGCCACTTTATGAAAGAGTCGATTCTTTACCTTCCAAAAACAACAACCTGCACGTGTTAATTCTCGCTAGAGCTGACAGTTTTGTGCCTGTATCAAAGTCATTTAAAACTTAAACTATCGATTAAGAGTATGTGGAATAACTGTGAGGAAAAAGTGCAACGTGTCATTTTAATGGAAAATTACAAATCGGTCCACGTCCATTGCCACCTGTTTGTCATTTCTGCATTCCTCAGAGTGTAAGTCAACAGACTGTTGCTATGTAGAAATGCTGTATACAATCCCACAGCTGACCCTTGGGGGAGAAGATCCAAATTGGCAGCAGGTCAAATGGCAAGCTCAAGACCGCTCAGGACAGTGGGAGGAAGAGGGGGACGTGAGGGGGCAGGGAAGAGAGGGCTTTGAGTCACGCAGCCCAAAGGAGTGAATCACACCTCTCTGCAGGACTGGCTGACAGACTGATTGACTGATCCGTGTTTGGATCCATCACAGGCGTGGAAATGGCTGGAATCTACGCCGCGACTGGGAAGGCGCTCCACATGTGTATACTTGACAGGAGTGTGTGCATGATGGGCCACATGCACTTGCATCAAAAGTCACTTTTGAACATAGACGTGAAATTTAAAAGGGGCATTATGCAAATGAAATCTTTCCTATTCATAGAATCCTAATTGTAGTGTTTATCAACGTTTTTCACTGTCAAGATAATTATAAGATCTGTAGCTCTGGGTAGGACGGGACTTTTTGTAATCGCTACATTGGGATCTGAAGAGTGTGTGTTTGTGGAGAGAAAACTTCCAAAAAACAAGCTCTGTCTAAGATGGTTTACATACCACAGATGAGACAGATTATGTGGACACACAGAGCAGAGACAGGAACTACGACATCCAAACACAAGAGGAATATTTCACCCTAATGCTAAAGCTGTACTTGACCTAATGCCAGTTTCAGACTGGGACTGACGAAGCTAAAATTAGACACGGAGGGGATATAAGACGACTGTGTTAGATGAAAAAGGATGAGCTTCTGCCCCTTATTTTTCCCATCACTTCCTGTGGGCTTGGGAAAGTCGCTCGGTCAGACGTACTGTTTGCTGTCTGATGTTGCTCTCAGATTACTGCTTGTCTGATCCATCATGTGCATCCCACGTGAGATTTCTGTTGCTTAAAGGCCAACTGAAGAGACAGCCTGTTTCTTTCTCCACAATAATCAGATGCCCAAAAGTGAATAGAGGCATAATATTAAATGAGTCATATGAAGTCATTCTTGTAAAAGCAGGGTTGTGCTTTTTGACCCTTGAAATAAAACAAAACAGATTTCCACAGGTTTCATCACAGTAACCTTTGTGACCTTCTTCAGAAAGCAAATGCTCTATAAGCACAGTAGGAAGGACGGCCAGTATTCCCTCCAAAATATTTTATCTTATTCTCTCATGTGCTGAAATGTGGAGGATAGCCATAGTTATCCTGACTGGGAAGTCTTAAATCAATGGCAGAGGTTTGCTTTTTCATTCTGCACAATCATCCTTCTCTTTCTTCCCTTTATGCAATCATATCGTGGCCTTATAAGCCTCTTAGATGTCATTTCAAAAGTGTTGGTCTTAGTGAACAACAAAAAAGACTCAAACTGAAAGGAGATTTATTATTTGAGTATAAGGTACAAGCTGTAAAGCTTTTTAGTGACTATAAGAACATTGTTTATGTAGTGTTTGGTTAGGTTTGGTTTGGTGTTTGGTTCAGCAAGTTTCACACAAGAATTCCAGTCAGTGTTGGAAAAAACCAGGTCAGGACATTGTTCAAAGCTCAGACTTTCTCACATAAAATTCTCAGTTTGATTCAGGAAAAGGTGCTACTGGAGAGCATACAGGTGAGGCAGAATATGTGATGTTCAAAGCAAGCAAACAAACTAACTAACTAATTAACAAACAAACAAACAAAACAGTATATAAAATCAAAACAGATAAAATCAAAACAGATAAAATCAGTAGTTAAATGTAAGTTTTGAAATTTAAAGCTTAAAAGTGTGGATTTGGTGGCTTATTCAAATGCAGCTGAGAACAGGTGAGTCTTCAACCTGGATTGAAATAAAACTTGAGTGTTTCAAGCTGATCTGAGGCTTTCTGGGAGTTGTTTCAGATATAAGGAGCATAAAAAAAGCTGAAGGCGCTTCTCCGTGTCTGGTTCTGACTCTGGGAACTGATAAAAGACCGGATCCAGATGACCTGAGGGATCTGGAAGGTTCATACTGGGTCAGGAGGTCCCTGATGTATTTTGGTCCTAAACCATTCAGAGCTTTATAGACCAGCATCAGAACTTTAAAGTCTATCCTCTGACGGACAGGCAGCCAGTGCAAAGACCTCAGAGCTGGACTGATGTCCACTTTTTTGGTCTTAGTGAGGACTCGAGCAGCAGAGATCTGAATGAGCTGTACTTCAACATAGAGGATGAAGTATTCTGTAACATGTTGTGCTAGTTTTATACGGAATAGAAAAAGAAAACATCTACGGTGATGGACATGCTTGGTTGCATAACCAACCGAAGTGAACCCTTCCTAAGAACACAGAGTACAGAGACTCTTCAGAGCTTTTGATATCTGGATTGTCGTCTTTGCTTTGGCCTGGTCTAAGTTAGAGGGATCAAAATGTAGCAGCAGACCAAGTCTCTATCAGATAAAGAGGCCCAAAGACTTGAGAACATTTTACACACTATGCGGTCTCAGCACAGTTAAAGCCCAGGGAATGCTGGGTATGAACATAAGAAACACCCAGAGGGCAGGTCAAAGCCTATGAAGTACATTAAGTTTTTTAAGTTTTTCCAGGGATCCTTTCAAAATTATCCAGCAAGAATAGCAAGGAAGTGGCTTCTTACCAAAGATCAATTCAGCTGGAATAGTGTGAATTCTTTTTATTTTAGAATACAGACAGAACTGTAAGTCTTTTCCCTATGCTGCTTTCTTTGCATATCCACATCAAGTGCTGGTCAGCACGTGTTAGGCATGTGCAGAGAGAGCCTGGAGTTTTAGGGAAACATCAAATCAGCAAAAAGTGCTTTAAAAAAAGGTGTGATTACATTAAGAATCCAATCTAAACTCACCACTACCTTACAAAACGACTAACTGGCCTTTAAGTGTGAGCTGTTCTGTGTCCGGATGCCGACGTCTAATTGGGATGACGTTAGTGCTAATGGTAGAACACGATTGAGGTGGCAGGAATAACACAGCAGGCTGCCACGGGGACTGCATATCCTATATTCTGTTGGTTTAGGTTTGGTGGGAGAACAAATATTGAATTCAGCTTTAAAAATGAACCCTGCACGCCTCTTTTCTCTGGAACTTGCATAAAGAGACGGCGACCGCAACGTGCCTTCCTTTCTCTCAGCAGCTGCACAATTCTCATCTGCGGCACACCAGCTTCAATAGACATCTCGTTTGACTGCTGTCAGCATGATCGTTAAGTCTCTCGATTTGGGTCTGTTTAAACAAGCTCCTCTGACGTTCAGTGGCCGCACGAAATCATTTCCCAGCCACGGGATGGTTTGCTTCTCTCTACCCGTGGTCACGCATTGGTCCATTTAACGGGTGGTCAAACATACTTACTGTAAGGCAGAATAAACACTTCAAGTCATGTTTGTGTTATCTCCCTTGGCTTGAAAGAGTGCAAAAACTGTATCCACCTGTTTCTGTTATCACCCACGAGGAATGTAATGTGTTGTTAGTGTGTGGCTTAAATTTGGTTTTACGCAGTCACTCTGAAACTGACTCCTCACATATTTACTGGTTTAACAAGCCTAGAATAACAGAGTTGTGGTGCCGCACAGAAAACAAAAGAAAGAATGACATTTTTACCTGATCTTAGTGCTTAACTGAAACATTTTGAGGTCATCAAACCTTTTACTATTCATCATAACTAGGACATAAACCCCTTGTGTGATGTGACGACATTTCACTCAAGCACTCCAAGCAAGACTTGAAGAACTACTAGGCTTTAACTTCTTTCCAATACTTATAGAGATATTTTGAGGAGTAAAGGGAAACTTTGACCTACTAGATAGAAGGTTAGTTCAGTTTCACCAAAGTCAACAGGATTACGTTTCATCCATCGCAAAAAGTGCAAAGAATGATTCAGATGGCGTACATTGAGTTCCAAGGTATCCTCACAGGTCTAGACGGAGGACATACCTTTCTGTCTGAGTCCAGTTGTAGTATGTCATCAGACCAAGAGCATCAATGTCCTCTCATGGAAAAACCATCTGCTATGCTGGTCAAATTCTCTGAATGCTTTGTGTTCTGTGATTTGAGACATGTGTGTTTTAGTAGCGGTGTAGTAGCGGCTGGTAAGGAGGAGGGGTTTCTTTTTTTTCTCCAAAATACACCGGAGATCTACATTATGGATTTATTTGATTCTCTGATTCCTTAATAAATGCTAAAACCACCTTGCCTTCAGTGGAGAGGTCTAATATGCTTTAAAAAGCAATGCTGGACATTATTTCCTCATGATGATTACCTTTACAGTCTGAAATGTGGCTTGGAGGATATAGATGCCACATCTTATTCTCTTTTATCGTTTGCCCAATGGCAGGCATCACGCCATGCGTGCATGCACCCTTTTTGGCCAACGCGTCGGCCAAAGCCAGAGGCCACACAGGGCACAACTTTGTGGCCATCTGAATCTTCTCCAAGTCAGGGGAGGTCTGCCTTGTTGACACATGAAGTCAATCTGAGAAAAGAGCCTGTTATGCCAGACTCACCGAAGGTGGGTAAGGAAAAATGCAAGCTTTGGCTGGTTTGTGAGACGCTGCTGTCTCTGCTGAGTGCTGAAAGATCCATCAGTGTTTGCTTCCCTACCAACGTTCTCAGTACCAACAAAGTTTACTGAGTAATAACCTGTACGAACTCCCAATGGGAAATAAGGTGTTGAAATATTGTCTTACGTCTAGAGTCAGGTTATGCCCTTGTCATAACACTCCTACAAAGCTAAATAATTTCCTTTGGGTACTGCTGGGATTGCTTACCACTGGGTGATTGTTGTGTCCAATAGTAGCAGCAGGCATGTGCTTAAAAAGCCCCAGAGGTCTTGCGGTTTCTACTCTTCTATTTGTTTCCTAATGTGAGGAATATGAAGTATGTCCTGTACATGTGCCTGGCAGCCTGTAAACACTCAAAAAGACCTAAGGCACTGTATGTGACATTTTTAGGGGGATAAGAGTTTAAAAGTGCAAACCCCATTACAACCATTAATCATGTCAGACATTCTCGATTCAAGTAATACTTCAGTAAAAACTGAAGTATTCTTTCAACTTCTTTACTCAAGTGAAAGTGAAGAAGTACAGGCTCTAAAATGTACTCCAAGTATAAGTAAAAATTAGATTTTTGGAGGGCATTTTTTACCAACTATCTTTGTGAAAAGCTAACTGAACTTCATGACCTATTAATATGATAATAAAATACAAACTCTGTTTCAACCTGAATTCTAATTCTAGTTAATTCACACAGTTTGAACACTGTTATGTAGAAGACAACCAGAAAGGAACAAAGGGAATTTAAAAAAATATAGTGTAGGTAAGTGACTTCTTCCACAGCTAAACAGAAAAATAAGTACAGTCAGGGGTTAAAGTTGGTTTTTATGGGTGAGGAAAGGTGTAGATTTCTATAGTGAGCTCCAATAGATTTGTGTACAGTTGACCTGTGCTGCTGCTGCTGCTCTGAGATTTACTGCTCTGTGCAGATTTACATCAAGATATTAATTTCCTCTTATGTTGTTTTTATTGTTTTACATTACTGTTTTATTTACTGTTACATTGTTTTATATTTCCATCTCCTGTGTTGTAAAGCACTTTGTGATTTTTATCTGTGAAAAGCGCTATATAAATAAATTTTACTTACTTACTATATAAGCAGAGCCATGAACTGATTTCCAAGCCTTAGACAGTATAAGGTTGGCTGTACTATACGGTACTATTACTAACTATGTCTATGGTTGAAGTTTACTATATCTCTGGACTGGATTACTTCATGGTGGCACGCTAGGTCGAAACCATGGTGCAATTTTGTTTTGATGTAGCTGTTGAGAACATGAGAAGAGTCCATATTTTAAATGTATTTGCTACCCAGCCGGTTTGCTTATTTAGGTATGGGTACATTGCAAAGACAAAGATCCTCTGTAAATTATTGCAGTACACAAATAATTTTAAAAATGCATTAGACTTTTTAGAATGTCTATTAGCATATTTACCCACATTTCTCATATAACTGCCTTAATAATTATCTGTTGGGAACAAAGCTTTTTTTTTTTCTTTGTTGGGCGGTTAAATAGTTTGAAGGTGGTTGCTATTGGCCATTCCTGCTCTAGTTTTTGGCACATGCATTCTGGATATATTTTCAGTTGCCACGTGGCTTAGCTAATCACAATAAAGCAAACACAAGCACTTGTTAGCTGGTTGGTATCACTGCTTTAAAATGTTCCTTTAGCTAAAGCTAAAGGGGAAGCTAACTGTAGGCTACTGAAACTTACACATTTCCTGTATATAAGAACTCTTGTGCCCACCAAGGAAGTTTTAGCTTTCCCACAATATAAGCTGCATAAATAATATGAAAATACGCAATCAGGTAATAAAGGTAACACTGACTATTTTTATCAGTGGTTAGCGCTGTTGCCTCATAGCAAGTAGGTTCTATGTTTGAACTTCCTGCTCAGCTGGGGCTTTAGGTTAATAGGTGATTCTATATTAGTCAAAGACATGCATGTGGTTTCTGTTTGTCTGTGCTGGACCTTTGCTAGGTGTTCCCCATCTTTTGCCCTGTGATGGCTCCAGCCTCCGCTGTGGCCCTGAGTTACATAAGCAGTTAAAAAAAAAACTAATGTGTGCCTGACCTTGTTATATTAATGTCATTCAGACATCTTGTGGTGACAGAGTGCACGCAGTTGGGCTCCAAAGGAGGTTTATCAGTTTGGGGCTTTAAACTTTGCTTTCAGTGTTATTTCAACCCAGCCAACCTGCTCCTCGTGGCTTTAGGAATATTACTTTCATCAAACGCCCAGTCTGAGCTATTTTGGTTTACATTTTTCTTTTGGAGAAAATGTGCTTTGTATTTTCCCTCTTTCACTTTGTGCAAGTAGAAAAACAGAACTGTTTAAGCATGGGTGCTATCTTGTTTAGTCCAGATTTACTGTGGCAATAGACATGGTTCACATCTCCTGTTTCTGTTGATGCTGTGTTGCCAAGCCCTGTAGGTTATTGTGGTGTTTATACTGAGAGTGGAATTATGGTAAGAATGTGCCACGATACCACCAAAGCAACAGCAGGCTGTTCTGGCTGTTGCTTTGGTGGTGGTCTGAGGCTGCTTAATACTGGCACTTTGGTTCTGGAAGAGCATTGAGCCTCTGGATTGATGAAATACCGCCAAGATCCAGCATCTGAAGCTTGAATTCATTACACATGTTCCCAGTCTCCCTGTGATCATTTGCCGGGCCTTGATCACCCGTGGGGAGAAATACCACACAGAAGCCCTCCTCTGTCTCCTGAGGAAGCTTGTTGTTGAGAGTGAGAGCTACTAGAGACTCTGAAAATAGATAAATATTATTGGTAAGCCACAGAATTTAGCTGAAGAAAATTTAGAGAGTCTTCTCAAGAGGCTTCACAGCTTTTTGCTTTATAGAAAGAGACATCGGCTTCCCAATCTCACATGTGGTCCAAGGAGAGTTCATTACTTTCAGGGTTTACTCACCAATAAGCTTGAGGTTGGATAAATAGCTGTTGTGTATCATTAGAATTAGCCTGCTGTGATGGAGTTAAGCATGAAGACAGAGTGGCCCTGCCAGTGTCAGGTTAGTTATCTAACGAGACAGAAGATCCGGTTTTACTCCAGTCATCAACTTGCCATGAACTTCAGCTGAGTTAAAGGGCAAATTCCAGTCAAATGTAACACATACTGTAGCCCTTTGACCTCTTGCACTGGTGTTTACAACACACGTATCTATACGATCAGTGAGCAGCAAGGCATTTTAAACGGTTGTTATCAGTCTCCTTAAGTCTTGTTAAACTAAGCAAATGAATCTGATTTCCATCGTTCTGACAATTTCACCTCTAAAAAAATATTTTGCAATGTGTAAGGCAAGAATGATATCTGTTAACAAACGTCTTTGACCACAACACTGGAAACCTGCTGTGCCTCTTGCTGTAATAAGCCATATTTCAAGCAAAAAACGTGCCGTCTGAAGTCACATATTATTTTCTTCTTGGTCTTTTTTTCCTGGATTGTGATCAAAGAAAAGGAAATCACATGAACTAAATGATGAGGAATGTGTTCGCCACAGGACTTGCTCATTATTTAGGGCAAGAATTTTCCATTCGTCCAGTTTTGCATCATATGTTGCACATAAACAACTGTCTGGAAAACAACAAAGTCTTGCTGGATCATATATATTTGGTTATTTCCATGTGATCTCGAGCTCCAAGCTGGTCTAGACAGCCTGTACTCACTCAGCGCCTCCTCCTCTTCCTGGTTTGGGGTGAGTATGGAATGAGAAGGTCAAAGGTTAGGAACTCCGTAGTGGAGGGCCTACTCCACAGATAAAATTTACAGCCGTGAAGCTGTGTGTTAGTGGCAGTTAGCAGTGGGTAGACATGCCAAAAAGCATGTGAGCGTGAGGTGTGATCGTTGTTCCCCGTGTGTCTTTTTCCTGTGCCAGACACACTGCACTGTGCAGTGTCGACATCAGTGACAAATTCTCGGTTGGCTAGACGCCTGACTTTTGTGTTTCCACAACAACTATCAGCTTCTCACTAATTTGCTTTGACAGATCTTGCGGCCCTGCTCACATTTTGTCTTTTCTCTGATAAGTTCTTCATTTGTTTAAAATAAAATCAGTGCATCCACACGTTGTATTGCATGTGCTTTGGATGAAAGCGTCTTACGAATACAATGCCGTATCTTACGTCGTTTGTAGCGTTCATGGATCGCTGCGTTTCTGCATGTAGAGCACGTTGTGTCAACAGAATTGTACAGAGAGCTAATAATTGCCTTCTGGCGCTAACAGACAGCTAGACGGCTCGACACAGATCTATGCAGATGTGCAATGGTTGTCTGCCAGCAGTGTTGGGTAAGTTACTTTAAATTAGTAACTTAGTTACATTACTAGTTACTTCCATCAAAAGTAACTCAGTTACTTCAAGTTACTCGTTACTTTCAGAGTAACTAGTTACCAGGGAAAGTAACTTTGGTTTTACTCAGACTTCTCTTGTTAATGTGTTGCTAACTGGATACCCAGCAAGAGTGCCAGTCTTCTAGCTTGCTTACTTGCCACAGTGCACTGTGCCACCTACCAAAGGAAAAGATAATGTGCATATTTCCACGAGAGAAATCCCACGCCTGGACCGTCGTTGACCGCCGCCATGATTCTAGCCTACGTCACAGCGTCATGTGCGCTTTTTACATCCAACACAAAAACTGCAGTCGTGGTGCTTTGATTGTACTCAGAACTCGGAAATTCTGCCTTCTGAATAGGAAGATGTAGGTAACACCAGACTGCAGATGAGCTGCATACAGGGCTGGACTGGGACAGAAAATCAGCCCGGGCATTTTGACTAGCATTATAGCAAATATCATAAAGCCTTTGAATGAAAACAAACACTGCTGTGACAGTGATGTACACTGTTCTGATGGTATATATGCATCAATCTATCAATCGTTTGTTGTAAGACTCAGATAATTATTTAATAAAAGTGAGACATTTGAAATGAGAATAAGAAAGTATTTCCTTGTGCCCCCCTCTCCCTGTTAATGCCCTACCTGCCCCCCTGGCAACACTTTGCTAGACCCGCCCCTGCACAGTTACCAGCTGTCAGCTACTTAGAAAAGGATCCTGGTGTTATTTGTCTCTCAGAAACAGTTCATAACTTCAACTCATTCCTGTCACCTAAAAGGTAAACCTGTTTCTCCATCACAGCTCTGATGATCCAGTAAGGACATCTCCTGGATTCATCTTCATGTTTCCCTCTCACCACATATCCAAACAGACATCATGACCAGCAGCTTTACAGCTGTGGCTCCAGCAAACATCAGCTGATACTAGAAATTAATATCAAATAAATTCTAACAACAGCTGATCAAGCTTAAACGTGCTGCTGTTGTTTAGCGCGACATCCGCTGGTTTCCTCTTTCTGGCACAAATTGGGCGATAAACAAACAAGAGAGAAAAGCCGATCAGCTGATCACTGATCAGTTTCATGATTGAAGTAGCAACAGGAGAGGGAGGGGGAGAGGATGAGAGAAGAAGAGGCAGCTGACAGCGTAAACACAGAATAACTCCAGCTTTGTGTCTTTTTCATTGTAGCTGAAGTCCGGGACAAACTGTTCCTTTTCACCTCAATACCAAACGCGTAATAATTTCTCTGAATACGAGACGATTCCGTTTTTTAGGGAACGGTTGGCAACTCTAATAATTAACCTTATGAACAAAATAAAGTTCAACATCAGTAACATAGCACCACCCAGCTGTATAGAAACTCCGTCATGCTAGCTAGCACGCAGTACGAAAAAGTCAGCATAACGAAAATAAACTCCACCTAAACCTGGTTCATATCTGACCCAGATGGACTGCAGGTCATAAGTCTTACCTGAAGTTCAGTTCACCTGACACTCGGACCGGCGGCCGCTTCGGGTCTCTCCTCTTGCCTCCCTTTTCCTCCTCCACCTGCTGGCCTCCACCGCTTGCTAATGTTATTGAATCTGTGGAAGCTCTGCGATAGCCACCACACGAAGTAACGAATAACGAGCCTATCTAAATCCCAGTAACGAGTAACGCGTTCCTGATTTTGGCATAATAACTAGTTACCGTGCTCGTTACCACAATAATAACGTAGTTACTGTAACACGTTACTTAATAACGCGTTAGTCCCAACACTGTCTGCCAGTAGTCATCAGAAGCAGCATGGTGTTATTAGGGACTAATACCACCACAGTGGTAAGCGTCACGGCATGAGAAACATTCTGGAGAAAGTGCTTTGTCTCACTCTGTAGCCAAAGCCACAAGCATCCCTGAGTTGCATAATAGTGCTTTTGTGCAGGCGTGAGGTTCCATGTGTCTTTCTGTCTGACAGCCACACAGATGTGCTATCAAATAAGGTTCCAATAACCTGACAGGATTAGCCAAGGGAGAATCTGTCCTCTTGATAGCCTGATAGAGAAGAGACCTGATATGTCTAAGTGCATTTGCAGGTTTTTGAAATGAAAAATATTCTCTAAGGGGAATGCAGATTTTTGTCTGCCAGATTCATCCTGTCCGATTGAGGCAGAAATAAAGGGACCTACATCTACTTTCTAAAGGAAAGTTCAACTAACAACTGAAGCTTACTGCAGTGGATGAATTACAGTGAGAAAATCCAAATATAATCAAACATAAGACATTTTTTTATTCCAATGTTCATAGAAAATCAGAACACCTTTCAGTAAATTACAGTCACATTATATACAGCAAATTTACAGTAGAGTATCAGACTACCGTATTTTTCAGACCATAAGGCACACCGGATTTTGCGCATTAAGCAAAACAAACCAGTCAGATAAGTCAAACTTTACTGAACTCATTCTTCTTGCTTCCTCCACTTCCATACCATTGATTCATTAATGCTGAATTCTCTTGCAGCTGCTCTGTTCCCATATTGTTGCAGTATATTAATGACTAACCTCGTATTGTGGATGGATTATCTCAGTTGTTCTCCTGACTGAAGTTTGGTCCGTTTACAGCATCCTGCCATGCGATTGCATTTGTCTCTAACCATCGGGAACCCTCACATTAACTTTCGAGTGGAAAAAAGTTAGCGTTCATCCTCCAGCTTCACTGTGTTTGTTATGCTAACATAGCTGTGTCGCTAGCAATCACGTAGCACATCATTATATACCAGCTAGTCCAGCTTCAGTAATCCTACAAACGTCACTGCTGTTTAGTTTCGTGTCTTCATTTATGTTGGAAGTGACAGCAGAGCTGTACGTTTTAATTTTCTCAGAAATCTCTCACTCAGAACATGCTATATCATGTTTAGGTGGAAGCTAGCGAGCTAACTTTCTGCTAACTTCTAACTGTTAAATTTAATAGATTCTGTTTTCATGGATGCCTGGATGTTAAACTTAATTGTTACACCTGGTAAAGCAGCAACGCTGATCATTTTATTAAAGATGAAAGAATTTAGAGAGTTTTCAACTCTCAGTGATGCTGCAGTGTTCATTTGACTTTGGGACCTGAAGCAGGAGTTTTGGACTCAGATTACTCCACAAGGCTCCTGACTATGGTAGCCGTAACGCTCCGACAATCCATCAAGCGTTGCGGCTTCGTAGCTTACCAAAATCGTACTAAAACGTTTTTTGACAGATTTTTGAGCACCGTGTAGCATATAAAATCGGTTCAAAGTCAGTAAGCACAACCAGAATTCATACATGAGCCGCACTGGATTATGAGGTGCACTGTCGATTTTTTAAGGATTTTAAGTGCGCCTTATAGTCCGAAAAATACAGTAGGTGTTTTTAAAATTGCACAAGGCTCAGTGAAATCAAATGAGCAGGAATAAGTTTTATGATCACTGCATAATTGGTTTGGAGGCAAAAAGTACTTGTTTTGGGCTCAAAGTGCATTTGCTTTAAGAAAGACAGTCTTCATACCCAGGCAGAGAAGCCATGTTTTTCTTTCACCACCCATATGCTGTCAATCACCTTCCCATTCTGGAACACACAGAAAAGTCTTTGTCATCATCCGAGCAATATTCCTTGGTCGTAAAATGAATCACACTCACACATTCTTCCTCGTGTGCTCACCTGGTCATCAGACACCTGCTCCAAGTACAGGTGGGTTCCATTGACCACCTGCATACGGCTGTAGCCGTAGTCTCTGCTGCGGAAAGCACTCCACTCTTTGGGGTTTGGATTGAACTTGTCAGTCTTCTCTCTGCAGCCCTGCAGAAGATTAACCAGGAATTACACCGAGCCTTTAAGATAGGAGCCACATGCCTTCCTCAGACTCTGACATTTACAACTGCGGCTGTGCCTCGGTGTGAGTCTGTCTGCATTTTAATATCCCAATGACTAATCCCTCAGTGGTTGGATGACAAAGTGTACTCTGCACTGTTCACCACCACATCAGAAAAGAGTTAACCAGACGAACAGATGGTACTAAACTCATGTAGCAGACCAGCTGCTGCACAGACAGGGCTGTTTACCATACATAACAGCATTTCTGTTGATTTCACTGTCACTTTGCGCACTGACCTGCACACAAAAATGTTAACAGTGACACAGTGACGTGAAACTACTCACAGCAGAGCCTGTGATAATGTGGACTGGAGCTTTGGGGTTCACGTAAGGCTGTTCTCTGCTGCCATTGAATACCTTCAAGGAGCAAAGCACAATAAGTTTGGAACACTAGTTTACAACAGGGGAATGCAAGGATGAAGGATGGGGTGAAGTAAGAATGCACCAGCTGACCTTATCACCATACACAGGCCACAGCCTTTCATATGTGTGCTCATGTGCCCACAACTCCACATCCACTCCTGTGGGGGAAAAAAAAACCTTTCATAGATGAGAAGCATACACAAACAGCTCAGTGCTGCAACTGAAAGTTCCTCAGAACCTGTACCTACTTAATTTGCAGATTTCTCAACAAACAACAAAACCTTAAGACCAGAGAAACAAAACCTGACAGCGATTCATCACAAATTAAATAATTAAAACCAAGCGAAAAGTCTGAGAAACGTAATACAGGAAAAACATTTTGAAAACAGGCTGTTAGCATTTCAGCCAGACAGAAGGTGGTGTTTGGTTTGCTCTGCTGTTAGGACATTAGTCTAAGTGTGCAAATTTGCAATATTAAACACCCATTAGCAGCACACAGACTAGGTAGCATACCATAACGGTAAAATAGATCCTCCAGACCTGGAGCCGGTGGTTTTGTGTCATTCCTTCCCAGACGGACCTGAGACATAGGTGAGAGAGGTATAATGACAATATGAATTGGCATTAACATCCAAACCACTACCTGCTGGGTGAAACACTATCTGGCAGGCATCCATTACCTGTGCCTGCCTCACTCTCAACAATGCCAAGTGTTGAGAGAAGCAAGCCCCGGTGGAAACTATTTGCTCCAAATTACAGTGATTATGCCAGCACGCCGTGCTGCTTATGGGTTCTGTGGACTGGCCAGTCTGCAACATGCTTGTCATGTCTCCTAGCAGAGGCAATTTAAGTGTAAAGCAAGGCTGTGAAAATAAATCCTGCAAATAACATTATGTGATAAAAATAAAATGTTTAACAACACAAACATGCTGCTGTTTACATAACCGGGAACACAGCTCCCAATTAACAGCAGCTTCTTTAAAGCCAAGGCTCACGGTATTTTAAGGTAATGACAACATGACGTTTGCAGTAGTAAAATTACATCACACCTATAGAGTGAATTACCGATATGGTAATACAGAATAATACTAGTAAAGAGTCTGGAATTTAGCTAAACAACACCACACTCATACCCCACAAGGCACTGGTATGGGTGGCACTATCCCCCTTTACTAAGCTAGACATTCAGCCTGTCTGTACATGTTTTCGATCATTTTTCTATAAAATTTTAGACATAGTCAAAGGTTTAAATAATGAGTCCAGCTTATGTGAACCAAAGCTCAGCCTTCAGATTAATCTGAATGTTTAATATTGTCATATGAGGAACACAAGTCGGGCTTGCCCAACTTCTGTTTTGTTCAATCTTGTATTTGCAAAGGACAACCAATCAGAAAAAATCTTCAAAGGGGGAGCGAAGGAGTTAAAACATCTTCTTTCACACGCTGTATTATCTGTGGGGATTGTAAATCATCCAAAGCTACTCTAGTCCAACAATAAAAACATCAGCCTGGGAGTTACATTAATAAGTGCCCTACACAATGAATTGTGAAAAATTATTATATAATATAAACCATTTCTCACTGTAGCAATGTAAACAAATTAACAGACTCTTACATACATAGGATTCAAACTTAGTACAGTCATCCTGGTCATCATCAGAGCAGTACATGGGCCGGTGCCCCATGGTTATGATCCAAGGACGCACTGCTCTGTTCTCGGGCTTGTTGGCCTCCTAGATGAAACAAAAGTGGAGCCACACATGTGCCACATTAAAACAGGGAAACAAATTCAGCAACATGCTCTTACTTTCACTGAAAGGAGAATTCTGAATATTATAATGATATAAAATGACCTTGGTCTTAAAATGAGAAAAAAAGAGGTCAAAGCAAGTGTGGGAACAAAAGAAAGGACTCAGCCACAGTGGACAGATGGAATTGTTGTGGTCATTAACCTCCAGGTCTTTCTCCAGCCAGTCGTACTGCTTGAAGAGGAGGTCCTGGCCAAAGTCAAGATAGAAGTAAACCTCGGTGGAAATGGAGATTATGTGCGCTGAGCCCAGGTTCCAGCTGCGGAGACATTGTTAAAATAATACACGGCACTGACCCAGGAGAGGAAGCGTGTTAAAAGTCATCTGATAAGCAAGAGCAGGTCTCACTTTAAACCGCAAAGTGTGAAAAATACTCCGAGATCCAGACGACGTTGCGTCACTCACATGTTGTTATAAAATAGACTAAACTGCTCTTTAAAAGGCCGCACTGTACTGTGAGTGCTTACATGTCCGTGCTGTAGGGTTAATGGAAGAGTGCCACTGTACATGTGTGCTTAATGTTATGAACAGTTTCCAGTTGCAGTCAGTTGCCTGGATGGAGTTTCTCTTTGCCTCCTAACTGTGCACATGAGTGGAAGGCTCTCAGCCAGCAGCCCTGCCCAGAGAGTGGGCAGCTGGCCTGTGGTGTAGCAATGTACTGTATTATCTTACTGTCTGACAGAAGGAGGCCTGTGGTGGGCGATGAGTCACACCTGTCAGATGTATAGCTCCTTTGTGTAGTCTCAGTGTGTGAGATAGGAGAAGTAAGCTATACTAAGAGAGCTCTATACTCCTCTGCTGACTCATTAATGCTTACTGAAATACAGCAGGACGTTTGACACACTGACACTTCACATGGGCCCGCTGTTAGAAAACAATGAATTACTCATCACGAGTGCTGTGTGCAGGGCTTGCAATGAAATGCTTTCGTATTCGTTCACCTGCTTCGGTGCATTAATTGATTGCTGTTAAAGCAGCTCCCTTACCTGTACCACAGGCTCTCGGTCTGGCCTGGCATGCTGAAGCGATTCCTGTAGTTGGAGAAGTTGCTGTGAACAGACAATATAGCGAGAAACGCAATGAGATGGACTGATCGTGCACTCTACATTCCTTGAATAAATGAGAAGCAGCACTTAGCACCTCAAACTGCTGCTTTCTCATAGTTTGAGATGATTATACCAGCGCCTGGAAAAACTGCAATCCATTCAGAATAGATTTAAGATAATTCCAAGCTTTCTCTGAAATACAATAAACCAGCTGTTCGTGGAAAAAAAGCCCCTGCATTTGGTGCAGTTCTTTTGATTTATGTGCTTTTTCATTTGTCATCTAAACCTGGCAGAAGACTTGGAGTTATACCTCATCGGATGAAAACAACCATCAACCTCTAAGACCTCCTGGAAGGTCCTAGATATTTAAAGGAACTATAAACACTGCTACATGCAAGCTATCAGAGGATCCCTCTCTAAATTAAAGGCTGGGCAGAAACGCAAAGTAGCCTCTGTGACATCAACCTATAGCTTAGTGATGGAATAGTCTGAAGCTTAAAATCATGGTCAGCAAGTGGAGCCAGATAATCAAACTCTGGTCAACATGAGGGAGCTTGGGTGGAGCCGGACATGGGATAAGCGAGTAGGAGCCACCATGACCGAGAGTGCCACAGCTGTCAATCAAGAACATGTCTCTAAATATACCTCTCTTAAAACCATGACATCGTTTTAAAAGAAGACTGTAATTTTACATCCAGCAGTCATCAGAGGAATCCAGTTTTGAGGTAGACCTGCAGTGGTTTCACCACCGAGTCATGGCGGTTTTTATTGATCTAGATATAGCCGGACACTTAAAAGTGATCAGTCCATCGCTGCTCATTGCACTACATGAAACAGACACATACTAATTGGAAACTCGAGAGATGCTAAAACACTATCAAACCAGCATCTCCAAATTTTACAACGCAAAAGAGTAAAAATAAAAAAAATATTTCATGGGAAGCTCTCCCAGACTCCAATCTGTCAGACTCTTTTCACAGTTTTTAATTTAGAAGGCAGGAGCCAGTCTTCTCAACAGGCCATTAACTAAGCAAGGTGATGGGAACAATTATTTTCTTATCTTACGTAGGGGAGGTGGGAAAAAGAGGCAATTTCCTCGGCAGCAGCCAGAGTAGGGTAGCAGATCCCTGAATTGACAAGTTTAATGTAGGGCTAGGGGTAATGTTGAGTTAGGGGTAACTTGAGAGCAGCAGGGTCAGAGGTTAAAGGCCAGGATTCGGGACCCAAAAGGAGGATCACAGAGCTCTTAACTAATGCTGAATAAGTCTTAAAGTAATGTCACCTGTAGTTTGGGTGGGCACCGAGGTCAGGTTTAAATGGTCAGCATGATAACCCAGCAAAGGTCAGTTTGTGAGCCGCTTGTTTCAACATCATTTCATGTGCACAATGGCAGGCTGATCCTACAGATGGCACCTTTAAAATGTTAAAAATAGCTATAGGTACGAACTTTATTTCAAAGTTATTATATGAAGGACATTTTTTCATCTTTTAGTATAGATAATACAAAAAATCTTTACTTAAGTCATTCACCCTAACGTAAAAGCATAAGGATGAGCTCTTTATCCCAAACAAATCTGTTGTGATTGAAATTTCACAGCCAAATGTGATCACTGTGGTGAATAAGGAAGAGTCCTAATATAAGTTCATACTCCCATCTTGTGGCTAAAAAGGGTATCAGCAGGCATTTTAAGGATCTGGGAACACAGAAAAAGGTTTTTTGTTCTGTTTTGTTTAGTTTTGAATCACTGGATTTTTAGACATACAGGAAATGTATTCGCTGGCAGAAACTAAATCAAAAACAAGCTATCAAGTCTGTAGTTCAGCAGTGGAAATGTAATTTAGCACAGACATGACAAGCGTTCATTTGTGTCATTGATCTGTATGGGAGTTCAGCAAAAGATGTGAGTCATTCTAAGTCAGATTGTCATCTTTCCAGCTAAATGTGTGGGTTTTTTAAATTAACACTGAGATAGAAATCTGGATGTCAAATTCAGAACAACCCGTCTGCTTCAACTGGCCCAGTAAGATTTTCCCTGCTCGTCAACTCTTTCCTTTCATCATCTGATGGGCTAAATCCAGGCAGTATGGCAACTTAAAGGATCCAGTTGTAATATTCACGGAGCATATCATTGTTTCAGATGATGACCGTTGGTCTGCTGAACCACGTGCTCATCTTGGTGAACAAAGACAGCCTTGACTGGGGCCTTAGCATCTTCCGTGGACCGGCTGTTCTCATGCAGCTGGAATGCTGACTGAAAACCTTTGTGGTCGGCTCCGTTTTAATCGCCTTTAACTCATTAGGTTTTGAGGTTGGAAAGCCAGAGTAACAGAGAAGTACAGTGAGACGGAGCACAACAGAAAGTGAGGAAGAAAAGCAGGGCCCAGCTGCTGGGTATACTTGGATTCTGAACGACACCACAGAACGAAACACATATTTAGGTATAGAAGAAGAGGGGGCGGGGGGGGGGAGCTGCATTTCTGGTTATGTAATGCACCGAGCTGGTTTTTGATATCAGGTTCTTATGTCGGGATGCAGCGCCAAGAAAAAGAGACTACTGTTAGCAGCTCCTTAATAAAGAGGCAGACAGTAGTCCTATTACACATGGCAAAGCCAAGAGAGTGAGAACTGTCCCCGTATAGAAGCGGCAAGTGAATATTATGGTGCAGGATCAGACACCACTGAAAGTTTCTAACTCCAGCAGATGTTGTTGGAATTCAGGGATCCATTCGCTGCTGATCCTCATGATAAAAACCATATGAATGTCTATAGAAGTCTGACTTTAACTATAACTAATAAATGTGTAATTTAATGTACTGAAACAGTTAAGTGACATATTGTAATAATGTGTTTTTTTATTTTATAAGGGAGAATTGTCGAGTTGTAATTATGAAGCTAATGGGGGGCAACCCACTGAATAATATCTATGCATACATGATTGCATGTAGAGTCGCACTGTAAGCTGGGTTTTTTTTTATCATCAATTAATCTGCAGATTATTTTATTACATATGGATCTTTTGCTCTAAAACATTCACTGACTATTTACTGCACAGCTTCTTTAACCCAAGCTGACTCCTTCAGACTGCTTGGTATCTCCAAAACAGCACAAAAGCCTTTATTATATGTGATTTACTAAAGTGTTATAGATAAAATCAGGGAAAGCTGTAAAACCTGACATCTAAGAAGCTAGAAGAAGCAATGTTTCAGGGTTTTGTTTGAAAAATTATGAAATAGTTTACTTTAATTTAAGATTTTACCATTTAACTAAGGCTTTGTCTTGTGTTTTCATCCAGATAAGTTCCCACACTCAGATGCAAAGAGCACATTTGGTAACCGTGAGTGAAAATACTGACAGTTCCCACCACCGCAGGCCATCTCTGGAAACTCAAAAACAGATATTAAGCTGATGATTCCCAGTCAGACAAATGTTAGTTTTGGACAGTGTTGACTTGTTTAGAACTTGGTGGCTCCTAATGCTGCTCCAGACTTCGGAGACAAAAATAGCTCCCATCTGTTCAAACGGTACAGTAAAGACTTTTCAGGACTAACCGAGTGTGCTCTCTATTTTGCAGAAGAAAAAGTGCAGCTGATGGGGCTAGCCTTGAAATATAGCATGCACTGCTGTTTTTCTGTCCAAAACCCATTAATTACACTCCTGGCTCTGTGAGCAGAATGTGGTGCAAATATAAAGAAAAAGAAAAACAGAGCTGAAGGCAGACAGCAGACAAACAGACGCTGTGTGAGAAAGAACGTGTTTTTGTAATGAACGTGTGCCTGACTTCCACCTATGGATGCATCGTATGAATGAGAGAGACAGCAGAGAGATTCAGTTGAATTTCACCTACTATGTAGCTTCATGGTTGCCGGGACAGGTCATGTAGGGCACGTAGGCAGCTATGGGCTCGATCTGCCTCATGAACTCGTCTCCAATCCTGGCATTATCCTGGAATCACACAGTGTCATTGAGCCATTAAACATGATGTCAAAGAACTTCCTGTTAAGACAGTGTTCATTTTTGTACATTCAGTCCATTTTCCAGAATGCTTCAGGAACGTAGCACAGGCTACCAAATAAACCTCAATGGAACTTGAAGAGTTCGTCTTAAATATCCCAATACTGTCTGCGGTGCTTTAAAAGCACACTGCGGTTCATTTCTCCTCTGATGGCTTTTACCTGCCACAGCCATTAACGACCTTTCAGGCTAAATTCCCTCTCTCTGTTTTTCTATTTATAATATCAGCGAAGCCGCAGGTTGTGCACATTCCAGCTGAGAACACAGCTCAGATGAATTATGGTTATTAATTTTTGCAGCAGTCTGATGATTGCATTTTACATTCTCTCCCTATTAAAAAAACAGCATTAATAACGCGCAAAGTTATTTAAGGGAAAATGATATTAGCATCCGAGACAAGGTTATGTCCTCTAATATGAAAGGTGACAGCTGTGAGGATTTCATATGAGCCAATATGTTATTGGGACTTAAGATCTGTGGTTTTGAGTAGCACCACTTTTATTCATGAAATACTTGGGCGACACAATCCGTACTCTCATCTTTCACTGCGGGCTTAAGGCGTTTCACAGCAATGCTAATGTCCCAACCACAGCTGAAAGCTCTCACATGCCCTGAGGACAAACAGTGGTGTGCAGTAGAGAAAGGTAAAGTGGCTTATCTCTTCTGTCTTATTGGAATCAGGGATATATCAGAGTGATTTTAAGAGTATAAGAACTTTGCTGTCAGTGACCTTAATTGAAACTAGGTGCAGGTTTGATCACATTTCACAAGACTGGAAAGATAGAAGGGTAAATTACCTCATGCATGTCATAGGCAAAGTCTCCTGTAAGACAAGCACATAAAATCTATAGATTAGAATCTTTTACATGATTTCACTCTTTGCCAGCATAATGTAAAAACAAGATGTGCAGATTAAGTTTCCCCAAGCAGTACCATCTAATCAGCTTCACTAGATTTATATTGTCAGAATTTATTTCAAGAGAGCTGAACTCTTACGTAGTTTTGGCATTTTGCTGTTTCGTTTCTAGTGTTAGATATAAAGAAGCTAAACATAATGAAGCTAAAACCACAACGCAGCTAGAAACTGGGAGACAACTAGTCTGACTGTGCCTATCATCAAAACCCCAAAATGTATAAATGACAGTTTATAGTTTCACGGGGGATTACATCATCTTGCGTTTCCTTGCTTTCTGTTATTATGGGAAACTAAATTAAACAGTTTCTCTCTATTTTCTTATTCCCGGCACAGACATGATTGCTGCACCAGTCTTTACAAGAACTGCTTCGACAGTTTGGTGATTTAGATGTTGAACAACAGCAAACATGCCCAGCGATGACAGAATTATTGTAAAAGTATAAATAAACCATTTTAAGCCATCAGTCATCACACTTGGAAAATGTAAACTGGTATTTGAAGCAGAGATGTACATAAATCTGCTGATCTCTAACTTTGTGTAACTGCTTGTGATAAAGCGCCATTTGTCAACAGCTGCTCTCTTTCACTTTAAACTTCAGATGATCCTTAGAAATCCTGACTCTTTTTAACTCAAGAACAAGAAATGTCAACTTAAAGGCCAATATGTTTACACTTTACTGTTTTTTATTGAAGGAAAAAAAGAAATTCACTTAACTAGATTTCAAGGATTGGTTGATGATTATTTGATGATTTTCATGCATTTTCCTTTTTTCTTTCGTGATTTTTTTTTCACAAAAATTGATACTTGTGTTTTTGTTTCTGAGCCATTAGCTTGCTCTGAATTAGGAGGATGGTTTTTTGATTGAACCAGTTTAATGTAACATTTTCTCAGGTTGGTGGTGCATGACATGAGCGTTCTTGTTCGTGAATTATTTAACAAAATATTGATATTTGATGTCACTGTACCAAATAGAATATCTAGCGAAATATTGCAAAATGTGAGGTAAAGGTTTTTTCCCCACTTTTAATATTACCAATATTACACAAACACAAAATCTATGAATGACATTTGACTGGTACAAAATAACTAAATGCAGTGCTTCACCCATTATTCATACATTATGACTTCACAGCATTAAGATCACTCAGATGTCTATATTTAAGAACTAATATATTATTAACCCCCTCAGCAGGTTGTGTCGCAAATTGTGCTGCTGTGCCTTCTTGAACCAGCGGGAGAGGTAGTTCACTTAGTGTTTACATTGAGGAGAAATAAAAATGTAAGAAACATTATTTCCTATTATTAAAAATGGAGAGATTATAAAAGCTGGCGATCCAGTGAATCAAAACTACGTAGGTTCTTTGGCACAACAAAAACCTACACTCTGCAGTTTAATCAGTGAAGTGATGAATAGCAGGCTAGTGACCAGAATCCATCCCATAATGCTCAAAGCAAATAAGTGCAAATGATGACTATGTGTTATTATGGTAATTACAGTAATTACCACAATGATATATTGCCTCCTCATTAGAAATCTCTGTTGGATGTCAGCTGGCTTAATTGATTTGATTTATGTTAATACAAGCTGTGGATGACTAATGCCTTAAGCTGCGGTTTATATAACTTAATGCCTCTTTTACAATGATGAATGATAAAATATCTAGAAGGGTAGAAGTTACCTATGTGTAAGATGACATCGTACGTTCCGAGCTGAGTTTCCTTTTGCAGTCGAGCCAGAGACTGGGGGTTCTCATTGCCAAGGTCACCATAAAAAGCAAACCTGGGACTGGACGTAGTGCTGTCATTAAGAGCAGTGAAGAAGAACACGTCGCTCCAGCCTGCTTCACTGCCACAGTGGTAGACTGGAAGAAAATGTAGGAAAAAAGTTTCAAAGTTAAGTGATCCATGAGATGGTGTGAGAGCCAAAAGCTAAATGGAGAATAGATTAGTTTGTATAGAGTGCTCTTCTACTCTACATGAGTACTTAAAGTAAAGCTTTATATAACATCTCTCATTCATCCATACGTACAAGCATTTTTTCTACCTAAGTGCTTTCTATCTAACCTTCACACACCAAGGTGGGTTTCAGTATTTTAGGCATACTCACTGGAGCAGCGAGGGATCAAACCACCAACCATCTAATTAATAAAGGACCTACAGATACAGCCACCCTAATGTCAGCTATATAAAAACTCCACCCACCATACGGAGCTGCCGGTTTGAGGCCTCTGAGTGTGACCCTGTGAATGAACATCTTCCTCTTTTCCGTTCCCGAGTCAACAAACAGAGTCGCGTGTCCTATGGCGCTCATCTCAAAGAGCCGAGCCCCCAGAAGGCTATACTCCACCTTGCTCTCTGTCTCATTGAAGGTTGTCCAGGTCACTACCATAGTGCCTGGCATTCCTGAAGAAGAAAAGTCCATTTATTTGAAATGTGATGCAGATTTGTCTGACAGGAACATTGGATACACTTACTGGTGCATTTATTAAAGCCAAAAGATGCTGATGTGAAAAAGCTGACTTTACAAGAGTGGAACTTTTGATCTTGCTGCTGGCAAGATGAAGCATTATAAAGGCAGACTTGAGTTGGCCAGGTACTTGCATAAAGACATCAGTTCAATAATGAGTACCACATGTTTCACCTTCATAAGAAAAGAACAAAAGGGTTTTTATGCTGCATTAGATACAGGTTTGGAAGTTTAGGTAATTAAACGGTGTCCTCAACCTACATGACAAAAAATACAGTCAGGGAATATTTCTGTGAACCTGCCTGAAAAAAAGTCAGATGTAGTCAGTTAACAGAATATTGAGCAATTTGTACAAAACATCTGTAAATCTGCAAGTGACCTGGATACTTGTGTGTATTTCAAAGGGGAAAAATATGTCTGTGAAGGTTCTCAGTCATCCAGGTCATCGTAGTCAAAGGAGCTTGCAAAGAAAAGCGTCTGGACTTGTTTAAGTTGCTTGAAGACGTTTCATCCGAGAAGCTTCTTCTAAGGTCAAATGGTGGAGAGTCCCAGATTTAAACCTAGTGGGAGTTTCCCCCCAAAGAGGGACAAAAGGACCCCCTGATGATCCTCTAATCGCCTGAGCCAAGGTGTGAAAATGGGTGTGGGTCCCCACCATTTGACCTTAGAACTGAAGAAGCTTCTTGGATGAGAGGTGAAACGTCTTCAAGCAACTTAAAGAAGTCCAGACGCTTTTCTTTGCAAGCTCCTTTGACCAAGGGGAAAAACTGTATCCCACATGTGTCAGGTGGAAAAGGTCAAACACTTACCTCCATAGGAGAGGTGCACCTGTTCTGGCTGGGTCCAAATAGGAGGAACACTGAGCACCAGCAGGGGTGCAGCAAATAGCAAAGCACAGGCAGCGTGAACAGGCGACATTTTAATGCTGGACTGCAGGGAACAAACGCCTGATTAAAGAAGCCACACACACACACACACACACACTTGAATCACATGATCTCCGACTTCTCATAACAAAAATCACATGACTCTAAAGGCACTAGTATAAAAAAATTTGGAAATATTGACGATATTTAAAGCCTTCCAGTAAATGACATGACCTCAGGGGATGTTTACACATGCTGAGTAGTTAGGATAAACAAAGCCACATACTGTGTTTTGGTCTCTGTTGAGTATGTCCAAATCAGTTAACCTCCATTCAGCCCATGAAACTGCAGAACCAAAACAGCAGAGTCAGCAACAAGTTTAGAAATAGATGATGTGACAATAAAAGCATGTGATGTTGCTTTTCATTGTGCAGTACTGCAGTGAAAGACAGAAGAGGTAAGCACACATGCTATGGCTTGCCTCAGATCAATTAAATGCAAAGGCAAGCAGCTGCTATGCTGGACTTACCAGGACAAAGACACTATCAGTGTCACAGCCCATGAAGACAAAATCGTGCTTTTTAATTGAGTCAAAATCTACTATACCAGCTGATCTGATCTATCAGTTACATTAACTGTCAGTTAGGCTGATCATTGACGAGTCTCTTAGCTGTGTTTTGGTTGTGAAACGTGCACCAACACTGTGTCAATAGCCGATAGAGGGTGCACAGTCCAACAGCTGAATCATGAATAGGCTGCTTTATTCTCCAATGATGGGCGGTATCTACCGCCGGCTAGTTGCGTAAAAAGAATCAAAGTGTTTAACTGTTTGGAGAAGCAGCGCAAAGTGAGTACATCATATTTACTGTGAACGCTTACAGGTTTGTTTATTTATTTCACTTTAAATGCTGTGACGCATTTATTTTCACATGTATTTCCTCGACCGCTGGTTGGAACACAATTAAAAAGCTTCTTTCTTTTTGTCTGGTTAGCTGTTAGCTACCTGACTGTTAGCTACCTGGCTGTTAGCTACCTGGCTGTTAGCTACCTGGCTTAATTACTTGTTAGCGATAATTCAAAGCTAATACTTTGCATTAAGTGCAATAGGAAACAAAGAAATTCATGCCTCTGTACAACACTTACAGTTAAGCTAAAGGCAGTGAATGATCGTCTCCAAAAGCGCAAACGACTTCTGTTCTGAATAAATTCCATATATTCAGAAAAATAAAAACTTCAAAGAGTTACAGCTAAGCTAAACTCAACCAGCTGTTTTGGCTGGAGAGCGCTTCCTGACCACGTCATGTGCAGAACGATAACAATGGCCGAGTGGATTGTGGGAGATGTTGTTTTTCAGCGTGTCGCGTTATAAACAGAATATTAGATGAATAATTAATGATTGATTTACTGGCAAAAATGTATTATTACTATCTTGCTTTGTTTACAGTGGTAAACGGTGTATTTGGACATGTGTAGCCCGTATGTTGTGGGGACAAGATAATGTTTACACTGTCCACAATGTGTAGCCATTTATGGCCAGAAACACAAGATTCATACACTGTTAACCTCTAAAATCCTGTGATATGCATTTTTTAATCGCCTTAAAAGTTTTTATCTTGTCTTACAAAAATGGTAAAAGTTAGGAAATGAGCAAAAATTATATAAATAATACATTAAGTTGATCTTAGTGCGTGATGATTTTCAGGCAAAGGCTCTAAGGTTCAGTGAGGTATGTATGTATTTTGTCGTGTTTATAAATTTGTTAACTCATTCATATATCCTTTCTTTTTAGATATAATGGACCCCAACACTGAAGATGCAGAGAGCCAAAATGTTGAGGATCGCTTGCATCGTGATGCAGCACAGTACAAAGTGAGCTATCCTAAAGGGAGAAACACAAAACAGGTGAGCTGGGTTGGTCATTATGATGCACAAATCTATTTCTGGTTCCTGGTGCTTTTTATGCCTCTAACTGTGTTTGTGCATCGCCATGTTTTGTCTTTTTAAATTCAGGCGGATGATGCTGCAAATGAAGAGTGCAACAAAAAGAGGTATTTCCTGCCTGTTTTGCATTTTTTACAGCCATTTGTTTTTGATTAAAAGCTATATTTGGAATTTTACCCCATCCAGATACCCGGTTAGCCGCTCTGGGAACAACCCAGGCAGAGTGAAGCGGGTAGTGTCATGTAAAAGGAAGACTCATCACCCGACTGTGGCTCGAAGAAAGCAGCTTGGGTCTGGGAGAACTTGTGATGCTGCAAACAAGGAAAATGAAACAAAAGTCTTGCAGGGCACACAGCAGGATATTTTCAGTATGGACCCCTGGGATTTCCCATTTCATGTCAATAATATCAATAACAACCAAGGAACTGATAGAACTGGTTCTGAAGAGGCTGACTACTGTGTACTGACTGAGGTCAGTAAGACGTTTGCATTGTTTTATGAATTACTTTTCTTGTAAACACGCAGCTGAAACTACTTAAAGCTATGTTTTCCAGCTCACGAGGGATCACAACACGCTGACTGACGTGCTTTTTGGAAGAAATCTAAGACTCAAAGTGGCTTTAACGTTGTGGCAGAGAAATGTTGGAGAGCTGCTGACATACTTTCTGAGGTGTGCGCCGTGCGGCTGCTTTCAAACATGCGCCAATGCTTGTTTGCTAGTATTTCCAAAGTTTGATTACATCATATTTTTTGTACAGAATCCAAGATACGGGTGTGTTTGTTGACTTTCTCCCCCTCATAAGCAAATGGTGAGCACTGAGTTTTGCAAATATCCTAGTAACACTGAGATTATAGTGTTACTACAATAATTTTTATATTTTCCCTGCAGCATTGATGAGGATTCTTCAAAGATAACCATCGGCTGTTGTGTCGACCTCTTTCCTTTAGTTGGCAAAGTCCTCAGCAGTCCATATGAAGAGTGAGTAATCCCGCTGATTAAAACACTTTACACATGTACAATAACATTGTGTTTAGCAGCAGGATAATTATTTTTTGTATTTTCTTTTATAGGCATCTTACTGTTGGCCTAAAGTGGGTAAATTCAGTTTTAAAAAACTGGTGGGAGGATCTAAAAGATAGTGGCTTCAGTGGCTCAACAAACTCTCTGCTGGATGAGTAAGTTTAATATATTTATTTTTAATTTTAAAAAAAAAGCACAATCTTTTGACATTAATTTGCCAGAGTTGTATGATTTATTCCTTTGTTGCAGAAACTTTCAAGTTTTTAATCAGCAGTTATGGGAATTGTGGCAGCAGGAACCCTTTTTGAAGTCTGTTCCAGGACCTGCAGGAGACATGGCAAAGGTAAACATTCAGAATTTAACACTGTTAGTTATATGTGTATATATGTGTTTCTGTTTTTGCATTTTATGTACATCTTTTTGCCCCTTAGGTCATCGATTCCTTCCTGTCTAAACTCACATGTCAGCAGTGAAGATCCTGAACGCATCGTTCTCCGTTAACAGTTCAATTCAATTTTATTCGCCTCAGGGCGCATGAACAGTCTCCTTAGTTTTGAAAGTGTTATTCATAGTAGCTGCTGACGTTTGCACTGACTGGCTCTTAGTGTGGGCTGGATGTATTTGCAGAGCAGCTTAAGCAACTAAAGAATTGAGCAATGTCTACAACAGCAATGGTGTGACAAGGCCGATAATTTCTCTCTTAAGTAGCAAAGTAGTATTTTTGTAAATAATTATCCACTTATTTTCACAACGCAGATATTGTGATGACTGTAAGATTTTTGTCCTTTTAACTGCTTCATTAATGATTAAAACTTTTTTGTAATTTGTGATTGATATTATAATGATATGTTACAAAAACACTAAAAAGGGATGCCACTAATATTTCTGTTTTATGGCTGCAAAAACAACAATTGCATCTTCTGTAAAACTGTATATGACTGTCTTTACCTTAAGTTGAACTACTCTTGAACTAAACTGTCAGATTACAAGCAACACTCTTTGAAAAAGGTCAACTAACACTAAAGAACCAGATGTTTCTGGCTCTTTAGTGTTTATGCTTCTGAAATGGGTAAAATTTGAAGGCAAAAACAATCAGCAGAATTCACATGGGGAGGAAAGACTGATGGATGTTACATGACATAAAGAAATAAAAGAGATCAGAATTTAAAAAGAGGTTATTTAATCAATTCTATGTGTAAAATGCAATGAACATGCTTCAGTTCTGTGCAGCGTGCTAACTCAAAAATGAAACCGTACTCTGTGTACTACTCTAATACCTCTGGATATATACAAGTCCTATGGGGCAGTTTTTTTTCTCATACATATCCCAGTGTCCAACAAATAACAAGGGTCTAAACTACTAATGATACAGGAGGTTACAGAATCACCAACGTTAAGTACTGTAGCAGAACACAACGCTTGTTAGATATAAATCAAGATAATAGGCTTGTGTTGAAGCAGAGGGCAAACACCAGTTGAGATCAGGGGCTTTCACACTCCAATTAACTCACAAAAACACTCAATAGGAGGAGGAGTGAAATGAGCAAAGGCTGAACCTTTAGAGTTCAGTCTCAGCTGGACTTTAAACCTCATTCACAGTTGAAGTGATTTAAGTAAGGCAGAGATATGTGTTTAAATGTAGGTTTTATCTCACTTTGCACAGATAAGTCGAGGACTGGTGTCTATCATTTTAAGGTGAACCTGAGGATAAAGTCCAACTCTAGCTAGGCACGGGCACTGCAATTCAGTCTCTCAATCCGAACTCAGCTGTCGGCCATTGTGTTTGTGTTTCTGCTGCTTGTCATTCGATCAGAGGAGACAAATACAGAGTGGGAGACGGTTCTGGTACAGACAACACATTTCTACACTGTGTTTCAGGACACAGGTGGCTCTACTTAATGTAAGCGCTTTGATTTTATATTTCTTCAGCACAGTTTTGTATTAGGAGGTGGCCGGGGAGAGGGAGGTCTGGGGTTGTCTGCTTAGGCTGCTGCCCCTGAGACCCGGCCTGGATACGCGGAGGAAAATAGATGGATGGATAGAGTTTTGTATTTGTTACATCAGCTCATATCACTAAAAAAATGCTGTTGGTTTGATCACAGAAAAAGTAAAGGATGAAGTATTTGAGATGCCTGTCGCCAGCAGTGGTTTTGCTGCTGCTTAGTGTGACTGGACTTGACATGGAGCATCTCCAAGCTGAAAACCTAAATCTCCTTTCACCAGATGAGCATAAATTGGTCCTGAACCGTGGAATGAGAGGTATTTATTTATGCAGGCTTTCACTTCCTGTTTGACTTTTCTTTCCTGTCTGTTTCAGTTGTGGATTTGGACAAAAGCTGAACATGATTTGGGAGAATTTTCAAAACACTAGTCTGGAAAATCATTTGATTTTTTTTAAACGCTGAATACATTCATATCTGTGATTATCTGTGAAGATTACTCTTGTGGATGTGAGTTTAATTCCAACCTCTAGATCCAAATTGCTTATTGACTCACTGATGATAAGCATTAGGTCCTCTGAGGTTATTTGTGCATTGTTAAAAGGCAATCTATTAGAAAACTTTTAGAAAAGCAATGTTTTATTGTGCTTACCTGGGAAACATTGAGAAATTATTTTGTACAGAAACATATTTTTTGAATGTGATCAGACAGACGGTCCTTTCACATTCAGAAATGTTGGACAGAATTGTTACCCTGTCCATGTAAAGCAGATCAGCAGACTTTATTCCAAGAGTGCGATTTCTAAGTAAAGGCCTCTCTCACATTGGTTAATATCAATGTTCTTAAGAAAATTATCAGGAGAACAGTGAACAAGAGCAGTGTGCATTGCAAGTGCTGCAAGCAGAAAGCCACGGCTCTCTCAAAACAACATTTCTGCCTGTCTACAGCTTTCTGTTCACGTAAGGTTGTTGGTAATATTAGAAAGATTATCTTTGAAGAAAAGAAACATGACATCATAAAAATGTTTTCCAAGGCACAATTGAAGGAGTATGATGGTTTGGACATGTTGTAGTCCATCTGGGCCATGTGTAAATTTATTTAAAGCACAACAGCTGCACAATAAACCAGATTCCAAAAGTAGAAGATCTGATATTTTGTCCCTCAAATAAATAAAATGATCATTTTCATAAAGTACTGGATTTTTTTATAGACTTTTAGCACTTGTGTTTAAATCTAATCATGCCTTGGGTGGAAAGGAATACAAGGTAAGCAAATTTTCAGACATCACTACAATTCCTGACCTGCATTGTTTGTACCAGACCGCAACTATTCACTGAACACCTGAGGGGTCCTTAAATTAGACATAACCAAATTGTGCATGGATTGGGTTTAAAGAAGTTGTTTGGCAATTTGAAAAACAGTTGGGGGGCGGTTCTGTTTCTCTAAGCTAGACGCTAATGTTAGCAAGCTAGTTAGCTTGGTGTAAAAACTGGGAAAAGCAAACAAAGCTTCCGCGTCTCCTTTTGAAGACTTCAAAACTAATGTGCAGCTAAAAAGCTCACCTACTAGCAGCTTGTAATTTGTTTAAGTTATTTAAATTTCACATTTCAATCACGATAATATTACAGAATTTAGAAAGCTACTCCACTGAGTCGAGGATCAGTACATAAACTTTGTGAAATAACTGTCATTTTCACACATTAAACCTTTTTGTACTAAATGAAGACAAAACAAATATGTGGTAATTATCAAAAAAGCTAGTAATGGAGTAATAGACTCGATGTGTGATGTATATGATAAACCTGCCTAATTCTTAGCCATAAAGTAATTCTGATTGCCTGGTATTAGTTTTGATATGACTGATGTTTAATTGCTCAACAGTGCTGCCCAGAGACTGCTATGAAATGCTGATGGCCTCTTCAGGCTGGGCCAGAGACGGAGTGTACCTGATCCAACCAGGGGACTCCCCCATTGTGGCCTACTGTGCCATGCAGGAGGGAGGCTGGACCGTGGTGCAGCACATTACTGTGAATAGCAGTGTGAATTTTGATTGCACTTGGGCTGAATATAAGAAAGGCTTTGGTTTTATCACTGGAGATCATTGGCTTGGGAATGACTACCTTCATCAGCTTACCCGTGGGCCTGCACGCTATAAACTAGGAATAAAACTTGTGGACCAAGATGCCGTCACAAAGATGGGAGAGTATGATCCATTCCTGGTGGAGGATGAAGCATCAGCTTATAGACTGAGACTGGGGTTGTTTGAGGGAACGACCGTAGACGCTCTGACGCTGGATACAGAGAACTATCTCCATGACAACCAGAAATTCACCACTAAAGACAGAGACAATGATAACTACTTCCAGAACTGTGCCAAACTGGAGTTTCAAGGGGTGCCGGGAGGAGGCTGGTGGTACGACGCCTGCGCCGGCGCCAATCTGAATCGCAGAAATGTCATCTACTGGCAAAAAGACTGCAACAAGGAGCGGCTGTGCAAGTATGCATGGATGATGGTGAGACCTTCTGACACAGTGAAACTGATTCAGAGTGGAGACTGCAAGAAGGATGAGCTATAAGGACGTCATTCCCAGGATTTGTGCCAGATTTGAGTTTTTGTCATTAAACACAACAATGGGTGATATCAGGGATTTTCTTGTAGTGACTACTGGACCTTCTATTGACCACATTTTATTCAAAAATGCATGGACATGATCACAAAATACTGAAAAGAAACAAAAACGCATCACAAACTTGAAATACAGTAAAAAGTCGCAGTACAGATTTAGCTCTAGCTTTGTTTCCATCACACACCAAGTCAGTATACTTGAAGCAAAGCATGTTTTTTAGTTTTGTTTTTTTCTTTCTGAAAATTGCAAGTGCAGACTCCTGGTTTATCACAGTTACCAAGAAGTGTTTCATGGCATTATAGCTTATGACAGATAAAAAAAAAAATAGCCTGTGCAAGGCATCTTCCATTCAGTGGGTACACAAAGGAGCAGCGCACCAACATATTTTCCACAGTACATTACAAGTTTGCCAGAAATACAGTGATATTGATTTAGCCACAGTAAAACATACTGTAGTTCAATGCTTAATGAAAACGAAAATATCCTGAGAATAAAATCTAATAAAGAGAATTCATAAACAGTGTGAGCTGTTAAATCCTCCACAAAACTTCCAATGTAAACACTGACATTATTAACAAGTTAGTTATTCCCAATCGGTAAACTCAAGTGATCCATTACTGCCTTTTACGCATGATTCCTATAACCGTATTTTGCGCTGGGATTTCGCACGACATGAAAATCATAGCAAGTGATGACAAAACAATAAAGCTGACTCTCTACACATTTATTCATTGGACAAATTACAGTGGCACACATTAAAAGGCTTTCATGAACATCAAGTAAGTGTCTTGACTTAACGAGCAAGAGTCCGACATCACGATGAAGCATATTAGCCCTTTTAAATAAAAACAACGACAGCCATTTGGAAATACACCTCATCAGTACAAGCACAATACTTTAAGAATTAAAGAGCTCTGTGTGTCTTGTGACATTTTGGGTATGAGTGCATCAGCTTGACTTTTTAGACTGGAGCAACTTCACGATGGTCTCCATATACCAAAGTGTGCTGCTGTGTAAATCAATGGCGTAAATGTGCTTCAACTTGGAGAAAAATACTGGTTTGTTTTGTATATTTTTGACCCTACATACAGTGTACAAAATATATAATATTCTTCCAGCAGCAATTACCATACACTATAGCAAACCTACTGATTAATGAGCAGCACTATAAGATGTACTAGGCTCTGGATATCTTTTGATATCACCTAATACGTATGCACAAGTTCATAAAGCCAAAGTTATTGGTGCAAACATGTGATTTACAGCCACTGTCTCACAACTTCTTCATGTCATTTTAGAGCTGACCACAGGGTTTTGTCCATACCAGTATAGTTTCTCTTCAATCCTTTTCTTTTTCCACTGGCAGAGTAAGAGCATGCGGAAGGTCTTTTGGAAGGTCTTGTTGCAAAGGGCGTAGCACATGGGATTGACGGTGCTGTTGACGTAGCACAGCCAGTAGCCCAGGTGCCAGAGGGAGACGGGGATGCATTGAGAGCAGAAGGTAGAAATCAGCACCATGATGTTATAAGGAGTCCATGTTAAGATGAAGGCCAGCAGGATGGCGCTGAGAGTTTGAGCTGCCTTTCTTTCCTTGATCAGCACCATCCTTTTTCTCTTGGTGATCTGGCTCTTCAGCGTTGTGTCTATGGGCTTGGACATGGTGGAGGTGGACGGAACGCTCATGGACTCGGCCGAGGAGAATGTTGGCGACGTGATTTTCGTGTCTCCGTTTCTGCTTTGGTGCTCCGTGTGACTTTCCTTGGTCACTGGTTTAAACTTGTAGGACACACACTTGCTGCTCTTCTGGGAGTTGCTTTTGGGTGGCGTCTGAAAGAAACTCTCTTCATCGTAGCTGCTGAGCTGCTCGCTCTCGCTGCATACTCCACTCTTGGTGGCTTTGCAAGCCTGGTTCCCGAAGGAGGTCTGGAAGCCTCCTGGAGACACTGGCCTGTCCTCGTCCTCAGAGGAGGCGTAGCTGTTAAAGGTGGTCAGCTGACCAGCTTTGGACCACTCATCGCTGGTGGTGGCCGCTGATTTGACCGCGTTGCTCCTGGTGGAGGAGGACCACGAGGCCTGGTTCCTGTCTTGTGATGCTGAACTTAGTTTACAGCTAAAACAAGATCTGATGATGGTTTTCTGAGGCTGAGCCACCCCAGACTCTGTAGAACAGTTAATCCCTTGAAGCTCTGCAAGATCTTTGGTCCTCTTTTCTGTCTCCTTGTAGATTCTGCAGTAGAGGATTGTCATGACAGATACAGGGACGTAAAAGGCTGCAATAGCTGTCCCAAAAGTAATTACAGGCTCAGAGAAAAACTGGATTTGGCATTGCCTCTCGGGTACAGTCCTCTTTCCAACAAAGTACTGCCAGCAGAGAATAGGCGGGGCCCACAGAACAAGTGACACTAGCCACGCTAAACCTATCATGATCCCAGCTCGTTTAGGAGTCCGTTTGGCCCTGTAAGTTAGAGGCCTGGTGATGGAGAAATATCTGTCAAAACTGATCACCAGCAGGTTCATGACTGAGGCATTGCTAGCTACGTAGTCCAATGCCAACCACAAGTCACAGGCGAGGTTTCCCAAGGCCCAGTAACCCATCAGTATGTAAGAGGTGTATAGATTCATGGAGAAAACACCTATGATGAGATCTGCAGCTGCCAGACTCAGCAGGTAGTAATTGTTCACTGTCTTCAGCTGGCTGTTGACTTTAAAGGAGACCATTACTAGAACATTCCCCACAATGGTAATGAGGCTGACTATAGCCGAGACAGTTGCAATGGTGATCACCTCCCAGAGACTGTGGGTGACCAGGTGGATATCCATCGTGCTGGTATTTACTGTGGAGTTCATGTTTTCTCCTTCCATGGCCTTCTCCTGGTTATTGGCATCCAAGTATCGCAGGAGTCTTTAATACCAGGTTTGTCATTTCCACTAAGCCCTCCTGAAAAAAAGAAGAAAAGAAGCATTACTCTGTATGTCTGCCACTAGATGGCAGCAGTTCAGTGTACATGAACTAGTCAAACCTGGACTTAAATTCATGTTGGGGTGTTAATACTGAGGCTGATATGTTTGTGTCTGTGACAAAATGCAAAAAAGGACAAATGATTTTATCTTGTGTTAAAACTGAAATTCTGAAACAGACAAGTGATGATGGGGATTGTAGTTTTGTTATTCATTCAGCCATTGCAATTTTAGAGAGTGAATATTTTAGTAATCATCCTTCTCTGACAGATATTCACTGCATTTTGAGATTCTTGTTGAGAAACTAATTGTTCGCTCACATACAAATATGTTCTATTTGTAATAACAAGTTTCTTTTACATGTGTAAATAAAACAGTATTTTAAATATCCCTACTCAAAGCGCCTAATATATTTGCATAAGTAAATAAGTACATTTATTTATAAAGCAATATCAATTTATATCCAACAGAATGGAGCAGACCTATCAAGTGATGATCTATTATTTCTGTGTACTTACTATGTTACACATTTGCTGCTTGTGATGGGCCCGAGCCTACAAACAATTGTCAGATGCTTGTAAAGGTTGTTGGCGCTACTAGTCACATGCATTGTGAGTAGTCGACATGATTGTCAATTTAACATGTTTTTGGAGGGTGCGTTAATCTGCTGGAAGATGTTTAATTTATACATATATTATATATCATTTCACAGATCCACTATAGGTAGTAATTGCCTGCATACACTTGAGACTTGCTGTCAGCTTATTTGCATGTATCAGTCTGTTGTCATTTTTAGGATGGACCGCATTTAAATAACAAGTAGGCAAACCTGATGTTTGATCATTAGCTTGGTTTCTCCTGCTAATGCATTTTCTTGGATGTAGGGGGGAAAGTAGCATATGAATGCAGGGACAGTAAGTGACCACTACAGCTATTAATTCACAACTGATCACAGTGAAAAAACGCACATGCACATGGAAGCTCACAACATACAGGGTTCCTCCCTCTCAGGTTAGACGGTGAAAATGTTCTTCTGTGCTGGAAGCTACAGTTAATAGCGAGTGTGAGGCTATCCACCCAAAGCTCGTAGGAAATGGCTATGGCTTGATGCCTCGTCTATCATGGAGTACAAACACATCTGTGCGGTCTTCCGCGGACTTTGATCAGTTTGAAATCTAGTGAAGCAAGATTAAATCCTGTGAAACTGAATATATTTGCATATACAACTGATACAGATTCATACCCATTCATGTAGACTATTTGTTTATATATAAATGCTACTTGGCTGTGAGGCACTAGTTTTTCTCTTGTTTCCACGAGTTAATAGGCTGTCGTTCCCTCTATCTTTCTAGAGCGGTCAGTCTTCCCTCAGGAAATGCTGCAGCCAACTGGGCACCACGGCACTGGTATTTTCATCCCTGCCACTTGGTCTGCTTAAAATTAGGAAATCGCCATGTTACAGCCCAGCATCTGTGTCCTGTGTACGACCTTCCAAACTCTAAAACTTTATGTTCAAATTCACACTTATTCTGTTCGACTGAAAATAATACAGCTACGGCATATGGTGAATCTACCATCGGGGAGGTGCAGATGCTCTGAGACTCTCAGTGCAGAGCAACAATGAACTCAGTGCAGATAACCTCCATGTGGGTAGCAGCAAATGCAGCCTCAGGCTGTCAGCCAGAGTACTGGCACACATGTAGGTAAAGACAGCTTTACATATTACCCTCTCAGCCAGCCTGTTCCAAAACACAGGCACAGCTAGGACAGCAGTCAGTGTTGTGGAACTGGGTTTCAGACACGTATACAAGCATTTATGTTTTAGCTGACTAAGCCTGGACTAAAAGACTACTTTCATTTACTAAGTACATAACCAAATGTAGATATCTAACAGTATCCCAAATGGTAACCTTAGTTTAGGCACAAAAAATTGTTTAAATCTTTGAATCTAAAGTCGTTGAACTCCAGTTTACTTAAAATGACTTTGTCAGAGTTATTTTGAGATTATTTTGTGATCCTTCTAAAAAACATTTTTTTAAAACATTCCATGTTTCAGCCTAATCTTCCTTATCTGGAAAATGCTGCTGGAGTCTGAGCTCGGGTAAAAGGAAACTTTCTCTTAACGTCACGCTCAGGTGGATAACTCCTCCAGAAAGAGATGTTTCGCTGTCCGCAATGTAATTCTCTGGATATAATCACAACCTCACTTGAGAAATAACGTTCTTATTCACAGGCATTTCTTGGACAGTGCCAGGTAAGCAGGAGTGCCAGTGGTAGCCTGAGGCCCGCACAAATAACATTACAGTGACGGCGCGACAGTTGGAGTCCTCCGGCAGGACTTCAAATATCCCTCATCTTGTTATAGAATAGCATTTCATATCACATTACTCGAATCCCTGCATCATTACCCTGCTTTGAATAAACTATTTACAAATTTCAAATATGGGCGGCATGCTGTGGTTGGCGCTGTCGCCTCAGAGCAAGAGGGTTCAAACCCACCGGCCAGCTGGGGCCCTTGTGTGTGGAGACTACATGCTCTCCCTGAGCTTGAGTGGGTTCTCTTCTAGTACTCTGGTTTCCTCCCGAAGTCCAAAGACATTACCCACTCCCATAACAAGCCTCAAGCTGAGAGAGTTTTTGCCATCACCATCTTAGTGTTTTTAATCTTGATGTGATGAGTGACCAGTGACTCCTGTGAAACTGAGGATTAACGACTTCAGTCACGAATCTTAATAATTCACATTTCTGACACTTGTAATCAAAATCAACCTAAAGTTCTAGTGATTTCAACCTATGACTAGTAATTTAATCCATAAAGTCAACATGAAATTATTTATTGAGATTATAGAGCAAGGTGCCTCTTGGACTTCTATATAACCAGAAGTCTTTGGAAACCAGAGTGTTCCCCTGTGGGCCATTTAAAATAATGTAGGTTAATGGAGTTTCTGTGTTGGCTTCCTTTTTTAGACCTTTTATACCATCAATCAACTATCAGTAGCCAATATACTAAGACTGGAGACACTAACATGCTAAAATATGACACTGAATTGACGATGGACTTTGCAGCTAGTGTGATCCCATCAAAAGATGGATCAATTTGTCAATGTTCATTACACAAAAAATGACAACTAATGTCAGCCTCAGTTAACATCTTCCAGATAACATCATGTTAGTGTCAATGTAGCACGACAAAAGTAACATGTTGAATAGCATCACTGTCATTTGGAGTCGATATTCACTCCCTGTTAGTTTCTTTTTATGGTCTGCTAAACACAAAGTAATTCTGCTGCTCAAACTTCCAACACGTTCACAAGCTAGGTATTAACTAAGCCCCATTCATAGACTGTAAAAACAGCACATATGTTGCCACCTTGATGCCATGCGTCATTTTCTAAAGTCCTGTTAAGCCTTTAAGTGCTTCCAATGTTGGCATCTTGGAGTTTTGAAGCCAGGTGTCAAACAGTCAGAGCTTTCCAATCACAAGGTAGGCCTGGCCTAAAGTATACACTGTTTCATCATCTATTTTACTGTAAATGGAAGTGCTTTGGGAAAATCAATATTACAACTTGTCACGACACAAAAAGCTGGCAACCACGAACTAATCAGACTTCTATATTCAGTCATGGTATCGTGCACCGACCCTTAATTCTAAGGGTTCACATATCAGGATATGATAAAAAATTATCTGGTTCTGAGCTGGTCTTAAAATTAGGCAAATATAACCTCAGATAAACAACAACATATGACATATTATACCATGTAATTATTTATTCCACAAAGACTAAACCAAAATGCAGAAGTATTGTGTGAAAAACGAACTATATCCCATGATTAAATAGCTTGTTGAATCACTTTTAGCCACAATAACTTGGAGTTTTTGTGTTCTGTGTGACTGTAACAGTCTCTCACATCATTGTGGAGGAATTTTGGCCATCTGTTCTATACAGCGATGCTTCATTTCATTGAGACATTTGTTTATGCACAGTTCTCTGAAGGTCCTTGCTTAACTCTAGACTGTCTGGACTTTGACCAGGCCATTGCAATATCTTGATTCTTTTGTTTTTCAGCCATTCTGTTGGAGATTTGCTGGTTGTAGGTGATCTCTGCTGACTCATTTTTGGCACGCTTTGGATGGCCTCTCACTTGTTTCTAAAATACTTTGGTATACACAGGTGTTTATAGTTAACTGCAAGGTACCCAGGTCCAGTCCCTGCAAAACAACACCAAATCATCACCCCTCGAACCCTCCGCCACTCGGACACTATGAGCTGATATGCTGGGTTTCATATTCACCAAATGTGGCACTTTGCATTATGGCCAAACATCTCCACTGTTGGGGTCTTTGAGCCACACCACTTTGGGGTGGCAGTAGTTCAGGAGGCAGAGCAGGTCCCCCAGGAATCAGACGTTTGGTCGTTCACTGTAGGCAAAATATCCTTGAGCAAAATATTAACCCTAAGTTAGATGCATCCATAAGAGTGTGAATGTTAGAAAACACTTAAGCATAGAAAAAGGTGCCAGAAGTCTTAGTTTGTTCAGAAACAACTTTGCAAGTCATGCTAACTCATGCTGCCATGTTCTTTTTAGAGAAAAGACGCTTTCTTTTGGCAAACCTTGTAAACAAGCCGCACTTCTTCAGACTTTTTCTAGTTGTACTGTCAGGAACTTTAACATTTAACATGCTAACTGAAGCCTGTAGGGTGTGAGATGTAGCCTTTGGGAGGTTTTTTGCAATTTCTCTGAGCATTGCACAGTCTGACCTTGGCGTGTGCTGTGACGTCCACTCGTGGAAAGTTGGCATCTGTCTTGATTGTTTTTCACTTGTGAATAATCTTTCTCTCTGTAGAATGACAGACTTCCAGTTGGTTCTAAATGACCTTATACTCATATCCAGACTGATGTTGTTGCTGACGTCGTTCCTTCTTGCAAATTCTGTTAACACCTCTGAATGCTCCAGACCAGCAAACTGCCAAAATCTCTTCTTTTATAGAGGTGCTCACAATTTCTGATGATCAGTTAATCGAGTGTATTGAATAAGCAGTACCTGGCTGCTACTTACCCTCTTAACTCCTATGGAAACAGTAAGGCTGTACTGAGTTTTTCATAAGGTCTCTGTGCATTTTAGCTAAATTTCCTCTAAAAAGGTTAATCTAAGGTTGTATTTACCCAATTTTCATCCGCCAAGGGCCAGATGATTTTTATTATGTCCTGATCCGTAAAACCTTATGAGAGAAAGAGGGCGCACTTTTACCATGACTAACTGGAAGTCGTTTTGGGTACCTTTAGCTTCTTGCAGAAGAATGCGGGTTTAATCCTGCAAACAATATCCAATCTATGGTCACATCTTCTATTTTGTTTCCCATTTCTTCCTGAAACAGCCGTGTGTTTTTGCCACAAATGATGGTAAGTGAGAGTATAAATGTTAAATTTACTAGTGGACACCCTAACGGTTGGTTGAAGCTATAAAGCTGAGCAGCGCAGCCCATAGCTAATAAATCTTTATTAATCACTATGAGAGGCACACACTCTTTCCACATAGTCATCTGACACATTTTTTTATTACAATGGTCATAGGCTATTTAATGTGGCCTGGAAAATATTACCCTCCCTAAACATAACAGCTTTGGCAGTCTTGCGTGAACATGTTTGCTGGCGTAGCACAGATGAGCCCAGATAAGTCAGGTACACTCTCAAAACGCACAGGCGTGGACTATTTCTTAGTTGTCTTTGGTTTTTCTGTTAGTTTTTCCAATTTTGTGATGCAAGCAATCTGATTACCCTTTTTCAGAAAAGAATGAATTAATGATGATAGGTGCACAGAGATATTTCTGACTCACTGATGACTGATGTGTTCTAGGCTTACAGGCACACACACAAAGAATAGACTTGTTCTGCTGCTTGACCTCAAGTGGTAGAACAAGTCAAGCCCGCTAATAGCTTCTAAATCGAAGCAGGAAGCATTTTAATGGTACACTCAGAACTCAGACTGTGGAGTAAACATGGCCTCTGCCTCACTATAAATAGTGAATATCGTCTGTTGTGTCCTGCTTTTGGAGCTTTTTATGGATGAAGCTTGTTATCAAATGTGACGTACACTGGGGAGTAGGCAAGCTTTGTGACCCCGTGACACAGGGGAGGTTTGAAAAATGTTTGATTTGAACTTACAAAAAGCTTTTAAATTATGGTTTTAAACAAGAGGAGAAAAGAGTGCATCAGCTCCAAACAGTGGTGCAAAGAAATCGTGTTGCTCTTGCCAAGGAAACTGAGTCTCCCTTATTAATTATACATACTAAGAGTATCAGACCATTCTCTCAAATATTGTGTTGGTATGCATAAGTAATGGTCATTGATCCAGTGATTAACAGTGTGAGTCCGCACAGGTAGCACAAATCTGGTCGAAGGCTGGCTTCCTGCAGGTCCTCTGGCACCTCGCCATCAGGGCTCCCGTGCAGTAGCCTCATACACTGCCCCCACCGAGCCTCCTAGTCACAGGTAACCTTTCTTTACATTGTCCTTTGGTGGAAACACAAATGCACAGCACAGCGAAAAGCACAAACTCAAATAGCGCGTGTGTGGCATTAGTAAAAGGGAAAGGACATGAGAGTGATCATCAGAAGGAAGAGAAAGCAACACAGAGACAAGTCAAGGGAAAGCAAACAGAGGCAACCATACTGTAGGGCATGCATCTGCATGATGGGCGATGTGCAAAGCAGCCCAGAGCTCCTCGACACAATGGTTTGCAGTCAGCTCACTGGACTATTGCTAAGAGCTCTCGATTCTGGAAGAGGAGGGTGGCTCTACGATATCGCTTGAATCACGTTTGTGCCACTGACGGGGAAAGAACAAATAAAAATATTCACATTAAGAACTGCTGCCAAGCACAGATATTTAAGCATTAGCGGTAAAAGGATGATTGTGTAGGATAAAATCAGCTAAAGGAAAAGATCAAAATACGAGTTTTGCTGCTTAACAGTTTTGTTTTTCAAACCAGCACAAGTTAAATTACAGCTTTCCTCCCGTGAGAAATGAGGACCACGATCGTTAGGCGAATATTGTGATCTGCATAGATTTGGCAGCTACTGGAGGGAATAAAACAATAACAGTGAGTACTGTTTTATGAGTGACTACAACATTTCATTAAGACCCCATCATTTGGATAATGATCTGGCTCATTTGAATTCTTGTGTGAAGAATTTGCTAAATATCGTTTGTGCCTCTGGGTTTTCTGATGTTTGTTCCCAACTCGCCCCATTTCCTCTGCGCTGATATTACTTTTGTCTGCACAACAAAAGATATTGGAAGAACCAAGCAGCTGAGGGAGGAACACATGTGAGACTGCACACCATTACATGGATGATGGCAGGTTTCTTTATGGTACATCTGAGCATGAAAACTCCCAAGTTGAAAACGTGAAATGTTTCACCATAAAATCCTAATTTTACTAATATAATAGTGGATGTTTCTTGTGGTAAAACAGACTACTCGTCCATAACATTGCCATTACTGTTCCATGGTAACTGCTTCCAGGATTTTTCTCAAGAGCACGAGCACCTCTCAACGTTTGTTGTAACACCTCACAAGGTCTGTGGGGACAGGAAGGACTCGTTAAAATCACGCTTCACTGCTTAATCCTTCTCTGTTTTGTCATTTCCAGTTAATCAGAGAGGGGAAGGGAAGAAAAGAGCTTTAGCTTTTGAAGGAAAAGATCGATTGGCTTTGTGGAAGTGAATCAAAATGCCTTTTTTTCTTTCTTTGCTTGTTTAATTCAACTAAAGAAGATGAATTAAACATTTTAGAAGTGTGCAGAAGAAAATCAAATATATGCGCTATTATCAGATGTTTTAAGACGAGGCTAAAGACGGTGATTGGAGGGCTGGAGAGGAGATGGTGTGGGGTAGAAATATGATTGTGCAATAAAACAGCACAACTACAGACAGATTAAGCGTCTACATAAAAATGTGTGTAGGTTATCAAAGCATTCAGGAAGCTAAAATTAAAACTCCAAAGCAATTAAGGGGAAAATAATTAAGATATGTGAAGAGTCAAAGCTTTATTGACTTAGCAATAATTAGGAGCAGCAACTTTTATAAAACAACTGACATATGGCTAATAGATACACACATAGTGTAGTGTATGGTGCTTTTCTGGACAGCATGTCTGCCTGAAGAACAAATGTACACATCTTTTTGGGAGCTCTGCTGCATTCATTAAGGTAAAAGGCTACATTAAAAAAACATGCCGAGACCTCTCAGACATGCACTTGTGCACACATGATGCTATTTCCTCTTGAATCCAGGTCATGCCTTTGTGCATTAATCAGAAAGGGCATGATTCTCAGGAGACTGTGAAACAAACCACTGATGTAAAGGGGGGAAAAAAGATGAATACTCACAGTTGACTTTCATCAGATCTCACAGTCTTCTGTTTAAGGGAAGACCGTGTCTCCTGGTGAGAGCAAAGTTCATTTTTAATCCCTTTGTTTTGCTTGGGAAGCCTTTCTCCTCAAGTATGGTGCTGAGGAACAGGCTCACAACACAGTTGGAGAGAGGATTGTGGTGGATGAGAAATCCTGCTGACTTGACCCTTGCGTGCCGGAGGGGTCTTGGGGAAAAGTGTGAACGCAGAGGCTCAGGAGAAAGCTGACGGAGAGTGGGAGGAGGAGGGTGGGTACCGGAAGATTTCGGTCATCCCTGCTCAAGAGGTGCAGCGTACGGCATCACATTATTCTCAGCTGTCCAAAGCGGTCTGGTCTGTCCAGATGAGACAAGTATCCTTAAAGTTGCAAGGGATCCTTCCTCTGGCATTAATAAATTAAATAAGAATCTAAGCCAGAGCCAAAGAATAAAAGCAGGAGAGAAGTTTCCCTGCTTGTCTGAGCTGAGTGGAAACGGTGCTGCCTCTCAGTCAAGTTGAAGCAGAATGTCACTGAGAGCCAGTCTGATGCCTGAGCCAAGTCACTGCCATTGCCACACTGCTGCTGCTGCTGCTGCTGTTGGAACTACACAGACACAGATGTAGCTGACGCTAGCAAACTGGGAGGAGAAATTCCCATAGGGCTGGATGGTTCATCACGTTTCGGGACAGTGAGCATGCAGCTTAGCCCACAAAGTGTGAGAAGAAGAAAAGAAAAGGGGGGGAGGAGGTTGCCGGGTGGATTGAAGGGGTCCGTTTTGGAAGGTGTGGGTGTGGGAGGGAGAGCACGAGAGGGAGTGCGTGTGTGGAGGTGGCGGCGAGGGTGGTGTTTAGTCAGACCAATTGAACCAAACGTTGTTACTGTGTGGCTACATGTGTCACACGAACCATTAATTACCTCCAATGGCATGTCCTTTGTCTGTGTTTTACAGAAGTGCAATAAGAGACAGTGACCCTGGTTATCGCTGCTCCCGGCTCTCTCACTGTTTGAACAGCACTGAGGCTGAAGCAGTGTGGCTATCAGCAAACTCATCTGCAGAACATAAAACACCACTGCTGCCTTTGTGCTCACTTGGGAGAGTACTGACATGGCTGGGCCAGATAAGCAGACTACTAAAGTGACAGATGTTTTTTTTTGTTTTTTTTACCAGCACCCTTGTGTGTGAGATTGTGTCTATGCGTGTGTGGCTATTAGGGAATTATTTGCTTGGGATTAGCAAACTGGTGGATGGGTGTACAGTCGAGATGCTTTAATCCGGATAAAGGGAGCCTATCAGTCCCATGAGCTCCAATCAGATCACCAGAGAGATACACCAATAAAATCAAGTTGCTGCCAATGTGTTACTTTGAACAGTAGAAAATAGCACATTTTTTCCTTATCTAGTTCATCTGTAATCTGCATATTGATTAGCTTGCAGGAGAAAATTGACTCACCTTGCGAGTCAGCACCCTGCTTGGAAACATGCAGATGAGGACAAAATTATTATTAGAAATTTAAAGTTTCTGTCAAAAATTTCCTTTACTTTTTTTAAATATATATGTATATATATATATATATATATATATATATATATATATATATATATATATATATATATATATATATATATATATATATATATATATATATATATATATATATCTTTATAGATAGATATATATAAACTTCAGCAATGGTTCCAGTCATTACTTGAGCTGGGACTCCACTTCTGCAGAAGCATTTTAAAGACAAGTTGAACAAAGAGTGACTGAAAGCACATCCTTTGGTCATGAGATGAAACTAGAGCTGTTTCCCCACAGTGAGACATGGCAGTGGGTGTATCATGCTGTGGGATGCTTCACTGAGTTTGGTACAGGGAATCTCGTAAAGGTGGAAGGGAAAAGAATTAGTGAAGATGTTAAAAGAAGAACTTCAAGCAGTCAGCAGCAAAACTGGGCGTTGTTCATCGTTTTGTCTTTCAACACAACTATGACCTAAAACATACGTCGCTGAGGATGAAGAATAAGCTTCAGGAAACCAAAGTGAACACTGGTCTTATTTACGGTAGCGAAGCAAATCTGTGGGGTGACCGAGGAGGAACAGCCTGAGATTGCTCAGGAGACATTTATGGAAACTACAATAAATGACTGCAAGCTGTTGTCCAGCTAAAAGGAGAAAAAACTGACTTTTTGCATCAGGGGAGTAGTGATTTTGACCCTGTGAAATTTTTGTTTCTGTTTGCAGACTACTGTAACATAATGTCAGTATTCAAAATAAAAACTGTGTTAAAAAATTCCTTGCTTTGTTTAACAGGACTTGGGAAATGCTTTTTTTTTTAAATGAAATTTTCACGGCTAATAATCCGTGGCTGCTGGAAGACTACACGTTTGGAGCGAGAGTCGCAAGTTCCATTCCCACCCTGTATCCAGTAAGGGTCCTGGCCCCACCATGCTAAAACCAAGCCCTGGAATGGCGCGGATACGTCTGCAGCCTGTCCACAGTTTGGACACAAGCATTTCACTACATGTTGTACTCTGCATGACTGTGTGTGTGGCAAATAAAGATTGTACTTGTTGTTGAATTCTGTCATAATCTGTACATGTAGCTGATTCATACATGATCGATTAAAAAAGGAAAAGAAGGAAAATGATTTCACTTTCACGCGCTGTTTTTTTTCTCCTTCTTCTTCTTTTTTTTCTTCTTTAACATTTCAAGCTTCTTAAATCTCATTAACTGTAACAAAATAGTTGGCACAGCAGGCACCTAACAGAAAGCTCGGGAACAAGCAGTCTGAATACATCGGCTCATACTGATTTATTTACAAACTGGAATAATACACGTAATACAAACTGAGTGAATCTTTGATTTTCACCATGTCTGTGTATCAGCTAATAGAAAGTCCCTCACAGGAAACAAAATCCACAATCAGGAATATGGACGTAATAAATAAAGCAAAGGCGAAAACTGAAAAATTAATTACCCAGCTATGAAATGATTAGACTTCTGCGTTGCAGAGAATAGGGCCGCTCTTCCCCCTGTGGAGCAATACAGGCTGGCGAGTGGATAATATGCAGATGACACTCACTCCTGCACTTCATATTGACATTTATTATAATGCAGCTCTCACACTGAGATGATTTTACTCCCGGATCAGAGCTAGATCTGAGTGGCGTGACTGATGTGCTTTGTGAAAATCCCACCACATCCCTTCTAAAAAAGCACGGCATACACCCACCCCACCCACCGCTACACCTTCCGCCCTGCTTGACAGTCTAATCTAATGTGATTTCCAGGCAGCAGGCCAAAGGACAGACACCTTGCTCATCATTACCACAGAATCGCTGACCTGCACAAAGTTTACAGTGCAGCCATCATTTTTACGTGACAAATCCACACACTGACATGCACACAGAAAAGTGCAAATTTGCATACATGTGCATCATTGCCTTACCGGTGGTTAGAAATGTCTAACTTTTGAATTATATCCACTTTAAAATGTGACCTTTTGCCTTTAAAGCTAAAATATGATGACTTTCCAGCGCACCTCAGCGAGCTGCAGTGGATATCTTTTTGATTTGGACTCGCCTCAACCCTCTCAGCAAAATCACATTCCTCCCTATTGATATCTCATGAAAGCAGATGTCAGGAAAGCAGGGAAACCTCGCTAGCATCCAGGCATCATCCTCACCGTTCGTCTGCATCCTAAAGGCACGACCGTTTTTGTCTGGTCCCTGCCTGCCTGTGAGAGAGACAAGATGGGGGAGGACATCAACGCAGCGAGAGATGGATTGCATCTGTCCACAGTCCACGGGGGCTTGCTTATCTCCTGACCCAATTGTGCACCCATATGCTGGCAAAAAAGATCAGCCTCTACTTTGTGCAGCTCTAATATCTCTTCCGTCTCTCTGTCTATCCTCAAGCTTATTATTGAAGTGTTTTAGGAGTTTAGGACTGATCCATTACTGCCCTCATCCCTTCTTTTTTTATTATTATTATTTTTTAGCCAAATCACATTAGCTTCTATCAATATAAACAATAAAGACGCAGCGATTAATAGCTCACTTTGGAGACCTCTTTAATCTAGCTGATCTCTGACATGCGTGGCCCTCCACTCTGGCTGCAAGAATCGACTCCTCTGATGTCCCGGCTTAGATGTGCAACAAATGTTTATCTGCTTGTCAGGCCTTTCTTTTCTCCCTACATCCCCAAGCAACAACTCCTTTTTGACAAAATGATTTGCCAATAACTTGCACTGTTTGAGCGGATTTACAGGTCCCCCTGCTGCGGCACTCTCCTTTATCCCCTAGTAAAAAAGAAAAAAGCAGAAAAAGGCTGTCCTTTTTGGTGCTCTTAAGATGATAAGATACACAGAGCTTTTAATTTTCCAAGCGAATGACTGCACACATACAACGTTTAAAGACATATTAGAAATTTTCCACCATTTCATCAGAGCTCTGGATCATTTCATGTTAAAACTAGGCTCTAAATTAAGTGTCTGTCAAGGGCTTGGCTTTCCTCAATCAGCCGGAGCTGGGTGGCACATGAGCTCTCCCTCATTCCAATGCAACTTTAATGTTGCCTTGACAGAGGAGATTAGGTGGTAGGCAGCTCTGATTGAGCTCTTCTTGCAGACCTGTGGTTTCTACTCCTTTAAGGACATCCAACACCGACTCTTCAGACACTCCTGCGTCAACAACAATGACCTTGTCTGGACGAGACCGGGGCCAACCTGTGCAGGTGTGAGTGTTTGTCATGCAAAGAGAAAGCCAACCGGATAAAGGTTTATCCCGCAGCCCCACAAAGTACAGGATAATTATATTATAATTATATTAATTAAGAAGCCAAATATATACCGCGCACTTTCGCTTCGAAGCGGCATTAATTGAGGCTCACTGGAATGCTCATAACACACAGATAGCATTTGCATTTTTATGTTTACGTTACATGTAAACAACTTATTTTTTTGTTTATTTATTTTGCAAAAGCATGCATGACTAATAGCAGTAGTTAATGGCTTTTTACTGTCAAGCGACAGTGCACTACCATTAGAATATAGCATTTCAAATGTGAGGCTGTCTGTAACACCGTACAAGTGAGCAGTCAAACAGAGCAGTCCTGTTAAACTTTCTCCACTAAAATTACAGTTACTCGCATTTTTTTCATAGCACCAAAGCACGACTTTAGACTCAGATGTTACGACATTGTTATCACTGAACACTAGCGCAATATGTGTAAGTTTAGCGTGCTTCTTAAACCTTTTCTCACACATCTCCTGCACACGTGAACGCTTGTAGAAATTATCCTAAGAGTCAGAATGTGCAAATTTCCAATGCGTCTCCCTTGCGCCCATGTGTTGGTGTGCAGGTAAGTGCACGTACTACATTAAGTGAATCTCCTGTTTCACCACAACCCAAAAGTATTCTGTTGGACTGAGATCTGGTGACTCATTGATGTGTTCAAGAAAGCAGTTTGAAATGATCTGAGCTTTGTGACATGATGGGTACACTGCGGTCATGCGGACATGGTCAGCCACAATGCTCAGTGTTTAAATGATACGCAGCTGGTACAAAAGGGGCAAAAACTGTACAGAGAAAATATCCTCAGCACCACCAGCCTGAAATGTTGATACGAGGAGGGACGGATACAAGTTTTCATGTTGTTTACACCAAATTCTGACCCTACCGTCCGAATGCTGCAGAAGAAATTGAAACTCATCGCCTTCCTTCATCACTCTGATGCTCGTTTTACTTGTGCAGTATCTGAATCCCGTCTTCATGCCTTTATGCACTGAGATGCTGCTATGTGAATGGCTGAACACATGCATGCTTTGCGGTGCGTGTATATAGATAGTGGCTTTATTGAATTCTTTCCTACGTCTGTCTGTCGCTATATGCAACTAAAGCATGAAGGTGGAGCTTACCATAAAGAGTCAAACTTTGTACCTGCGACACAAATCGATATCTTGTTTATTTGAGCCATAGAAAAATAATAATAATATATTATATAGTTATAAACATTACACTTTGTGTTGTCATATGATGATGGATTACTTCTTGATAAGGCACAATGACGTCCTGTAGCTTTGTTGCCTTACTAATTATTAATTAGTGATGTGAGTATTCTGTGACAGTGAAGCATTTTTCATGTTGGCTGTAAAATTTATTTCTTATTGCACAGTACTGTCTATCACCAGAATAAATATGCTAAACTTTGCACTTGGCATTTGTTTCGAAATAGCTGAAATGAACTTCAAAGCGTAAACAGTACGTGGATGACTGCACAGAATTTATTCGTATGGCGTAAAATATCTGGATTTGAACTAAAGTTAGGAGCGAATGTGCCTGACAAACACACAGCCCTACAAAATGAAAAGGAGAATAACAAGTAAGCACAGCTGGATTCGACTTTTTCCCCCTTTTTCACACCGCTGGCTCACTGACTCGACATTGTCCTTGTTTGTGCAGGTGTGTGAATTATGTATGTGCTCATGTGCATACTGACGCAGATGCTGCTGGGCACATACTGTGTACAAGATGTCCAGACTCGCTATCAGTCACGGTCCGTTTAAATTATGGGCCAAAAATGGGTGTCAAGGCTTCAAATATGCTAGGTCGATGTCACAGAGACTCGTCTGAGAAGAAAAAGTTAAACACCTTTTCAACACAGTTAGCCTCGGTCTAACCCCAAAGTAAAAAACAAGAGAACGTGAAAAAAAAAGAATGAAAAACGATAAATATCAGATGTGTTTTGCTCTGCCTCTGCTTGCCTCCCTTGGCGCTGCCCTGCTCTCATGTGGGGTTGGCCTTGCAGGGCTGTCTGTGTCTTTTTAATTACTGTAATTCAGGGCCGCCCGCTGAACGCCTCCATCTGCCTCTATCCGAGGTAAGAGATGTAAAAATCCCGAAAAAGGGAAAGCACATCATAACAGCAGCAAAATAGAACCATCACGCCAGTAACTATCCTCTATAGATGAGGAGGTATCCAGAACAAAGCACTACTGCAATAAATCTTCTTTCTTAAGCTGATACTTGGAGTCTTTTTATTCTTCAGAGAGTCTTTATACTCACAGTTCATCAGTACCATCACCCCCGGTGAGATGAGTTCTTGCATTCAGCCACAGAGCATCCTTCTAATGTGCTTTCCATGCAACGTTAACCATAACAGAAGCCCTGAATTCTTATGCAGTGTCCTGAGGTATAGTATAGTTCAGGGAAACACGCCTTGTTGGACGATTACACTATGTGTGAATGTGGAAACTCAGAAGCCAGAGGTTCTGATGAGAAATGAAGGCTTTCTACTGCAAGGGCAAGTTTGCATGCGAGCATTCACTCTGCTTGGTCACTGATGGAAAAAGAATTACATAGAGGTTAAAAAAAGAGTAGATATTTACTGTAACATAAGGTTCAAGGTTCAAGGTTCAAGGTTCAAGGTTCTTTATTTGTCACATGCATAGTTATACAAGTATAACACACAGTGAAATGTAGGCTGACACGCTCCTCGACATGTGCAAAAATTGGGGGGGGGGGGGGGGGGGGTGTAGAGGAAGAACATATATATATATATATATATATATATATATATATATATATATATATATACAGACATATAGTATATACACTGGGTGAATGTGCAGTAGTAGCAGCAAGCAGGTGAATTCTGTATATTAATATGAATAGACATCTGACTATTTTACAGGAGACAATATAAACATATTTAAAACATATTTAAAAAACATAAGAAATCTATATCTATTCAATAATGGTCACTATCTTCTTGAACTGATCTTACATTTTCTCACATTCGTAGAAACTAGTCTGTGTGGCTGTCTCGCACCTTCTAAATTTTATCTCTTATCTAATTTCAAGTATCTCTTCGTTTTGTGGTTTATGTGACTTGGCCATCGCAACAACTCAATTTCCCTTGGGTTTAATAAAATCCTCTATCTGTCTGTATCTACTAAAGAAGTCATTTGACATTTCAGAAAAATATTCTTATTTGCTTTCTTGACAGGAGGGACTTAAAATGTGTTGTAGCTATAGTCATCAGTTCATTTAGCTTAACTTAACATAAAGCTCTGAAAGTAGGAGGGAACCTGTTAAAACTCAGTCGAGCGAGTCGTCTGTCACTCTCATACCAGTCTGTGATTGAATGGGGTCAATTTGGCAATTACATGTAATCTGTTTCTGATAATAAGGAATAACTATGATAAGCTGTTGAAAATCACATATCTGTTTCTGTCTACACAGATAGAAATTCACACAGAAAATCTATTTAAGAAAAACGCTGCAAAAGCACACAAAACACAATGGAAATAGGAAAAACGACAATGGAAATAGGAATTAACACAAGGGAAGTGTTTCTGGGGAGACAATAACCCGACGGACCAGTTACAGAAACCAAAATATGCTAAGAATTGCGCTGGGAGAGACTTAAAAGAAGTGGAGGATCTATTGGTTTTGTGAGGAAAGAAAAGATGAGAGGGAAGTGTGTTAGCCTAGCTATTAGCCTCATGATAAAACACACCTACCATGTTTTGGCTTCCTGCAACTGGTCCGTCGGATTATTGTCTCCCCAGAAACACTTCCCTTGTGTTTTTTCCTATTTCCGTTGTCGTGTTTCCTATTTCCGTTGTGTTTTGTGTGCTTTTGCAGCGTTTTTCTTATTGCTGGTGTTTTCTTAAGTTGCAGTCCATTTGGCCTCTCAGGGCCACCGTACATTTAACTATTTGCACTAAGTCTTCCTGTTCTGTAAGAATATAATATAGGAGTCACTGAGAAAGAGGCAGTCTGATAAATTAGACAGCAATTATTTGCAGACCTCCAAAATCTCGGAGAATGAACGCAGTCAGCCGGTCAGACTGCAACTGTTTGTAGACAAGTTTGCTTTCTGTCTTGAATGTACAACAGTCATAAGCTCTGGGGAACTATTTAGTCCACAACTTGAAAAAAAAAACCAATCCAATACAATCACCATAACTCACCAAGTTTTTTGTTGTTGTTGTAGATGTAAGGACTGAGGTTGCTGCACTAATTTAACCTCCTAGGATCTGCGTCCACATATGTGGACATCACATTTTGGGTTATTTAGACTAAAATACTCAATTTTGCTCTACAAGGGCCTGATATCCACTTACGAGGACATTATGCTACCACTGTTCTATCAAAATTTAAAACGAATATCCTCATATGTGGCTCTCATTTTTCTTAGAAACAAAAATAAGGCTAAAAAAAACCTGGTAATTCTTTTTTGTTACATTCATCGGGTCCCAATGTGACCAAATATCAAAGAGAAATTAAAAATGCATGCCGTGGAAGAGTTCAGGTCTTAGGAAGTCATGTGACTGAGCCATAAGCTTGATCTGATTGAAGAGGTAGCTCTGCTGAGTTAAGTTTGTTCAGTGCTGGATGATTGTTTGGTTGAGCCGATTAACATTATCTGAGGGTGGTGTTGCATGAGATGAGCTCTCTTGTTCAGAGTACTTTAATTTATTTAATACAATACTGATATTTGGTATAGAATAGAATTAGAATAGAATTCAACTTTATTGTCATTGCACAGGTACAGGGCAACGAAATGCAGTTTGCATCCATCCAGAAGTGCTTTAGTGATATAGATATATTACAATATATATTAGCAATAATATAGATATGTGAGTATAATACAGAAATGGGTCTATTATGGTATGTTATAATGTACACGGTATGAAGTATGTTGTGAATATTCTATAACTATAAGTATGTACAGGCTGTAGTGAGTACAAGCTATGTACAGGATATGAACAGGATATAAATATGAAAAACTATACAGAATATGAAATAAATAACTTTACAGAATCTGAGATATACAGCTATACAGAAATGGGAACTATGCAAGTTGTAAACAGTTGTAGGATTAAAGATTATCGAATGTACAGAATGATTATTTACACAGAGCTATACAGTAGTGCAGTTAAGATAAGTGAGATATAATTCCTACAGAGGCTATATAAAGTGCTAGTGGTTGTGAGTGGTGGTTCAGTCCATGTTATTATTGTGTGTTTGAGGGTACAGTTGTCCATTGTGGGTGTGTGTATGTTCAGTCCATGTTTTAACGTGGGTCAGATGTCAGGAGGCAGAGTTCAGGAGTCTGACAGCTGTGGGGAAGAAGCTGTTCCGGTACCTGGTGGTCTTAGTCCGGAGGCTCCTGTAGCGCCTCCCAGAGGGCAGGAGGGTGAAGAGTCCATGTGATGGGTGACTGGGGTCTTTGATGATTTTCCCAGCCCTTTTCAGACACCACTTCCTGTAGATGTCCTTTATGGCAGGAAGTGGTGCTCCGGCGATGCGCTGGGCAGTTTTCACGACCCTCTGCAACGCCTTCCGGTCCGAGGCAGAGCAGTTCCCGTACCAGACTGTTATACAGTTGGTCAGGATGCTCTCGATGGTGCAACGATAGAAGTTCACCAGGATGTCTGAGGACAGGTGGTTCTTCCTCAGAGTCCTCAAGAAGAAGAGGCGCTGGTGAGCCTTCTTGACCAGCTTGGAGCAGTTGATCGTCCAGGTGAGATCCTCGGAGATGTGGACTCCCAGGAACTTGAAGCTGCTCACACGCTCCACAGCCGTCCCCTTAATGTGGATGGGTGGATGGGTGGATGTGGGTCAGCTGTGTCCACTGTATCCATGGCGATACAATATCGCAACACAAAATATTGTGATATAAAATAATCCTGTATCGATATTTTCCTCGTATTGTTGAGATAATTGATGCTATACAAATATACACACAGTACTTGCCAGCAGGATCCTTCACACCATGAGGGGCTATACTGGTGTCCTGCCGCCTTTCTTATGACCGTCTTTAATGATTTATGACAAGGACAAATGAAGAGGAAGTGAAGCGTGATGTGAAATTTGTTCTCTCTGTTTTTTATCTACACAGGGTTTTATGTAAACTATAGACCTCTATTACTTCTTTTTTTTTAACCACAGCAGATATAGAGGATATTCGAGGATGCTGGTGTTCACATTTTGGACAGAGAAGCCAGATGATTTGGAAGAGGAGTGGAAGAAGCATCTATGTCCACTGTGAACGACCATCTTTGAACTGCCTGCCATCTATAATCCAGTTTTGAGATCCCTTCCCAGACGCCTTAACACCCACTCACATCCTGGGCCATCTGACCTCAGGAAATCACATGATAGGGTGTGGCTAGGTTTACGATGGGTTCAATTGGCTGATTGTGACCCCCACCCGTTTTCACATCTTGGCTTCTGTGATTAGTTATAGGATCAATAGAGGGACTCTCCACCACTTGCTCTTAGAACTGAAGAAGCTTCTCGGCTGAGAGGTGAAACGTCTTCAAGGAAACTTAAAGACGCTTTTCTTTCTAAGCTCCTTAGACTATGATGACCTGGATGACTGAGAACCTTCACAGATAGCAGATATAAACCCTTTTTCTTAGACGTAGTCTGTATGTAAAAGATGGAAATTATTTGCAGGTCTGAAAAGTGAAGCCACCACAATGGTGCCTCAAAACTGCACTCTCTCTAGTGGCCAACAACGGGTCCCACCTCATGGTGAAACAACAAAGTCTGAATGTATGGAAATCTATGGTGATAACCCTATGTTTCACTTGATCTATGACCTCAGTCATCACTTTCCATGCATTCAGTCTGCCGATGCAAAGATGCAGGAACATCTCTGCTCACATCCAGATTGCATCTTCTAACCTAATTGCAAACACAAGATTCGAGATTCAAGCTTGTTCAAACCAATTTTGCGCCACTGCAATATCAGCGTGCTTGCTACAAAGCCAAGCTGCGTTCAAAACAAACAAAAATGGCCTGCCAGCATCTTTTGATTAAAATATATAAATTATTGCTTCAAAGATGGAACATATCCAAGCTCTGAAGGAAGCGGGCACACATCACATCAAAGTCCATCCACTTTCGCTACTTGTTACTAAATCAAAGACCTCTGTTCAACAAAGAGAAGGCTTTCCACGCAACAATCTTTGCTCTCTCATAGATAAAACATGTGCATGTGTCCTAAAAGACACTATTAGCTCATGCTACCAAAAACAGCACGGCCCACTTTAGAATGTGGGTTTGAATAAATGACACAGAGTCTTCTGCCTACAGCACTGAGAGCGCCAGCTGACCTGCAAGCGTAGTTCAGACACTTAAAATGACTCTTGTTCCACAGTAAAATCTGCTTATATAACCTACTGATACATTAGCACTGGGGTTGACTTTGGTTATGCTTGCGTGTGACTTTTCTGAATGCTGGTGTTGCTGTTAACCTGTGATTATTCTTGTCTTGACACCTCTGTTCTGACATAAAAGAGAAATGCTCAGAGGGCTGTCTCTTACCTGTTCACCAGTGCTGACAGACTGCTGTGCCAGCTGCATTAACAATGATGAGTCAGATGAAGGGCAGGCAGGAAGTGCATGACAAACAGATGTCTCGCTAACGCCTGAGTTAGAATGCCCGATAAAGTTTCAAGTTAAAAGACAGCTGGGAAGATTTTCTTTCTTCCTCATGATGACATCCGTAACTAGAAGACTAGATGCATGCAGGTGATGGCGTCTTGCATTTCTTTGCTGGTATCCTCATTTGAACGCGAGACTGCTCTTTTTATATATTTTACTTTTCATGACTTTCATAGTTTATGACACATCTTTGAGCTGTCCCCCTCATCTGAGCCCACCCCCCACCTACTGGCAAATCACTGGGACTGTTCTATTCACATAACACATCATCGCTGACACATGTGTCCACACCACTCGCTGTCACACACAAACTGGAAAACCTAAACATGTTATATTCAGAATGAATTTCTACAGTTTGTTTAAATGTGGAACAATTCAGAATTCTTTCATATTACTGGCAGCTGGTTAATGTGACTTAGCATGACATCAGCAAGCAAAGGCAGATCTATATACTGTATTCAATGGTAATATCTACCCTGTTGCTATTATCATTATTATTATTAATCTCTGTCTCTCTCTCACACACACATCATTTATTTGTCCTGTCTTTTTTCCCTTATACCCACCTAGTCCAGGCAGATGCCCCGCCCCTCCTGGAGCCTGGTTTTGCTGGAGGTGTCATGGTCTGCGGTGGGTGGCTGGAATTTCCATAAGGCTCCTGAACTGACCTGGGATCCGCCCCTGGGCAGGGCCAACTCCAGCTCCCGCACACCTGGAGCCTATTGCAGGCAATCAAGCCAGAGGGATTTAAACCACACGTTGATGTTCATTCACTGCCAGTTCGTCATCAACACATGTTGGTAACAGGCCGTATACGTTAAGTTCTTGCTGTGATTCATCCTGTTAACACGACTCTCTTGTGCTACAGTTGCTGTATCCACCTTGGCTCACACTCCACCTCTGGACTCAGGATACCTAGTAATCATTCTGGAAATCTCTCTGTGCCTCACCTGCCTGCCCTCCTGCCATCACACTCCATCTGAAGCCCCAGATCTCAGGCCAGCTTTTCCACGCCACTCAGCCTCCCCTGGATCTTCATCACCCCCCTCTCAACACTCCAGGTCCCTAACTGCAAGTAAGAATTGCTGCTCTTACAACTGGCCACTGCAGAGCTGCCTTCACTACCTACCTAACTCCTATATCCTCTTCCTTCAGTGTGACTGTTCCCCACTCAGCTCCGTTCCGCATCTCAGGCCTCATTCCCTCGCCATAGCCACGTTCCCCAGGCCACGCCGCACCAAGACTCCACGTCTCGTTGTTTTTTTGTCTTTGCCACGTTTTTCTCTTGCACTTAAACCTAATAAATTGTTGCATCATCTGCTGTCTCCGCTCTGGGTTTCTGCACCTGAGTCCTGTTCAGTACCGGCCACCCGGCCACGTGACAGGAGGTTTCTTCCTGTTAAAAAGGGGGGTTTTCGTTCCCACTGTTGCCAAAGTACTTGCTCATAGGGGGTCATATGATTGTTGGGATTTTCCCTGTTTTCTTTGTAAAGAGTCTTTACTTTACAATATAAGGCACCTTGATGCAACTGCTGTGTGATTTGGCACTATATAAATAAAACTGAATTGAAGTTAATATACTGTATCTGGTCTGTTTAATGCCCAAAGAACACGTGAATTATAAAAACAATGAGGTGGGTGATGGAATAATCATATTAGGGTAAAAAAAAAAAAAGTGACTTCACTGAATTTTTTCATGTTCTGCAAACCGATTGCAAGTAGTTGCTGTGACCAACTGGTTACCCACAGTTTGTGCATGCACCAATATCAACCTCTTGAGAACTGCTTGTGATTGCAAGGTGACTGCAAAGGTCTCTGCTCTTTGGGAAAGTTTAGCCAGACACTGCTGTCTAATTTATAAACACAGATAAGAATGCTAACACATTGCAGTCAGTCTGTGCCAGTGAGTGTTGGGCTGGCATACATGCAGCTATAACATCATTCTTGGTTCTTGGCTAGCTTTGCATTAGCATGTTACCTGTCCAAATGCTTGACAAAAAGTCAAAGGTTTTTTAGCAGTACTATGCAGTTATTCCTTTCCTGGACGGAGGTTGCATTTTACCATCGCACTTTTGCTCTTTCATACAATAAAAATAATAAGAATATCTACATAACAACTCCCCGAAAGCTGTAGATCAATCTACCATTTTCTTCCTCTGGGCACAGGAAATGAAATCATCTGCTTGTAGCACAAGTGAGGAAGGTTTGTTTTGTTTCTTTTAATATCTGTTGTGCAAATAAAAAGATGAACCTTTGTAAAGCAAGGATTGAGATAACTATAACTGTACTGTACTCAGTTTTGTACAGAAACACAACATTAAACTAATGTTGGAAATAAGTTTTAGTTGTGTCACAGGTTACTCTGTGCTAACTAGTCTTGTACATGTTGGGTAGCTAGCTAATTAACTGTTAGCTAATCAAGACTCACATTTGGCAGCATTATATCCGATCCTGAAAATAATGCCTGTGCTTGTGCATGCTTTCATCACAGCATAGAACAAGTGGAAAGATGTAAAAGTATCAAACAGGGAAATCAGGCAGGGACTTTACTGTTTTTGAAGACTGAAATATAGATATCTTGATATCTTGATACTGGGTTGCGACATTTGAGGTTTAAAGAGAATTAAAAAATGAAAGTGCTCACTGCTTGTGTTAGCTGTATCCTTTTTTCCATCTTAAGACTCTAAAGCTGTCCCTTTCATTCCTTTTTGTTTTTTTGTTTTGTTTTTTGGGGGAGGGGGGGTGTCTATTATGGTCTCATATTGATCAAGAACGCTGCAATCAGCATCCACTAAATGGTTGGAATATCATCCCATGGGGAAATTGTCCACATCAAAGTAATCGTGCTTGTTGATAAAAAAAAGAACTCATTATCTTGATTTAATGGTTTTGGGAAGTGTTTAAACCTGATTGGTAATCAAAGAATAAGCTGATACTGAGCTGCACTGGGTGAGCTGATGTGCCTCTTCATTCATCATTTTTCATTTTTAATCTGTGATAATGAACAGTGTCTATCTGCGGCCGTGTGGAACTAACGATCAATGATTTTGACAGACAATATGATCTTCCTCAAATTATTTCTCCTCTCTTTATAAATGATATGTACACTTCAATCAGGCTCGATGGTGTACATCACACAGCGATTTCAGGCGCACCTTATTCTTCCTAATCAAACCATAAGTGTTGCACCTCAGAGAAAACATCCATAGCAAGAGAGCAAGAAGTGAAGTGCATTAGCTGAAGCTATTTAAAATGGAGGATCAGGAGATGGATTCTCTAAAAAGTTTTGTTTCAAATTACTGCAGTGGATTTGAGCCAGGATTGCTTTTTGCTGCGAGTACAGCATCCAGGAAGTTTCGGCTGGTTCGATACTCCCTGCCAGATCATTTTAATAAGAGGCCATTTCACAATAAAACATTTTTCATTGGACACTCCTCCTCAGTGTATGAGGGCTCACTGTGTTGTTGGCATACACAGTTACAAATTGTAGCAACTTTAAGTATTGTTTTAATTCATATTTTGTACTGAATCCAAAGCTTTTCTTCTAATTCAGCTCCAGCGAGCTGCACCTGAGTTTAATCTCAAATCTTATTTTGCATGACACAGAAATCCTTATATTTGAGCCTTTTTAACAGTTGTGCTAAAAGAAGACAAGCAGCACACCTTTATCTTTATCAGAGGAAGCATATTGTTGACATTTACTACAATAAATGTGTTTTGTAAAGCAAATTTGTGCTTATAAAGACCGAATTCTCTGTACTATGTCAAAAAGATTCTGTTTGAGAGTGAGCGGTAATATTTTCTATATTCAGCATATATCTGATGGCATATCAGCCGCAATTCTGTTAACACATTCAGCAGGACATTTTCTGAATAATGGGAACATAATGCACAAAATGCTATAACATATGCACATGTTAAAAAAAGAACACATGGGTATCTATGCTGATGGACTGGGTGAAGTGTTTGATGGAAATGGAAATCGCCAACCTGCAGAGGACTGGATTCAAAGACACCCTGAAATTCATAATGAAAAAAAAAAATTATGGCTGGTCCATTTGGCCAAAATTTTATTCCAGCAACTCATAATAGTATTCAGTAGTTTGTATGTCTACCACGTGCCTGTATGCATGCCTGATAAAGTTGAGGTGTACTCCAAATGAGGATTCTAGTGCGGGCATGTCAGTGGTATCAATTCCCTGCAATATTTCATGAAAGGTGAACCTTTGATGACTGTGTTGAACCAGTCTTATTATTTGATGGTTTATTTCCATCAATCCATCCATTTTCTTCTGTTTACCTGGGGCAAAAAAACAAAACAAAAACCCAAGCTCCCACTCCCCAGCCAGCACCTCCTGTTCCTGAACACCAAACCATTCCTAGGCTAGCTGACAAATATCTCTCCAGTATGTTCAGGGTCTACCTTGGGGCCTCTTCTGGAACACCTCACTCGGGAGGCATCCCTGTCGTATGGCTGAACCACCTGAACTGGGTCCTTTTGATGTTGAGGAGTAGCAGCTCTAGTCTGAGCCGCTCCCAAATGACTATCCTCACCCTCTCAGTAAGGGAAATACCAGCCAGCCTTCAGAGAAAGACTATTTTGTGCCTTCAATCTTTTTCTTGCAGTAACTACTCAATGCATGTGACCATAGGTGAGCACAGGGATGTAGATGGACCGGTAAATCAACAGCTTCACTTGTAAGTTCAGCTCTCTGTTCACCATGCCAGATCGGTACAGCCCCAATGTATCTCTCCCCTCACATTTGAACAAGATATTTAAATTCTTGGGCAGCACGGTGGCACGGTGGTTAGCGCTGTTGCCACACAGCAAGAAGGTCCTGAGTTCAATTCCACCATCAGGCCGGGGTCTTTCTGTGTGGAGTTTGCATGTTCTCCCCGTGTTTGCGTGGGTTCTCTCCGGGTACTCCGGCTTCCTCCCACCGTCCAAAGACATGCAGCTTGTGGGGATAGGTTAATTGGATAATCCAAATTGCCACTAGGTGTGAATGGTTGTCTGTCTCTGTGTGTTGGCCCTGCGACAGACTGGCGACCTGTCCAGGGTGTACCCTGCCTCTCGCCCTATGACAGCTGGGATAGGCTCCAGCGCCCCCCGCGACCCTGAAAAGGATAAGCGAATGGATGGATGGATTTAAATTCTTCCACTTGGGACAGCATCTTGTCCCTGACCATAAGTGGGTACTCCACTTCCAGATGAGAAACATGGCCTCAGACTTGGCGGTGCTAATTCTTATTTCCACAACTTTGCACTTGCCTGCGAACCAAGTAGTGCTCAGTAGAAACCAGCACATGATGAAGCCAATGGAAGCACATCGTATGCAAAAAGCAGAGATGAGATTATGAGGGCAGCAAATCCTTTCATCATTTAGCTCCTAGAAATTCTGTCTATTAAATAATGAGTAGAATCAGTAATGAAGTGTGTGGAATTGATAACAGGTTTTCTTCTTTTTTTTGTTGAAGCCTAAATTGTGCTCCAATCTGGAATGAAGCATGGTTTTCCCAAACCATGCTTCAAGCTGACAGCAGTATTATACACCCAGGTTAAATGAACTATTCTATATATTTAAATAGATGATTTTTTTGTGCATTTTTTGCATTTCTAGGTCCACAAAAGCAGTTTGAAATAGCTCAGTGCTTCAACTGAAAAATAAAAATGCTCAAACAACTCAACTCAATTCAATGTCATGTTATGAGTTAACACAGCAGTTGGTGGAATACTTGGACCCACTTCCACAGAATACCCAAATCACATGCCATAAGGAGGCTTTTCACTATACTGCGGCCCCAGGGCTGTCATCATGCTCACTACTCTTGGTCTCTTTGGCTCTTGGGCAAAGAAGTAGAGATAAAGCCATAGTTTAGATTTGCAAAATATTTGACATTTCTCCAAACATGGAAGTTACTTTCCCCAAAATATCATAGATCATACACTGATATGACCAAATGAAAAAATGTTCAGAAACAGCATTTTAAATGAATACATGGTGACTCATTTGCATGACAACAAAAGAATATGTTTTGTGTTCTACATGGTGACTCACTCGCTTTTTCCGCCTCCTCTTCTTCTTTCTGTCATTTTCGTTCTTTATCTTTTTGCCTCTCTCTGTATCTCTGTCCACATTCCTTGGAAAGCATTTCATGCCTGAGCAAAGTGTGTCTGCTTATTCTCATCCATACCTCATTGCCCTCCTCATGGCCTGAGGAGCTCTAAAGACTTACCTCAGTTCACCCCGATGCACCTGTGGACCCATGTTTTGGGGCTTCTGTGTTTAAAGAGCCCAAGTGTATGCCACAAAGCAGCAGTGAAAGTACTCTAAATTTTCTTACTGTACATGGTACTCACTTTGTTAAATGTGTGCACGGGGAGAGAAAGACATAGACACTATCAGACCGGTGAAACTCAGCCCTGACTCCTCTCTCTCAGTCTTGTCTGTATGCATAATGTCTGACACCTGACATTTGCTGGCAACTGTCAGAGCGCATCTCATCTGCCACCTGTCACAGTCACACAGCATCAGTCAACATGGGAGACCATAAAGCTCAATGGCAAAATGCCAGAGAATGAAATGGAATAAGAGAAATTATTTAATGGCTCAATCACAAAGTATCACAGTCTCTGTTTCAAGTTTTAAATGACAAATGTGGAATTTCAGCAGAATTTCAGCCTGTGGTGTTGGGTTGTACTGGCAGATTTTCATTCACCAGCTGGAAAACATCTGACTGGAACTGGCTTCATTTTTCAGCATGATAATCATCCCAAACATGGTGATGATGCAGAAAAAGCATTCCTGGCTTAGACACAGACACACACTCCACAGTGTGAGAATCAGTTGAGTATTTTAGAAAAGAGCTATTTTATTAACAGTATTTGAGATTTCATGCATTTAGAAACTATAATTCTATTACACGTTTGATCAAGAACATGATTTATGTTCTTATGAGTGTATCTAAGAATGAGAAAAGTATGATAAATGATCATCCACAGACACCGTACCTGGCTTTGTAATATTGTTTCTCCCAAAATAATATCGGTCCACTTAACAGCAGTGGGATTAGAGGAATAGAAACAAATTAAGAAAAAAGTTACTATTATTTTGTTTTATTTTATTGGTTTTTTTATATCATACTTTGTCGCTAGTTCTATGACGACCTTATGGCAACAGATTATTTGCAAGTGTTGTTCTTTTTGTGGAGAAAATGATTTGACCGTGATTGTTGTGTGGAAGAAATGAATTGCTGTAACAGTAAGGAACAGATTAGTTCGGGGTTTTTATTCCCTCTACTTAATGAGCAAACTAGACTATGATGCCGTAGAAGACATAGTGGCATGCTTTGACACATCAAACATGAGTAAAAGATTTCAACTCAAGCAGTGGATCTAGAAAGCAGATCTAGAAAATTTTACATGGGGGGCAAAGAGGTCCAGGCAGGGTGGCACATATCTTTTTATTAAAGTATGTGAAATTTCCTGGAGTCAACAAACTATCCACAAAAAGCAATTTATTGTGTTATTATCTCTTCCAAGAAAACAAGGACATTTTTGGTATATATGAGACCAAAAAAAATAAATACAGAAAAAGAGCTACTGTAACTGTAGCTTACGGTACATGACTGATTTCAGCCATGACTTTTAGGAGAGTGATGGACATAAAAGCTGGGAGGCAGCTATGGGGGGCAAGGCTCTACAGCAGGGGAGCAGTTGCCCCCTTTGCCCCCCTGTAGATCTGCCCCTGAACTCAAGGTATTTGTAATAATGTCTAAAAAGTATAGGAGCTCACCAAAGTAAATAAAATTCATCTTTAGGGGAGCATGCGTCTATAATAAATTGCATTCCTTCTCTTAGCTGTAGGGAGAACTTTGTGTCCAAAAATGTGGTCTGTTGTCTCGGCTTTTATGGAGGCACGCTGCTAGCTTGGTTAAAAATAAAGTGAAGCATTTGCTTTACATGCATGACCTACGTCCGCATCCACCATGGGAATTCTCTGATCCTTGTTCTGCCACCTCCGCTACACAGACTTTATGAGCCCATTTGTGTTCTTGTATTTTTCCTTTTAATTAAAAAAAAGAAAAGAGAAAGAAAGATTAATTATTTGCAAAAGCAAAACACACAATTGCCTTTAGGTGCCAGACTACAGCAAAAGTGAGTGAGTACAGAAGCGCAGAGGTCTTTTGTGCGACTTTAATATTGCGGCGTTACTGCTGTGGTCAAAAGCATGTGTGCAGAGACATACTAAAGGCAGCATGGAGGCTTTTGATGTGAGGTTCTTTTGTGTGCAAGCTTCATGGCTTTTAATGAGGCAACCTGCCTCATTATCAAAGCTCTGCAAGGCCCCCGACACAGCCACATGGAGGGTCTGCCTCCACTCACTGTTCTGAAGCCGCAAATTACAGCAGCTTAGCCCCTCGCTGGGAACAGAGGCCAAGCTCGTCGCCCTTTCTAATGGCGCCCAAGGGACACAGAATTGTACGTAGACATATGTTTGGTCAAAACTAGTTTAATAGGCAACTCCTCTGTCAGTCCCATTAGAGTGAAACTTTGAGATGTGAGGCGTGAATTTGGGGATGTGGTCCCCACTGACTCGGTGAAAATATAGCAAGTTTTGACACTAAAGTCAGCAGTGTCTTCTTTCAGCACAGTTTCTGTTGTGACTTTCCTCTCATTTTGCTTGGGATTAATTTGCCAGCACAGTTAGCTGGAAATAAAGTTTTGTCCATTCGTGCCAAGACTGTGGCCGAATTTGAATTTCACCTGGGGATGGCTTAAAAACAGCCAACCCAGCAGGGATGGAAACATCATCAGATATCATCAAATTAATATGCCTCACAGTCTATTAATTTCCGATAACAATATTTCATTAGCTATGCTACGTCTTTCTTCAGCTAGTTTAATTGACCTTTTTAGATTTGGGTGAACTTTAATATGTAAATATCAATTTGTTCTTGAAGTAAATTATTTTTCCCGTGCTCTTTATAGTGACACCGTAATCAACTCTGCATTTAAAAGCTCAAGTCCTAAAGCAAAAGCTGCTATTAAAGAACAATGCCCTTTTTCCCAGGCCTGAGCCTCATTCTTCTGTTTTTTATTTCACTTCATAGCCGTTTACTTTTTTCCCTCTGTTTAACTGAAAGGAAGTAAAAGACTGTTAATGAGGGTAAAAAATGGACTGTCCATAGTAGAAAAGGTGCGTGATATTATGAATATAAATGGGGCTGTACTATTCATTTAAATTGTGCCATTTTTATCACAGTAGGGACGTGACACTAATAACTACTGAACACCAGTCTCCTCTGTTCACAACGTAGGCATTTGAAAAACTTCCAATAACAACCAGCTTCCAATAACTTGGATACTGTACTTCAGACTGGACCAAAATATGATTTTTTAAGGCTGGCAAAATACAGATATTTGATTATTTAAAAATCTGATATATCAACCAATATTTTTCTTTTTCTTTTGGAAACATTTAATATGTTAAGTCATTTCTAAGTTCTTACTAAGATTATATAACAGCACAGTTCAGAAATAAACTTGTTTTATAACAAAGTACAAGGCATTCACGCTCTGTCCAACTCTTCTTGGATCAGCGGCTGTTGTGATTGTAGCAATCCAAATATGTGTGATGCCAGCAGGAAAGTTGCAAAAGACCATTTGACTGACAAACTATGCAACAATCTTAATATAGTTGAAGGGTTTTTATTCCATGCCTTCTTTACTTTTTAAATGGTCACTCATTGGCTGTTACAAATAGCTAATATCTGCTGATATATTGGTGACCTATATATCAGCCGGGTTCTATTTCAGGCTATACTAGCAGTTTTGCTACGGTTTATCTCTTTACCTGCACACTGTCTTTTTAACTGCTAAGCTTTTTTCAAGTTTTTGAAGTGACTTGAGACTTCAGGTCAAAGCTTGCAGTGATCTAACCTTCTATCCGTCCATCCCAACACATTCTCACTCCCAAAGCGTAACATTTTATGCTAGGTGACAAATCGTCGGTATATTATGCTTTCGGCCACCCAACATCTCCCTATGTTACAAGTTCGGAAAAATGAGGAAACACAAGAACCATTTGGAATTGATCTACACATGTACGTTTATTTGACTTAAATTGCTTTGGAAAACACTATCTAACACAATTAAGGTGGTGGTTAAGGTTAGGGTTAGGGATGTTACGCGTCAGGAGTGACAATGGGCTGTCCATCCATAAACAAATTTTCTTCTGCCTATCCAAGTAAGGATCTTGGAAGGCAGGAGCCTGTCCCAAATATTTAGATGTATTTTAGTGAAACAAGCAAAAGAAAAGCATAAGTTGCCAGATTGTTAATTTTTTTTTATTCACAGTAAGCCATTATGATTTATGTTGTTAATATATTCAGTGAAAACAGTAGTTATAGTAGTAACCACTGCGCTACCATGTTGCCCCACACAAGCCATTGTTCCAGACACTTTTTGGTCTCTTCACTACACATTGTGATTTATTCAATTCGATTCCAAGAGATATAAGTTAATAGTGCAGCTTTTCACAAAATCCACAGATGACTTGAAGTTGTGAAAAGGTGAACTGGTTCCAGGTACACCTGATGGGACTTGTCCTTATCCCTGTAAAACTATTGTGCTCCTCAGTGTTAGTGCATGTTCATGCTTTTATATTTTCCACCAGAGGCACCATTTTATCTGTCTTTGAATTCTACAAACTGTTAATAAGTGTTAAGTGAAATATCTCCAAGTGTTTGTGTGCTTAAGTTCATGCCTAGACTTGCTGAACGTCCTTTTATACTTAGCAGTGGTCACCCTGCTTGATCGTGATGAAAATGACATTACATTAATGTAGTGTTTGTTTCCCAAAGCATTAGGATGGGCGTCGAATGCGTCCATGCTAATGCACCCATTGGGAGAGATGTCTGTCAGGAATCCTCAGCGGGCTAATACCTGGAAGCCATTTTCTCAGCACCGCCCCAACTCTCTGCTAAGGTGTTTATTTTGGGCGTACAGCCAGTGCCCTTTATGTGGCCCCCCATCATTTATGCAGGCAATTTACTACCCCGGCATGCACCAACAAATAACTGCTCACACATACACAGCCTATCACGTGGCTTTCTCATTAAATCACACAATTCCCCATTTGCTTGAACCATGCGCCGTTTTACCTCAAGCTAGTCTTTCCATATTATGTCAGTCAGAAGTGGACAATTTCAGTAACGTGAGTCAGAAGCAGTGTTGCATTACTTCGTTGTGAATATGTGTGTTGGAATGCTTTCAAATATGAAACGGGGTTCCTCGTTGTAGATCATTTCAGCATCCTTAAATAATTAATACACATAATGTAAAGTTTATCCTTGATGAAGAGAGAAGAGGGGGAGATGAGAGAGCTACTCTTAATGGAAAATAAACACAGATGGCTTCCTCAACTGCTGAGAACTCCCAATGCATTGGCTGTCAGAGGTATGGCCTCATACAGCTGGGCCATTGAGAAGATATTAGAAGTGACATCTCGTCAAAGTTTGAGGATGAACGGAGGCTAATTCATGAAGTGCACTTTGATGGTCTGAAGTACCTAACTTGTCTTTTTAAGATGTCTCAAACATGAATCTTTCATTTCTATCCTAAATAATGTGCCTTGGTTTATTAATGAGATTCACTTTCCTGTGGTGCTGTGTGCTAATTGGCTGAAGTTGCACGGAGCCCCTGAGTTGAATGATCAGAAAATAAAGACTAGATAGCTCCTCTGGATAACTTACACAGATTGTGCTACTACAGGTCTTGAATAGCATTAGTGCAGAAAGTGCTGTCAGACATCTTTACAAGTAGCACGTGCAAAATTTTCTACTAGCATCTTTATACACTGCCAATACAACAGTGTCAGTGGCACAGACTGCCTTTAGTATGATCTAGCTTTCCATGTCTGCTTTTGCATCATGTTATTATTATTTAGTTTGTCAATTCTTCTTCACTCACCCATTTTCACGCTCTCTACACCACTCTGCATTTAATCGCAGCGCTTGTGCTAACGAGCTAACCACGCTAACGCGTAGACGCCGTGCAGCCCCACGCACGGGGCGATCCGTGATAACTCGCTAAAGGAGATTTGCCGCGTTAATGCGGTTATAGCGTAAACGTCATTTTAACGTGATTAACGCTGACAGCACTAGTTTTTATTAATCTCAGGCTCTCTTCAATGGTTCTTTCATCTTGTCTCCCTCTACTCACTCCAACTGCTCGCGACAGATGGCTGCCCCTCCCTGAGCCTGGTTTTTCCGGGAGTGTTCTTCCTGTTCCTGGGGAGTTTTTCCTTCCCTCTGTCGCCAAGTGCTTGCTCATAGGGGCTTGTCTGATTGTTGGGATTTTCTCTCTGTTATTGCATGGTTTTACCATACAATACATAAAGCCTTGAGATGACTGTTGTTGCAATTTGGTGCTTTATAAATGAATTGAATTCAATATAATTGAATATGAATTTACACATTTGTGAGCAATAGGTGTTTGTTTATGTTGGAATTATAAAGAAAATTTAGAATATTTATGTGCAAAGGGTGTTTAAAGTGCGATTGTCTATGTGACAGAATACTTTATATTCATAAGAAGGTACGAAAATGCATATCTTCAGGTACTTTCGTAGATGAAAACGTCTTATCCCTTTAAGCAATTTACTATGCATAATCCAGCCAAAGAGATAGAGGTAATAGACCTGTTGGATGCTTGCCTTAAATAATATTAATAGGATGATTAGGCTTGGTCTGGGCTTGCTGAATGTATGAGATAACTTATTTGTGCAGGTAAGGGAGATCTGAGGAGAATGAATTGTTTTATACCGGAAGCCTTTTTCTTGATTAAAGTGTGGTGCAACTGCATCTCAGTCGATCCAAACTGACTAATGCCCTGTAGCCCCATGCTTTAGAGTTGGGCTGTACATAAATCTGTTTGTTTTTGTTTAATATCATTAAATTAAAATATTAATGTGTCCAATCAGATCTTAAAGAAAGGATTCAGCATTCACAGCTCCCCTGCCTGAGCCACAGTTTAGAGCCAGTCATTTTTATCCTTTAAGTAGTTTGAAATACTTGTTCAATTTTAATAATGTCTGTTTGTGATTGCAAAGCACCTTCGCTTCGCTTGCTTGTGCACTACTTAAGTAGTTGGTGCTTATTTGAACTACTGTCCTTATGTGGAAACTTGACCCCCAGTTTGATTTTATAGTTTGAAATGATAGTTTTGTCATCCTTACAAAGGATTGCCTTTACTATCTGAAGTAATGCAGTAAGAAAGTGTTTATTTCACACACTGCATGCACAGGCTGAGGAGAGCAGAACAAATTCAGAAGCATCAGAGCTCAAACAGCAGCTGTCACAATCACTGCTGGCCAGTTATCAGCCGCAGAGATGTAGTGGCAATCACAGTCCAATCTCTAACAGTGATTACAGCCTCAAGGTGGCTTTTGTATTCCAACCCTAATGTTTCATCTGCAGTCAAAAATAACAGAGTAAACAGAATTAAAGATTTGCAAGATAGAATAATACAACATGATTGTATCTTTAATCAATAACTTATTGTTTCATGTATCTTAGTTCAAGATAATTCTGTCAACATAAAACCCATTTCAGATAACAGCAAACTTTAATACTGGCTTTGGACACTTTTATGAACACAATAACCCAAAGCTGTCTAAGCAAACAGCCAAGTCCTGAGGCACAACATTTCATAAAGCTGTGTGGAAAAACAATAGTAAATTGCTTTTATAAGCTTGAGCCACTCTAAAATTACCCGTGGAACACACTTAAGGCTTCAACAATGGATCAAATGTCACTATCTGTACCTGCTTTCCCTTCTCAGTGCTGTCTAGAGCAAAATTTGCACACCTTTTTAACCCGGGGGCAGCCAAAAGCTTTAAGATCTGCCTGTGCCATATGCTGGAGCAGCTCTACCCCCATATGCGTTGCAGCAGCCACCACTCATCAGCTGCAGCCCAGGTGGTTAACAGCTGCAAGTCCTACACAGGTTTAGCAAACAAAAGGCTGGATGGATGGATGCTTGGAATATGTGATAGTGTTTACCCCATAAAGACAAAGAAAGCTATTGGGTAGATAAAATAATAGGGCAGCTTGGTGGCAGTAAATTGTTACAATTAAAAATCTATAGTACTGCACAAAAGTCTTAAGCCACCCATAATTCTTTCATTTTATATGTATTATACTTTCTTGGATTTAAAAAAAAAATGATCTTGAGCAACAGTTCTCCGTTCAGGCATTTCTTTCATTGAATCTATGAAATATAGTACAGGTAACACTGTTTGACAGGCAAATAATTGTAGTTTTGCACTTTCTATTTCCAAAAACTCATATCTTGAGATGGTGTGCAGTGTAACCTTAAAAATATAAGGAAACTGGACATGTGGAGGATAAAACAAGAAGTGGCAGGCCTAAAAACCATCCACAGAAGATGAACATTGAATATCATGTCCTTGAGAAAAAGGGGGGAAAAAATTCCAGCAAAGAGCTGACAAAGGAGCTAAAGGACGCCTCTGGCCTTTCCGTTGATCCATCTACTGTTCACTGAAGGCTCATCAGAAATGGTCTCAGTGGAAGGGTGGCTGTTAAGAAGCCATTCTAAAGGAAGGGAGACGTTACTGAAGCAGTGTGAGGTCTTGACAGAAAGCAAAAGGCAGCCAACATCCAAAGAAGAGCTTTGAAAGCCCGGAGAACTATTCCTAAAGACTGTGTTGAAAAATAAAAGCGGTGATACCAAATACTGACTTTTAAGCTGATTATAACTGTAAAAATTCTGGATTTGCCTTATAAAAAGTGATTAAAAACTAAAGGCAAATACAGAAACTAAGCTGGGCAGGAGCACAAGGACAGACAGAGACTAGATGCCCTTAAAAGTGTAACCCTTAAAAAAAAAGGTACTCTTTTTCATTTTAGATAGCCAACCAGGAAAATGCAACCACAATGGAAAGTCCATTGCACATACTAGAATTCAGTCATTTGTCCTTGGGAGCATGCCAGTGTGAATATCTGAAATATTCATATTGACTTGGAAGAACTTGCTTGCATCAGCCATATATAAAATCTTCCTGTCATGTGACATCTTTCAATACTCAACACTGACCTACTTCTACCACCCATGGTCAAAGCCACAGATGTCTGTCATTTTTCCTTTTTTTCCAAGGCAGGCGGAGTTATTCACACCATCGTTTGCGTTTATTCTTATTTCCGATAATTTGTTTCTGACACCTCCTTCTCACATGCCACAGCTCATAATAAACAGCATGCTTCTTCTAGTTTGCAACATGCAGTCTGTGCCTGCCAAGTCGCATCAAGCCTTTATGACCCTGTAAATATCTCATCTGACAATAGCCAGATATGAAGATGCAAACATGCTAATGTGCAGATATTTTAGCATTTAGCTCAAAGCCCTGCTTTGCATTAGTAACACAACCATCTCTGGCATGGTGGCATTGGTGTCCTAGATTTATTTTATTCGTCAGGAAGTGTAGAGATATGTCTACAACTGCCAACTTTCTCTGCTCGCCATATGACCTGTGCCACCATTATAAAAGGAACCAGTCAAAGGGAATATCTTTTATCCACTGCTATGCACAATGCTACATCTGATGACAGAAGGTCCACAGGGACATCCCTCATTCAATGCGTTCCACTCTGACGTTCCAAATGACACATGCTGATTTTGGCTCACATCCCGGGAAAAGGAAATGGGCCACGAAGTGGAAATCCAAAACTGCTTACAAGAACGGAGGGACTTCATGAAAAGCTTTTCAGAGACTTACCTCTGCGAGCTTCTTCCACTTGCATTAGTCAGCATCAGTGTCAACCCCATTCATACGCTGCGGTGATAATAACATGTATTATTCATGTTTAGGAGGATCAGCTCAAGATTAAATTATACAATCACTGTTTTGAGCATCATCATCATCATCGTCGTCGTCATCAATAGTCTGTTTTTACTTATGCTAAGTGATGCTGCTTTTTTTTAGTGAAGTTTTTCATTGGAATTCACTAACTGTGAAGCAGACGCTGAATCATAACGAGCTTCTTCTTTGTAAAGAGGTTGCATCCTGGTTTGAAAAACTATATTCAAGAAGCTTTTGAATGACAACCTGGTAATTAGAAGCAAATGGCTAATTACTACACACGTTTATACTCGCTGACTGCTACTTCCAGCACGATTACCTTGATTAGATCCATCCCTTTGTTTCTGCGCCAGGCAGAAGATAAGGTAGCATGTCGTTATCCGTGCTATCGTTTAATCACTTTCTCTGCCACGTGTGTTCTTTCTTTCTCGCATTCTGTCTCATCATCTCAGCGATGCTCTCACCTTTTACTCTTTGTGTTCCTATCTCGCAATTTTGATCTTATCTAAGAGTTTGCAGCCAGCAAAAAGACAAAAAAAAGTTTTTCTTTGTGACACATTAAAAACATGTTTTGGCACATAAGCTTATCCTCTTTCTCACTAACAGATAATTTAGAAGGTCTTTCTGTTTCTGTTCGGCACACCAGTACGACAGAAAGCTGAAGGACTGTTTGTTTCCTTAACCTCTTTCATTGCGAGTTGTTCTGTAATAAACTCCACTAACAAATCCCCCAAGGATCCGCAGGACCTTTGTAGGTTTCTTCAGTAAGCTGATTTTGTGTTTTGAAGGCTTAACTTAACTAGAGACTATTAAACGATGGGATTTCAACTCCAAAATCTGATAAATGTCAAATGTCCACACTTGCCATTGTGCTCAAAACCATTTTGTCTGCGTGTGTGTGTGTGTGTGTGTGTGTGTGTGTGTGTGTGTGTGTGTGTAAATGCAGGACCAGGTTTTGCTGTGATTTGAACACGCACACACTAACTCTCAAAAAGGAAATAATTGTAGCTATATTAGCGCTGTCTGTTCACGCTGTTGGTCTATGTTGGCGTGCCTCATGCCACAATATTTGTTGTATAAATAGAGCTGTTGGAGAAATTGATTGTCATTAATGAGAATGATTTGTGTGCAAAGAATACATGATCAAAAACAAATGCCTATAAACTGTTAACACATGACCTATTGAACCTGCCAGACCGTTTCATGTTGTAACCTTTTAAACCCATAGAGTCCCGCAAGATAGAGGAACTGAAACCGCGACTGCGCCTGCCAGTTCCTGTCATCTCACCAGAAAGACATGTTCTGCAAGACTAAATATGCTGATAGTTAGAGGAAGTCACATGATTATTGCTTCTGTGTGTCCTAATACAGTTGTCATTGTGCACCATAAATCTTCTAGCCGATTAGAAGCTTTATTTCAAGCTTTGCTAATTTTCACTGAAAGTATAGTCAGCGTTGCCACTTCTCCACACCCATCACTCTGCTCCATGAGTCATCAATTCTTACTTGTGATTGGACCGTCGCAGCTCGTGCTTCCTAATGATGCACTGTAAAGTTTCGTAAAGCTCATTTTCTCGTCTTTCAGTCACCGTTTGAAATGTCTCTTTTGCCCAAATGGTCGAGGAGTTACGCTAGTGCGAAGCGCACCTAAGCGGAGTTGGCTTTTCTTTTTCCAGAGCAGTAGCTTGCAAACCGTTTGTGCTACCGTAATACACCAAATATCCCTGTAAAGCACAGCTTCTCTTCTTTTCAAAACCGTTTCCATTTTTGTTTATAGTTACAGTTGTTTAAAGAGTGCTTGTGAAATGGGCCCGCCGGCGGGGTAAAGGGTTAAGACCTGTCATGTGTATTTGTAATTGCATATTCATGTATGAACTGCCTGTGTTCAAAAAAAGAACCGGGAGTCCGTTCCTAGGTTGGCTGGGTTCAAATGAAGGGAACAGTTCTTGACCTCGGCCGGTGTTCTGGGAATCCATCCTACCTGAAAAAACATCCTACCCAATGTTTCTGTGCAGATGCGGCGCATGCGCACAACACCAACGCCGAATTAACTTCTTTTTCTCTCACCCATCCGGAATACTTCTTAAGGTTATGGTTAGGGGTAGGGTTAGGGGTAGGGTTAGGTTTAGTCGCAAGTCACCGTCAAATTATAATACGGGTAGGACGTTTTGTCAGAGTAGGATGGTTTCTCAGAACACCGGCCTCCCTCGCGAGTCTAAAGACAAAAGAGCTCTGTCTGGTTTTGCCGTGCAGTTGTTGGTCTTGTGTTCCAGCAGGGTTTTGTACTTTAATAAACCCAACAAGAGCAAACAGGAATGAGTAAAATAATAAGCTCTAGATGAGATAGTGGGTGGATTTGTTTTCAGACTTAAGCTTTTTTTTTTGCTTTTGCCAATCTGCTTATCTGACGGACTAGCGCTAGCTTCATATTTCGCTTTAACTGAAATACATATATGAGGCTCAACAAGAAGGAAATAACAACACTGTAGATTATGTGTTATATGCAAACACAGACTTTCCACTTGAGGAGCAAATTCCAAGACCTTTACTCATTTTATAAAGGCACAATCCCTTTGGATTCTCATTCGTCCTATCCAGGGATGTTTGGCCTGGTGTCAGCGCTGGATTCGTACTTGACTTGTCCCCTGCCATATCAGCGCAATAGAACACCCGCGGAGTACGAAGCAGCCTGTTCAGCTCACTTCAACCCCTCGCTCAGCACTCGTTCACTGGATGTCTGCATTGCTGGCCCTGCAGCCTTCACTTGCTCAACAGCCATGGGCTAAAATGTCTTTGTCTGACCTTGAACATGTAACAGATCCCTGGACAAGAGCCTAGAACCTAGTTCTCTTAAAAAAAACCTCCATAAAACAGCAAGAAAGAAAAATCAAGGATGAGAGTCGACAAAAACCAGAGGTGAAACTATAAATGCATTTTTTAATCTATCAAGATTTCAATATAGCAAGAAAGTTTGTCGTTTCAATTTCATGTTGAACACTTTTTGGGCCGTACTCACAGATAAAACATGTGTTAGCTCTTTTATTGGGGCTGTCTAATTTGTCTTCAGAGTACATTACATAAGATTTGAAAGAGGAAGATCTTTTCTGTTTGGAACAATGTTGAGTGAAGGGTTTCCCACCCAAACTTTATAAAGGAAGACACTCTGAAACAGCACCTCAGTCCAACAGCACACAGAAAAACAACACATGAAACATTAATAGGTGTGGTTTGGACACACAAAGAGTTCCTAAGATAGAATATCCCAGATCCATCAATCCTGTGGTTTATGTACCTTACAAAGGGGCTGTGATAGAAATTGCGGTCTTCACATAATAAAGGCTACATCCAATCTGGCCCCCCAGTAAGGCTCAGTGATACCAGTAGATAAAACTATTTACCCCATTCGACTGACTTCTTATTAAAACTTACTGCAGGCTGCAATCAAATTCAGTTCGGATGACTCAGCTGACAGATGTCATGATTTACAGTCTGTGAGAATAAAGCACACGGTTTCATTCTCTTGCTTTTACACCTCCTGGTGCCTTTTGAAATTTGCTGTTAGTTTGCTCTTTGCCTTTATTCTTAGTCACCATCCCTTTCATTCAGCTGCTCTCTGTCACACACAAAGTCACACACAGAATCGACTGCTGTAGAGTTTGCTTCAGGGAGGAACACATCTGCCCACAGCAGGGGTGCCAGTGCTGCAGTGTTTGGACAGAGCACAGAGGGTTTTACAGTTAGCATCGCTTCTGTTCAGAGGCAGCTGAGTTCTCAGATGAGGAGAAGCGTTTACTTTACCTGAGGAAAAGTGAACATTTATTAGGAATATATTAAATGTTATTTATTACTACTACGTATTCATATTATAATTGATTAACTAGAAAAGAAACGAGACCAGCATTTATATAACTGATTACTCAAAGTGCTTTAACTGGTAGAGATGTTTAAGTATGAGATTTTTCACTGCAAAATAATCATAGCCAAAATAATTCACAATATTATTATTATTATTATATATACATAAAAAAAAATCACAGTTAAGGACACATTTTTGTGATTTTTCCTCTCTACACCACCGTAGTGGATTTGAAACGAACAATGAAGATGTGACTGAAGCGCAGACTTTCAGCAATGAATGTTTAGGAATTACAGCCATTTTCATGCATAGTGTCCCATGTTCAAAGCCTTACATGTAATTTGAAAATTAATCCTTCAGCACTTTCATGGCCAGGTCAGCGCAGTTCCCTCATTATTCCCTGACAAATTAAGCTGATAAAAAATGTGTTGAAATTGCATTTGGTTAGCTGTTCGGCGGAGCTCTTAATTTGAAGCCCGAAGAGATTTTGATGTAACATTAGGCGACTGCAAAATCTTCAGGAGTGGTTGAAACATCGGGCCCTTTCTTAAAAAGAATTAATGCAATGATGGCCTGAAAAACCACTAAAGACACTGAAACTAAAGGGTATGATGACAAAAGGATTTTGTCAAGTCAATACACTTTCAAGGAAATAAGTCTATCTTTATCAAAGTCTGCAATCAAAAGATGTCTTTACAAAAGTAGTTGGTAAACTACTGGGAATGGTTTGAGGTTCTTATCCACAACTGGGGCCACGTTAATGGTCTTCCCCACCACTCTTTTGGAGTTAAAAAGCTAATGTCAGGATTTGCTGATGTGTGCAAAATTATACTATTATACAGTTATTACACAGTTGTACAGATCAATAATTCGTTGGCCGAAGACACAATTTTTGTAGGTTTTGTTTTGGGTTTTTTTTTGTGGATTTAAACTCAAACAGTCAGTATTTGATTGAAGTGCAGTTTTCAGTTTTAGTTCACAAAGTAACTATTTAGGAATTACAGCGAACCAGTTGACAGTTTTCAGAGATTTAAAATCAAGTGAACATTTTAATCACAATTTAATGGCCAAAGTCAAAGTGCTGAATTTGTATTTTATAGCTTTTATATAAGTCAGCTCAGTTAAATTCAGTTTTATTTATATGAGGCCAAATCACAGCAGCAGTCGCCTTAATGCACTTTGTATTCTAAAGTAACGATCCAACAGTGACACAGAGCAAATCCCAACAATCGAATGATGCCTTTTAAACGAGCACTTGGCGACAGTGGGAAAGAAAAAATATGCTTTTAACAGGAAGAAACCTCCAGTAGAACCGGGATCAGGGAGGGGCAGCCAACTGCTGTGACTGGTTGGGGGTGAAGGGAGGAAGACAGGACAAAATAACACTCTTGAGGAGGTAGGTGTATCATTATCAGAGTCAATAATCAAGAGACACCTTCGTGAAAGTAGTTTAAAGCAATGTGAAAATCACTGGTTATACTCAAGAACAAGAAGGCCAGATTAACCTTCATCAGAAAACATCTAAAAAGCCTGGACAGCCCTTAAAATAATTATTGACACCAAGTTTTACTTGTACCAGAATAATGGGAGCATCAGCAAAAACGTGTTGATTGTTCAGATGCTTGTGGACTTAACGGTATATCTGTTAATTTTTTAAAAGTTTGTCTATTGTGAGTTTTGTCAAACGAATTATACTCAAAATATGAGTGTAACAAGATGGACACAGAGTCTGTAAACACAACTACACGGCAATAATACGTACACTAAATGCAACAAGAGCTGAATCTTGGTATTATCGAGTTCACTGTGACAAACCTAGCCAACCTGCTTTAACTATTAGAGTGTATGCTGTTGTGTAATGTTGAATAAAAGGTTCAAACATTGACAACAGACCATATGTAGCGTCTTGTCACCAGTTGGAGGTTTGTCTGCAGGTGGCCAGCTGCAAGTGACAGCGCAGACTGTGACTCAAGCTGCTCTCTTTTTTCTCCCGAGCGATCTGTCACTCCACTGCAGCCGCGCTCCACGCTGGGACCCGGCATGATCGACCGGATACAACTTTCAGCTACATTACATCAGCAATAGGTCACTTGTGGTAAGAACAGGGGTTGGGCATTACAGAAGGCACACCAAATGGCATACCAAATTCAACACAGACAGGGAGCAGATACTTCCCCAAGTTGAAAACAATAGTACATCCCAAACAATAAGGGAAAAAACCCAGAAGCTTTGTATTTTATTGATGTTTGTGAGTCAGGTCTTCCCCTAAGGAACAAGTGAAATCAGGTGTAAAATGTGTCATTCTACCTTTAGGCTCCGGTCATGTTGTACCCTATGTTAGAAAACAAGCCCCTTGGGTATGTGTCTGAAAAGCCCAGAGTAATTCTGCCTGATAAAATGAACTTTCTATACCTTTTTTCCTTCCTTACAAACATGTACCATAATGGAGTTACTGTGTAAAAGGCACTTTAACACATTGGTGCTTCTTTAGGGAGTTAGCTGTCTTTCCTGTTTAAAACTTAACCCTGCTCTACATTTCCATAAATAAACATTTTTCACTTTACCACTAAGCTGGTAAAAAAAAAGGAAAGGAAAAGGGTCTCTCAACAAGAGTCAGCAGAAAAGAACATTAACAAACATATCAGTTGGCCTAATGTTAGCAAAGGTTCAAGCTAGCAAAGCTTCTGTGCTAGCAAAAAAGATGATAAACAGTTACCCCGGCTTTGTTCATAAAAAAGGTATCATTACTTTCAGACAAAGTATGTAATGTATGTGTGTGATGTTGTAAAGTCTTGGTTGTGCACTGAGTATATAAAAGCCCAACTAGGGACAAGAGTTGCGAACTAGCTAAAGCTATAAATTTGCTTTGAAGCCCATCAGCTTCATGCTAAACTGCGGTCCCGATTACATCAAATTAAATAAATAAATAATAATTAATTAAAAAGGTTTGGCAGATTAAAAAAAAACTGAGCAAGGCTATGTACCCATATGGAAAAGATAAATATATATATATAAATTTTGTGTGAAACTTGCATGAAAAGCATACAAGAGTAAAAACAGATATAACATCCCTTGAAAAATTATATAAATAAAACTTGTATGTTTCGGATACTTACTAAAACAATATATGAAAGTAATGAGAAAATGGCCACTTTCATGAGTAAATCATATAAGCCTTATATGATTCACTATATGAAGTGGGCCACATCTTTTGCAAGTCTTCTATAAGTTTGTTCTATTTCTTTTCCATATGGGTAATATCTTCTTCTTTAACAGTAGCTTTAGCTTTAGCAGATGTAGCTCAACCAGGTAGCTTGATCTAGTGTTGCCAACTCCTCAGTAACAAAAATCGCTATTGGCTGTTGGCTAGAAGTCGCTCAATGACTTCATTGGTCATGCTTATGTAATTGTAACCGATGCTGTACGACAGAGAAACAACATCATGGAAGAGACATAAAGTCAGTAAAAAACACCCTAAATGCATTTATATATATTTAGAATATATTTAGAACTACAAATTAAATTTCTTTCAGTAGTTATTGTTTTTTTAATGTCACAATTCCATCCCTCCTCCTTTATCTGGCTTTGGACCGGAAAAAGTGACCCAAAATAGGCAGTGTTGTTCTCACTTTAAGTGTTTAACTTGTTGTTTTGATTCTACGCACTTTACACTACTCATGAATCATGCTAACGCTAAGGTTTAAATATGAACAGACTTCCTTATTGCCGCTTTGACCCTGAACCTTCTTTTGCAGCACACTAGTTCCTTTCCTTTCTACTAGCTCAAGGTTAGTTAAGCTCAGTTAAAATTTCTTGACGTAGACTATTTGTCATATCAGTTTTACTTGACCTAAACCAAATTATAAGTTTTATAAATTTATGAGTTTTTAAAAAGTGGTAGCCAGAAACAAATCGGTCTCTATATGCATGAAACCCATTATAACTTAGTTGTTTGTTGGTAACACGACTTTGTTATATGTGTGTTTCTGTGTGTGTTATCACGAATGGCTTAATTGTTGCTAATTCATGTTGGCTCTGCTTCACATGGAAGTCATCTGTAGCGACTTCCACAGTCGCTACAGGCCGGGGATGGAGCCTGCCTGTTTGCCTGACGCGCTGACAAAGTTACGCAATAATGCGAGAGATGGAATTGTTTGCTCGTTTAATTAAAGTGCTTTGCGTTTTTTACAGAGTAGTATCATCGGCTCCTGATTCAAACTCTTACAACATCACAGGCTCTAATATAACGAAGCGAACATGTAGTGCAGCGGTCAACAAAAACTACGGCTACCCAGCCCTCCTCTCTGTCAAAATCAAAACCAGTGAATGACAGACTGACAACGCCCATTTATGTCACCGCTAGCACCCACGTGACTCCCATAACAACCAAACAAATAAAAACCCAGTGATCATCAAAATTCAATACATTCAATTATGGCTCCTACATCATCACTGATATTGCACATTACAGTTTTCTTCTGCTGCCTTTATAGCCACATAATATGCTAAATAATGTAGGAGCCCATTTGCTTTTTAGAGCACAGAACATTACATACGAAGCTTTAAACTGAGTTAGCTCAGAGACTGCGTTTGCTTTAATCCACTCAAAACACTGCATGTTAAGTATTTACTGCACTATGACAAGAGCAGCTTTATAAAACAATTGGAGGTAATGATAGCTTTTTATTGTTGTTTTGCAATAGTCTTCAGTAGAAAGACCGATAGTGATGGGTCACGTTTTAATTTCAAAAATACAATGCACACACAACATGCTGGGACCATACAAAATAGTCAGAATGCCAGAGCTGTAAGCTGAGGTGGTAGAGTTGCTCTCAGCGGCAGGCTTCAGCACTGTGTGGTGCCCAAGGTGTGGTGACGTGATGTGAGCTGACAGCTGGCACCATGGGTAATAGGTCTAAAACTCCCATCATGTAGTCTGCTGAGGCCCCGTCCTGCCATTCTAACCCACCAGAAGTACGCACCTACTTGGCCATTACTTGTTTATTACTAAATCATAATTAAAAGCTACAGGAAGGTCAGAGTTATGATATAGTGTTGAGGTTTGGGGTGTGTGAAATTTACGTGTCTGAAATGACTCAGAGATCTTAGACTTGGAGATATATTTTTATTTAATTGCTTTAAGAAATAAATTCAAAGATCTGAAAAATAAACAACCACAATGTAAACACAAACGTTTCTTGCATCAATTTCTTTATTTTTTTTTCCATCAAAAGAAATGCACAGATCAGCAAAGCTATTACATACAAATGGCCATACAATAGCAATTCATTTTTTTTCTGTTCTTGTTTGAAAGTCTTCAGGAAATTCTGTTGTGTCATGTATACACTGTGTATCTTGAACATTTGCAGTTACGCTGCATTCAGCAACAAAAGAAATCGTCCCAGTGCTCTTCTTCCACGTTCAAATGAAAGTGTTCAGCCACAAACTACATATCTGGACAGCTACTTGTTACTGCTCCAGGAAAACTACTGTACTTACATACAATAAAGAAAAAAAACAAAAGTTTTGCATAGCTTCATTGTAATGTAGATACAGTACTGTAAGGCACTTCATGAAGAACTTTAGGCATTTTTTAAAAAAAATCCTACACAATAAACCTTTTGTCACGTCATCCTACAGATTCCATCTCGATAGATAAATGTTACAACATCTGACGAAAAAAAATCTTTTCATAAATCACATTTTTGCGCACTATGTATATCTACTATACTCCACTGCTTTTCTTTTGGCATTAAGTCTCAAGTTCAACATTCATATATTGTGCATAATATGACTCACACATTGTCCCCATAACCCCACACAACCCAATATTTCTCAAAAAGACCAAAAGAAAACAAAAATTGTGCAATGATTTGGGGTTATGTGGAGTAAAAGGCAACACGCTGTCAAAAACGAGTCCCCCAAACCAAAAGAAAACCTAAATGTCTGGGCAAGTTATAGGTCATTTCCTCATAGACGGGTGCTGTACTGACAGTTACAGGGTACATCATTTTCATTTGCCTCTCCTCACACCAGTCCAAACCAGTGTGGGAGTGTGTGTCGTATTCCAGCACTTGTAGGTGGGACTACATGCTCCAGCAGGCCACGTAGATAGAGGTAAGGAGGATGCATCTGCTCTATCCAAGCTGATCTTCGTACTGTTTGCGGAAGCAATCTCCAGCTGGGAAAAAGTCCCAGCAGCGCTCCTGATACATCTTCCACACGTAGGACTCCTGGACACAAGCCAACATCAGAGTTTAGCTCGAAATCTTTAACTTGCCTAAAGTAAGGTATTTAATGAGTACACTAGCTGTGTCCCAAAACCTAGGCCGCATCCTTCGGAGCTTGCATTTTAAGGCTGATTACGTCACAGCCAGGAGACGAAGGCCGTCCCAATTTGAAGGCTGCTCCAAACGCGGTCGACAAATGCGTCCTTCATTTCCCCGAATTTGAAGGATTGTACCCTACCCCAGAATTCATAGCGCGGCCCAGCCGATTCCAGTTTCCAACAATGGCGGCAGCTCCTTAGTTTTAATATTACTCTGATTACTCTTTCTGTAATCACAAAATAAACTTTTAACATATTCTCAGGCAAGAATGTAGCTGTGTAAATTTCAAATATCTGCTCGATTTATCAAGACATCACATATTTGCAAAAGTGCTCCAATGTTTTCGGAGACGTCTGTTACCCTCCAGATCGATAGCTGGCCGGGGGTTCAAGGCTCACTGGAGCCGGCGAGAACAGCGGACTCCCGGCACATCGCTTTCAGATCCCCCGCGGTCTTTTACTACTCAGGTTAAACATGTTACTAAGTCACTCAGATAAATTAAAAATGTTATTGTTTGGCTTTTTTCAGTGTTTTATTTGTTCCTGAGTAAATCGGTTCAGCTGAGATTACAGCTGAATAAACGTCAAACAGAAAACTGATTAACAGAAGTGTGAGATGGTCGAGAATTTACTCCAATGTCAAGTTATATATTAGCGAGTGAGGAGCAGACGGCTGAGTTTATTAAACTCGGTGTTTGGAGGATGCTGCCTATGAATTGGGACATAGCTACTGTCTTATCTAAGAGAGGCAAAACAGTTAGCTAGTAGATGAGCACCTACTTGAAATGTTATTAAGCAGTATTAATCTTACCACTTTATCCACACAAATATGACCTAAAATTAAAATTGAATCTCTATGTGCTTAGTACAATGACCTTAATTAATATTATGTAAACCACAGAGTATTAAACAACACTTTAATTCCACCACAATATGGGTAGATATGAAAAAACTAATAAACCAAAATAGGTGTTGACAGTAAGAGGAGAAATATTGAATGGGTTAAGCTAATCAGGGTAAAATAGTCTTCTACCTGTCCAGTGTGCTCTGTCTCATCCTTGTTGATGAGGTACATCAGGAAAAACCTTTATAAGAAAAACGAGAACAAAGAAAAAGATATTAAAGGGGAATCGCAGTCTTGTATCTAAGCCCATCACCACAGCTGAAGCACAGAGCAGGGACATGAGAAGCTTTTCTGTGACACATTTGATTTTTGCAACACTAATCACGTAAATGTCAAACTCTCCGTCACTGGGTGTCACAGTTCCCGATGCTAGTGTGCTAGTGTCTAAATAAAGTTACACCACCTCGTCTCTATCGCCGAATCACCTGTTGTTCCCCAAATCAAGCGTAAATGGCAATGAGCTGCTGTATCTCTATGGGCATCGCAGCATGCCAAATCATAATGAATACTGAATGAGAGCATGCTATCACAAACCTATTTTCCAATAAAGTTCATGGCATTAAATAGTAATGAAGCAACATAATGAGGTCGCTCTGATATCCTCCGGCCAGCTGACTGTGAGAGCAAATGGACTGAGACTTTCTATTGTTACTGGTATTATTCAGAAACACCGACTAAGCGGTGCGTGTGAGGGAAACACAGGCAGATAGAAAGGACACCTGAAGGGATCTAGTGTTCTGGATCAATGCTGCTACTAGTGACTTTGGTGTTTATGCTGCAGTAACGTGCTAAAGCCATCAATCATGTGGTTAAATTACAGAAAAGCGTTGACACGAATGGTAAAAGATTACTGCAATGATTACAAAACAAAAAAACATTAAAAACACTGCTGATCAAAAGGATACTCACAGATAGTTGGCCAAATTGTGCTCTTGTAAGGTGTGGGTCTCAAAGCCGTGGGGGGTTGTGTCGAAGTAATCGTTCCCGATCCCACAGATGAAACATTTGGTCTGAGGACAGAAAATGAAAATTAGAAGGCACGCTTCCTTCTTCTTTTTCTGTGCTTCATTGATGAACTACAGTAAACAAGAGTTTGCCTAAAGCAACACCAGATTGGACATATTTTACAATATTAAGGTCAAGTTACTCATCACGCTCAGTCCCACTCAGCCTATGAACAACAGAGGCTCTGCAGGGACCTTTTAGTCTGAGAAAATAACACAGTTATTTATTATTGACAGTTTCATTAAGGGTTATCTGCCCTCTCTTAGGCGCCAAGGTTATGCATCAACAAGTATGCTTCCAAAATTCGGCTTAATATTTATATTCCCACGTGCACGTTGATCTTCACTTGCCTGTCACAGTGACTGTTTAAATACTCAAGAGAGATGGGGAGCTCACAAAAATGTGTCGCATCTCTGAAACTCAACACGTGATCAAATAGGGGGGTTAGGGGGTACAATTTCCATAAAGTAACCCAGACAAAGTAAAATATTAATGAAAAAAAAGAGACACGAGACGAGACACAAGAGTCCACTAATAAGGCCGTAATCTCCAGAAGATCTACATTAAATCTATTCGTATATGAAAGGTGGACGTGAGCGCGATTATGCCGTCTAATGGTTAGGGAGGTGCTGTTATGAAGGGTCGAGCTGAGTGTTCGACTGTCTCGCTATTTCGAAGCAACTTTCCAGATATGAGGTTGGCCCATCATAAACTATACCCGGTTTCAGATGGTAAAGAGTGTAATCATTTGCAAAAATGAACATCATGTTGTTTTCAGCAGTCTGTGAAACAAACAGTTGCTCACCAAGAGAGTATTAACTGAGGTCATAGAACAAGAGAGCCGAGCGCTGTTACTGTGGAGTCTCATCCAGTCTTCTTTTTTAACAGTTGCCCCCTGATGGCCCTTAAGCCTGTAGCGAGACATGCATAAATATTTCTTCGAGTGATGGATATTACCTGTCGCTACATCGAATGAAGATAAACTTTATTGCTGCCCTTCTGTGATAAATATGAGTTCTCATGTTATTTGTCCTGGACTGTACAGAGCCACAAAACTGTGGAATGATGTGACACGTTTGTTTCGAGCTTGCATGCCCCTCAGGAAGCATCGATAGAACTTCAGGCACTATGCTTCCTGCTTCACCGCTTCTGCTGCTGTTGATTGGCTGCACCAGCTGCTCTGTAACAGTAGCCTTGGCCCCGACGTTACTAGGCAACAGACAGTTCACCTCCTAAAGAAGTTTCTGAAGAACCATGTGACTGAAGATGTAAAGGGATGCTGGGGAACAGAGGACCTGGAGGTTTCCCTCCACTTTTCTATCCCCTGACCCTCAGACTCCAGATCCATAAAAAAGAGACCTTCAAAGAGGAGGTTTGAAGGAGGAGGCAGGAGACGGAGAACCAGGAAAATGTAGAATTTGCACTCCAAACACAGCAGGAAGGCAACAATCAGCCAACAGAAGAGCAGCAGAAACAGAGACGAGAGCTGACAGTGGGATGAGCAGGAGATCTGGAAGGACATCACGCTGACCCACCATCAGAGGATTCTGGATGTTCCGTCTCTTGACGAGGTTTTAGACCATCGTTACGTGAATCCACAGAACATCATCCACAACATGACCAAAGTCAACAAACACGGAGTGGCCACACTGGACGACTTCTACAATGGCTTCACTTCACAGACCTATAAGCTAAGTCCATCTTTTATATGATTTACACTCCTGCCACTTCCTTCAGTGCTGCAAGTTATGATGATCTGTCCTCTCACCTCCATGTCCTCTTTGACCTGCTCCTGTTGGTCTCTTAACTCTCCAAAGGCATCAATGATCAAACCTGCAACCATAAAGGAACTGCTGTGAGCATGACATACATACCCTAAGCATAAAGACTGTAATATTTAAATGGATATATGTTGTGGGTTCGTCTAATTACTGATAAATAAGGTTGAAATTGGGATTTTTTTTATGTACCCTGGATGATGGCCAAGAGGATGACAATAACAAAGAAGAAGAATGTGATGTCGAACAGGATGCGGTAGAGCTCATAGGGGTCACCAGCTGGGTCCTCGATCTCATCCCCTATCCCGCCTCCTGCTCTTACCCCAACATACATGTGGAATAGGTAGCACTGCGGGAACACAGGTGGGGGTCTAATTGAAATCTGAGGCTGAGCATTAAGTCGTGGGTTATTTTAAGCAGCGAGCCCAAATCTGTTCCTTAAAAAAGAAAGCGTAACTCCAGTTTACCGTCATCATGTCGTCGCACTTCATGTCCGGCTCATCCTCATCCTCACTCTTGTTGTAAAACTTCCTGAAGAAGTTGAAGGCCACCACAGTGTAGAGATAGACCACAACAGCCAGCAGGCCCACTGTCAGCACCAGCTACAGAGACACATGAAATCTGCATTCACAGACTCGCTCTTTTTTTGCTATTTATGTATTTCTTTTAGACACACAATGGACGCAGCAGGGGCAGAGCTGCTGGCTTCCATTTGTTTTCTATAAAAAAATTGCAACAAAATTAGATCAGCGAGAAAGGAGTGAGTAGAGAGAAGGGGAAAAGTTCAAACGCGTGGAAACGAAGAGAAAGTTTAGTGCAATAAGAAAACTCACATGAGTTATTTATTTATAGTAAATACAAAAAAGAGTCTATTATTTCACATATAATAAAAAATGGATTCAGCTACAGCTCAGCCGGTTGTAAACCTGAAAGGCAACAACGCATTTAGATTGACAGCGTGATTGATCAGCCCACAGACGGCTGAGTCTGGGAGATGTCGCTGATTCCTTGTGGCCTTGCCATTTTGGTGCATTTCCACCCTTGGAGACTGAGGTGACATTAAATTCTGATTTGTCCCTCTGGTCAGTTAACATGGGAATTATTGGGAGAACTGGCAATCCAAAGTGGGATTTAAATTAAGCCATGTGAGCCATTTGAACTCAAATGTCAAAGGATGCTGAGAACATTCCAATTATCTCACACGACACATACAGGATCTGCTAGATGACACATTTGTGATTCATGTCACCTGCATATTAGCTGCCAACAGGCGAGATCATTTTTCTCAGAACCTGATGAACCAAATTAGACCTAAATGGTCAATTAGATCAGTTAAATGACAAGAGAAACTGCCTAATAAAAAGATAATATTTGTTAATATGTTGGCTTTAACCTATTATAAAACCAAGCCTGGGTCTTTTAGCGCTTAAAGCAGCTTTTTAAGGACATAAATACATAATATTAAAATAACTGTGCTAACATTTAAAGCAACATTAAAATGATTTCAACTGAAATCCGTTTTGGGCGTGCAGAAAGCAGAATTTAGCACATTTTGAATGGCATACTTCAAATGCCATCACTGCAAACTGTGATCAAAAAATGTGTTTCACCACCAGCTCTGCAGTGACCCCTGCTGTTCAATAGAAGAGCTGTATGTGTTTCCTCCTCACCTGTTTGCCATTGTGCGTGACAGATGAAAGGATGGTGCGGAGAGTCTTGAAGCCCATGGCAATGTCCAGCAGATGGGCGGCAAAGAAGAAGTTGTTGTAGTGACCCAGGATGGACATGGTGGTGTACCAAACTAGATACAAGAATGACTGGTGGAGAAACAAAATGGATCAGAAGCCGTTCGCCCTGCTATAAAATCCTCAATCAACCTCCTCAGCTGTCAAACAATGTAAACCGCCATCAATAAAACTACAAAACAAAGCAATTAATCATCCAAACTTATTTTTAAACTTACATTATCTGTAAACACAACCCCCATTTTCCAGACATGGTACTTTGTATCGATTGAGCTCAACCTGGCAACAGAGAAAAGTTGATATGAAGGGCTCGTATTTTCTGTTTGACCTCTATTTTTACTCCAAGCAGCCCTGGGCTGTCTGCTTTTTATCAGCCCAATCTCTCACCATGACACCAGTGAAGCCTCCTTGGCAACAGTTTCCTCTGTAGGGTTGAAATCCAGGGCACTCTTGTCCAACCCCAGCAGCTCTGCTATCCTCTCTGCTCCGTAAAGGTCTCCATACTTTTTTATCACCTACAAACAGAAGCCGCGCGGAAATATATACGAGACACGGCAGCTGACATTTAGTAAGTGTAACCAGATTCCATTTATAGCTTGTGTGCACAGCAGATTAAACTTAAATTACATGAGCTACTTACTTTGCGCTTGACAAATTTATCCCAGTAGTTGTTGGGAAAGGAGCTGATAAAAAAACAAAAACAGAATTAAACCTCTGTTTGCACAAGATTATGATTCGTCGTGTGATAAAAGGCTGACTCACGGAGTGTTGATGACCAGTCTGTCCCACTGTCCTTTAATGTCGTCATCAGACGGCTGCTCGGTGATGTAGAGGCCTGCAAACTCCAACTTCCTTGCTATCTCCTTCTCCCGCTTGAACACTACCAAAGGCACCTTGAACACACGAGAAATCGGGCTGCATCACTGAGACAGTGTGTGTGTGTGTGTGCACGTGAGTGCATGGGTTAACAACGAACAAGTGTACTGAAATATAAAATGTACATATACCCAAACAAGATATTTTTTTAATGCCCCACATGTGTGCAGTTTTATTTTTGCACCTACAATGCTTAACAAATTCATTAGACCACCTTAAAAAACTGTGCATACCTTCAGGTAGTAGTATCCCACTACACACAGGAAAGATATGATGGTGTGTAGTATTGCCAGACAGCGAAGTGTTGGTGCCATGTAACCTGTGCTCTCCTGCAAGACGAAATACTCAAGCGCTCCCTCGTCTTCCTCCTCCCCAGCTCTGCCTCGACCCTTCCAGGGGTCTTCATCATCCGAGTAATCACCGGTCACCTAAAAGGTGACGACACCAAATTTGACACCCGGCTTACAAAACAGCGGGACCCTAAGGTGAGTATATAAAGTGGTAGTTTAGCTCCAAACTTACTTTGTAGAAGAGAAGAATAAAGTTGATAGCAAAGGCAACAAAAAGTGCCAAGAAGCGGAGATTGTAGAAATTTCTTGCCAGGTAGTTCTGTGAAAAGGTAACCGTGATCATCATCTTTGTTTTTATGTCTAACAAGTTTGTATTTGTGCTTAATGTAACAGTTGTGATCTTAAAACTGCAGTGAGGAAAACATCTGACCAGCATCTTAGTCTGGTAGACTTCCAAGCCGGCGAAGAAGCTCGCCATGAAAGCCTCCGGTGCCTCTTTCTTCAAGCCGAGCCTTTTCTTCGGGGCTTTCTTCTCCTCCACTGACAGCTCTGGAGGAGCTTCGTCTCTAGTCTTGTCGTGGTCCTTCTTCTCACCATCTTCTGAACTGCAAGCATAAATTATACATTAGAGACAGAATAGCAAATTGTGTTCATAGACACAGATGTATACTTAATATGGAGAAACAAAATGTGGATACTAAGCAAAGGGACAAGCACAGGAGTAGGATAAAGCATGGATACGATAACTGTTATTTATGTGAAACTAATCGAACACAATCCTCAAATAAACATGTGCAAGTGGTAATGTAGGTAACGATGAAGAAGTTACACTCACTCTCCCTTCTCTGTATCAGATCTGTAGTCTCCGTTCACAGCCCTCGTCTTTGCAGCCATCTAGAATCAGCAGATTACTTTAACATTCAGGTTCTACTAATAAGGGTGTGTTCTTCTTCTATTTTCTGAACAAAATCACTAACCTGTGCCTTCTTCTGCTTGACTGCACTGGCTATTGACGGGGCATCTCCCACCACCACCTCAGACACATCCCCCAAACCTGGCTCGGCCCCGTGCTTGCCCTCCTTCTTCGGCTGTATGTTGAGTAGCTCAGCCATCAGATCTGCCTCTGCTGCTTCCCCTTGAGCCATCTGACCCAACTCAGCCAACGCTGACGCTTCGCTTGCCTCCATCTTTTCGGTTTCTAACACGTCTCCATGGATCCCGAACTGAGTGGGGTCAGGCATGTTTCCCAAAATATCTGTAACCTTCATGTTCTTAGCCCCTTCAACGAGGCCACCCCCAAACATCGTGGTCCACAAGATGTGGAAGAATCCCCAAATTAGGCTGTAAACAAAGTGAAAGAGGCCCGTGATGATCATCCAAAAGAAGGAGAAGAAGCCCCGCACCATCTCCTTCACACTCATCTTCCTGAATTTCCTGAATTGCCGCCGCATGCTTTTAAGAGTAAGCAGCTGGCGGAAGTGACACAAGCTCTTTTTCATGGAGATGCATGCGATTGTAAATGCCGAGGAAGACTCCATCATCGCGCTCTCCTCGTCTTCCTCTTCCTGGTTCTCCATCATGGTCTGGATGTCATCCTCTTCTTCCTCCGGGCGCTCAACGGGGTCTGGCTCTGAAATCTGAGAGGCCAGCTGCATCTCGAAGATCGTGTCCTCGCAGAAGTTTACAAACAGCTCCATCTTCTCGCTCTCTCCGCCCTCGTTGACCACGTCAAAGATGAACTGCCGCTTCGACTCTTTCACCTGAGGCTTCTCCCATTGCGTGCGACTCGACTCGCTGATCTCGAAGTACACTCTCTCGATGCGCTTGGCTCCGCCCATGATCTCAATGCGGCCCAAGTAAGGCTCGAAGTAGCTGAGGACGCTTTCGGCCAGGTCCAGGAAAGTTGAGAGGCGGGCATCGTGAGGCATGTGCTCTGAAAGATTGGTTAGCAACACGGCGACGTTAAAGCCGATGTCTTTTGCCGGTTCGTGAAACCTCTCAACAAACTGCTCGTAGTTGAACATGTCGTTCTCGTCAGCCTCGGCGCAGGAGAGAAGAAACTCAATCTCAGACTGAGAATACTGCTTCTGGTTCTCCATGGACTTCTGGAAATCCTTCTTTGAGATGACGCCTTTGCTCTCGGGGTCGTACTCCTTGAAACTGTCCGAAGTAGTCAAGTCCTTCAACTTGAGGAACATGTCGAAAAATTTCAGGATCATCTCCACGTTACTGGAAGATTCCACCAAGGTGTCCACCATCTGTTTGCCGATAGTTCCATTCACAACATTACCTGTGAGACAATAAAGCGGTAAATTTTATCAGTAAACTCATTAAAAAAACACTTCCCCATGCAGATCAGACTAATCTGCTCTGCTACACATTTGATTATATCAGGGAAATAAATCCGATTTATGAAAGTATCAGCAAACAAAGCTTATATAATGTTATTAAAAACAAAAAAACCACCTTCAAGTAGCGAGAGCATCATGACGACCATGTCCTTCTGCAGGTCCAGCAGCTCCTTTAGTAATTCAATCTGACTGGAGTCCTGTTAGAAAAAAGACAGAAAGGGGAAACGCGGTGAGTCATAGTACAATATGTCACACAGACCACTGATAGTCTAACTGTAAGGGTACAGCCAGGCTCTTTAATATCCCTGTGATGCAGAGAGAGTTGGAGAGATCAAGGCTTTAATATTGTAGGGACCTCAAATGGCCCCTGCTCTGGCTCAGAAGGTCCTTCTAGGTAACGTCGATCCATCACAACCAGGGTTTATGTTATTTTGCTGTCTAGGAACAGATGGCGAGGTCAGGCTGACTCGTTTAAGGTCTCTATGGGCTTTGTATTCAATGTGCCATAAATCTGAAGCGTACTTTGATGCACCTGTGCTCTTCTTCATCCTGGCTGCTGCTGTCAGACCCAGCCCCTTTGTGACGACCACGAGATAAGATTAGGTGGGTGGATTTCATCCCACTCCTGGCTTATTGGACATATCAATGATGGAGTCATATATCATGTAGCTGAGGTGAACAACATGTGTAATTGTACTGGAGTTGCTTCTGATTATCAATGAGCCTGGAGAGACCTCTAGTGGCAACGAATAAAACACCAGGGGCTGTTCACATTTTCACATCTGTACAAGCCGTTATTTCAAATCTTTACTTAAGTAACAACTATTAACTATAGCTAAGCAGGCATGTATTAAAACAAGCAGCCCATTTTCTTTTAAAAAACTGTCACTTGACTTAATGTAGTTGTACAAGCAGGTGGTTGACCTTATACATATGCTAGTTTATTTACACTGCCATCCCTTTGGTTCCTATTATTTTTAGATCTACATTTCTGTGCAAAAGTCTTGAGGTACGCTTCCTTTCATGATTTTTTTAGGGAAATGGGAAACAGGTACAGTAGTTTCCTGAAACATGACTGAAAAACATTAAGCATTAACATTAAAAAACACCCAAAATGGTTAGGTATAAGAACGCGACAGCAAATGAGTAAAAAAGAGAAATTTTCAAAGACTATTCTAAGGAACAGCGGCTCAGTGGAAGCCAAATATAAAGAAACAATACTTTGGCGTAGTACTCTATATGCTGCTAAAATGGAGAAAAAACAATCCTCTCAGTTAAAGATAAAAAGGCCATTACACCATATATTTTGTTAAGTGGAGTCAATTTAAGGCAAATCATTTATAATAGGATTAAATCTTAATCAGCAAAGTACCAGCTTTCCAATGTCAAGCAGAAATCCTTCACACTGAAAGTAAAGATGAGCAAAACACAAGTAAACAGTTTAGTCAACACAGAATGAAACAACTCAAGCAAGTGTTTAAGTTCGTTTGTTTAAGTTAAGGCACATCTGCGTCACTGCAGACAAAACACATACCTGAGATAACTTCATCTGCATATTGGCAAAAACATGCAAGAAGCCCACCACAGCATCCCACAGCCTGCTGTGAGCCAGACTCTGCTGATTCCCTATACACGGACCCTGGAGCACATAAAACAGAGACGAAAAGAGACGCTCAGACGATGACAAGCAGCCTTTCTCGTCACTAAAGCGCCGAAAGACCGTTAAGATATTGTAATGAACATTTTAAGCAGCTTTTACTGTGGAGAGTTGTGATTATGTACCTGTATATACTCTGTTAAAGAGTTGAACACCTGTTTGGCCACTGCTAGTGCTTTGGAGAAGTTCCTCTGACCGGCCTCATCAATGACATCCTTGCCAGAGTAGTACCAGTAGAAATCACTAATAGATTCCTAAAAGAGAAAGCACTAAAATTAATAGCATATCTACTTTATTGAAATTTAAAGCTCTGGATGTAACAATGTGATACCTGCAGTCTTAGTAGGTAGTCCACAGTACTAATGATTATGTTGACTGTAGTTGTGTTCCCTGTCTGCGTCCTTAGGAAGTTTTGAAAATCTAAAGCAGAAGATAAAAAAGATTAAACACCAATTTCCTGCAGATAGATACTATAGGAATTTATTTTCTAGTCATTTCTATGCAGCTTGAGGCAGCATGGCTTTAATATTGGCTTATGGGAAAGCATCCACCTACCATTGTTATGTCCCTCACAGAGAAGCTGCAGAAACCTAAAAAGATCCTTAGTGAATTCATCATTCTGCAGTACCTTGGAACCTGAGGACGGGAAATAAGATTAGCTGTCCTCCTCAGTGACAGGAAGGTCAAGCACCCATCATTTTAACGTCTGCACAGGCATCAGAGCTTGTTGCACATCCTCATAAAGCTGCTGTTTAGTTGTCAGACGGCATCAAATTATGTGCACTATATTGACGGTTCGGAACACACACGCATACGAGGTATAGTGCATCATCTCACAAGTCAAAATAAGACTTATAATAGGAACCAAACTGAGCCTTGTTGTTTACCAGCAAATCTTTGTTGTTTAGTACAAACAAAGCTTTGGGAGATTTATTGCTTAATACACGCTGGTTAGTATGATCAAAAAAGGAAAAAAAAGGAGGGGTGGGGTCCAAAAATAACAAGCATTAATTTTGCTTAAAAGAAAAAGTGGAAAGATCTGAGTCAGTTTGGGGCAGCTGACTGTAAACAATCTATCCAGATGTCAAAGGATGCATGCATGCGTTCCTCCAAGTCCAGATTAAAGAAGGTGGTTATATTGCATTCAGAATGAGGGAAGGGGAGGGAAGTGGGGGAGGGCTGGTAGAGGATGAGTAGAGGGATGAGGGAGTTGAACTGGAGGCAATCAACATGTCAGCATTTCATAGAATGAGTAGAATCTAAACCGTGTATTTACCCCGCTCACTCACGTTGACTGCGACCGATGACATAAAAACATGATCAGAAGAAAACAAACAAACAAACAAAACAGAAGCAGACATAAGCAAAGGAGAAGACATTTAGAGTCAATCAGAAGAAGTAGGAACAGGAGAGTGATAGGGCTGTAGATATATCTTTACATACTCACACTGGATTGCGACACTGACATGCGGTACCAAGTCTTAAAAAGAGTACAGTCTGCTTATTGGGCAGGTGTTTAGTACCAAACTAGCAGTTACCATCACTTATGCCTGAGCTTATGAGGTGAAAATGAGCTGGGATATGTATGGTTAAAGCATATTTATATACTGTATGCAACCCATCGGTTTAAATAAAGACCTCTGATTATAAAAAGTGAGCTTTTATGCAAACTGAGTGTTCTTAAGTTGCAGACGAGGCTCAGACAGGACTTAGACATACAGTAGCACATGTTTGCCTGCATGATGATGTGACAACGTAACACAAAGGACCCACGTGATATGGAGATGTACAACAACAAACTAAAGAGCAGATTTTTTTTTCCAAGCTAACCTTGTGGCTGTCATTTTAAGAAAAACAGCGAAATGAGACTAAGTAGGACACTACACGTTACAATACCGGTTGTTTGCTAAGAGACATCGTCCACGATGGAGTGAGGAAGAAGATAAAGGTCAATCTGCTGCACAAATAAAGCTGCAAATTTGCACATTTCTGCACATTGCCAATTTGCAAATATGCTGTCTGTTGCTTTTCCTATTAAGGTGATTAAAAGTCTCCAAGAAAGGGGACGAGAAGGAATTGGAACACTAAAACTGTGTTTTAGTCACTTACTTGATCCCTCTTCAGTTACCATACCCAGACCTTCAGCTTTGTTTTGCCTTTCAAAAGCATTCAAGTCCAGGACGCTGCCAAAAGAGAAAAACGATTTAAGTAACCTGAATTTCTGGAAAATGAACCGATCGGCATAACTTTATGACCACTTGTATAATACTGTTTGACAGCCCCGACCCATTGAGGCATGGACTCCTCTGGACCCCTGAAGTTGTGTTGTGGTATCGAACAACAAGATGTTAGCAACAGATCCTTTAAGTCCTGTAAAGTGCAAGGTGGGACCTCTATGGATTGGACTTGTTTGTCCATAACATCCCACAGATGCTGCATAGCAGTGAGGAGCTCAGAGGTGAAGTCCACACTTCAAACTCGTTGTTGTTCTCCTCAAACTATTCCTGAACCAATTTTGCATTATTATCCTGTGAAAGAGGCCACAGCCTTCAAGGAATATCATTTCAATGAGTGTATATGGTCTGAAACAATGCTTAGGTAGGTGGTGCATGTCAAAGTAACATCCACATGGATGGCAGGGCCTAAGGTTTCCCAGCAGAAATGATCCCAAAAGCTTAGCATCTTCACATAGTGCATCCTGATGTCAGGTGTTCCCCAGTTAATCACACGCATGCATCCGGCCCATCCACGTGTCCTGGTCATAGGAGCAAGCCACCTTCTTCCATTGCTTCATGGTCCATTTCTGACACTCACGTGTCCATTGTTGGCACTTTTCGCAGTTTGCATCCTGACTGGTCTGTAGCTATGCCAAAGCACAGGTAACAAACTGTGATGCTCTGTGTATTCTGACACCTTTATTTCAGAATTATCATGAACTTTTCTGGCAATTTGCTCTACAGTAGCTCATCCTGACCACACAAGCCAGCCATAGCCTCCCACATGCATCAGTGACCCTGTTGCTAGTTCACCACTGTTCCCTCCTTGTATCACTTTTGATAGATACTGACCACTGCAGACTGGGAACACCCCACAAGAGCTGCAGTTTTGGAGATTCTCATTTGTCAAAGCATCACAGTTTGGCCTTTATCAAACTTGCACAAATCCTTACACTCGCCCATTTTTCCTGCTAACACATCCTCTCAGGACAAAATCTTCTCTAATATATCTCCCCCATTAACAGGTACCATGATAAAGAGAATCAGTGTTATTCACGTCACCTGTCAGTGGTCATATCGTTATAGCTGACTGATAACAATTTACCGCTGTGGGAAAGTAAAGCAGAACGGTCAAAATGGAAGTTAAAAAAATGGCTGTTCTGAGTCAGGAAAACTAGATAACTGTTTGAACTGCAACTGCAATAAAAAGCAAGTTTACTGTGTATTAATCCCTCATCGCTCCAGTACCTGCATGACATCATGAGTCCGGACAAGCTTTTAAAGAAGCCAACATCTCTTTTTTCCTTGAGATAATCCAGCATTTTCTGCATGAAAGGAAAAGTACAGTCAAGATAAAAGATGAAGCTGTTAACTGCAGAGACTAGACGTGAAGAGTACCGTGTTACCTGTTGAACCAGGATGTTCCCTCCATTGAGAATGGAGATGCCCAGCTTGAGCGTGACAGTTACCGTAGCACCCAGTCGACCTGATGATCATAGATGACCGTTGATCTAAATACACAGACTGCAGGAAGGCAGACAGGTCAGGCATTTGATTTCTTACCTTTGCTGGCGCTGATCATTTGAAGCACCATCTCCGCAGCCCCTCTGTCATGAAGTCTGGCCTGCTGATACAGCATCTTTTGCTTCTCCATTTCCTTTTCCTGTAGGACATTATGACATGCACCACTTCTGAATATGATTGAAAACAGAAAAAAAAGTTTAATCTTGAACAACATTCCCTCAAATATTTAGAGCACCTCAAATGTTTTCTCTTTTCCTTCCTCTTCTTCGCCTTCAGCACAACTCTGGGAAGAAAAAAACGACTAACAGAGCTGCATGTTTCTGCTAAGAAGCTGACAAGAGCAATTTAATGAGATTCAATGAGATACCTTTGCCATCATATCTGCATAGGCAATATACAAGGGATCCTCTTCCAGAGAACTAACAAAGAAGAGAGATAAATATCTGTTTATTGAACCTTGTATATTTCACATCTCTACTGTAAATCTGTACATAATAAGTGGCAGTGATCGCATTTATAGCCACTGCAGCAAATAAACCAGAGAAACACTGAAAAGCTGCTTCGGTTTTCTTCATAGTGTAAAATATGACGACGGTTTAGCTTATTGCTCTCTGTAGCAGCTGAGAAGCATGCCAAAACAATTATGTAGCACAGATGGAGCAACCTGTGTTAGTGCCAGGTGGCCAGGTGTGTGAGAGTATATTTACCTGCATTCAGTCAGAGCGTTATGGCTGAAATGCAGAATGAGCTGGTGAAGAGGGTCTGGCTGCTTTCTCACCTCCTCCTCCTCCTCTTCCTCCACTTTAGGCTGTATTTTCTGGACACAGCCACATGAGTCAGGCTAACGTTTAACCCAACAAATGTGTATCACAACACTCTTTTACAAATTCATGTCAAAGGGGACCTATTATGCTCATTCCCAGCGTCACATGATTAGCATAACATCCTATTATCTCTGGATCTTGGTGGATCCCTTCAGTTCATCGTCTTGCTGCCCCTGACAAACTAAAGGTTTGAACAGCAGGTGGGTGAGAGAAGAATTTGAAGCCTAAGCTTTTGGCTCACATGGATTACCTGCACATCTCCAGAGCTGATTATTTGAAACTTTGGCTACATTTAATATGAGAAATCTCTATTGTAACGGCATACATACATACATATGGTGGAAAAACATAATAGGTCCAACTGTTAACTCCTATGGGAGAAAAAGACATGCACAAAACATGCATGCAAATGCAACAAACACACACACGCTGGTACAAGCGCACACAAATACACACACACACACGATTGATGGTGTTAAGCAGCGTTAATAGTGAGTGGAGTTAAGCATGACTCTCCACAAGCCCAGTTCCCTCATATATAACCATTTTATGATTATTTTACTTACTGGAACAATTGGTTTTTTAAATGTTTTTATAAATACGTGCGTCTGATTGGCTGAATCTTGACATTCTTCATCTATTGCACTGTAACTTCATCAGTAATATAAAGATACAGTAAGACATTGATACGAATATGCTAAGAAGAAAGTTTATAGTTTAAATCTTTATAAATTCAAAAAGTTTCTTTTTTAATAAACAAACACAGCCTAGTTTGTCCCAATATGCCGCATGTAATATATCGCATGTCTAACAGTAAGCTGCTGTCCTGATTGTGGAGCTTAATGGAAATGAAAGTCCAGGAAAGAATCTGAACGTTCATCAACTTTAAATGGAAGTCAAAGCATCCTGACAGGATGCTTTCTTGCCTCTGCTTGGATGGGCCACAGTGATCAAACTACTTTGCTGGCTCTGACATCAGCAGTGATGTCATGCTTACCACAAATGGGCCTAGCTGTAAACCACTTTGCGGATGACTGAAGAGAGTGGTGTGAGCTACGCGCTGCTTCCCGCAGCACATGGGTGCCGACATAAGGGCCCCGAAGGGACAGCACAAGTACTTACTGCAAGGTCCTGCACTAGTTTCTCTTCAAAAGAGTACTCTTCTGTTTCTATCCATATTCTCTGATAGGCCAGGAGGAAGAGGTTAATAGAGCGATGCCTAGGGAGGGGTAAGAATAGAGAAGCCTGGGTTAAAGATGTGCAGAGCAAAGGACGGAAGAAGTTGGAGAGAAGGATGGTAGAAGTCCCTTCAGGAGAGGTTAATATCAGTTAGTTTAGAGCACTGATCTAACAGGCCACCTGTGAGGAAATCTTTTTTTGTTGTTTTTTGTTTCCTTTTGTTTATTTCTGGCCTAAATCTGCAGATAATGTATTCCCACATTACATTTTTTTTCTTCTCACACAGGCAGAGTAAAAAATTTGAGGCCAGCTCAAGTTTGATTCGCCTCGAGTCAGACGCCATCACACAGCTACAAGTGTAGTGTTTGTAGCTTCCACTCCGAATGACTTGAAGCCAACTGCTTCTGTCTGTGAACACAGCAGCGTCTGGAGAGCCTTACCTAAGAGGTGTGGAAAGAGTAGCATCATTGTTCTCATCTGAGTCAGCCAAGAAATAAAAATGGCAAAAATTCAAACTACTTGAACCAATTCTTTACAATGTGGCTCGTTAAATTGTTGCACATACATGGACCAGTGGAAAAAGGAAAGCTAAAATGTGGCAGAAATCATGCCTCTGGGGGGAGGGGAGAGCGAGGGTTAGCAGGCCACATAGTGACAACATTAGATCAGCGCTACGTTACCGTCAGCATTGAGAGCAGACTGTCACCGTCTGCGTTCTCGTGCATAATCTCCAGCCAAATGTGCCGGTAGGAATTCAGGAAGTAATTGTTATTTTTGTGCCTAAGGGGACGACGTACAATAGAATGTGACACTGAGGAGAGAATAGAGACTGAACAGAGACACGATAGAGAAAAATGACATCTGAATGTGTCAAACTTTGGAGGAGCTGCCATCACACACTTCCCCCTAACCCAAATCTATTAATCTGAAGAAAAACAATCATTGCTCCCGTACTGCAAATACTAACTAGTAATTATTTGCTATGCTGCAGCATATTTCACTGTCAATAACTCTGAATAAATGAGTCATGCTGTCAGGCAGGCGGGTGGCATCGTCTGAGAACATATTGAGGACGGCCACCCTGAGGTTGGGCCTCGTAATTGTTTTCCTCCTTACTGTAGCACCCTGCCCGACTTCCTGTGATTGAGTTACAGAGCAGCAGGGCGTGAAATTGCTTGTGTCCCTTTTTTTTTAAATGTTTTTATTTACTCTTTGATAACAGCTATAGGCGAGACATTTGTCCTACAAACCGAGGGGAGGCTACGCATTAACGCAGGGTCAGAGAGAGCGAGTCAGACAGAAGAAGGAGATGGCAGAGTGCATGGATGCCCTTTCTGCAGCATTTTCCTATCTGTTACCGGTACCACGGGAAGGTCTGTGCTACCCTCTGCTGGAGCGTCACCTTGGTTTCATCATTACAAAGCTGCTTCAAATGTTCGGAGACCTGGAGACAACGATGGGAGGTTTAAACAATGTCGGTTTAACTGTTACGCCGCAGTCATACCTCGGCAGATTGTAAAGCGGAGCCATTCGGAAGCAGGCGACAACGGCGCGCTTCCTCTGCTTGGACAGCAACTTCTGCCATACACATTTTTTGGATCTCAGTGGTTGTTCCACCTAATGAGGGGAGAGAAACTGAGGGGTAAGATTTTTCTATAACACACTCAAATGGCATTCTCTACCGAGCGAGCCAGAGGAAAACACACACACACACACACACACACACACACACACACACACACACACACACACACACACACACACACACACACCAGCTTAGGACTTTTGATCAGACACATAATTGGTTTCTCAGTGTATTCTGCTGACTCATCCTAAACCTGGCTGTTTGTAATGGAAAGGACACGGCACAGCAGAGTGGGAGTCAGAAATGGTAAAGTGGCCAGGTGCAATTTTACTCTCCAGGATTTGTCACCCATGTAAGATTTTTTTGGGGACAACAGAGGGAGAACAACCTCGGCACAAAGAACAAAAGCCATATCTAAAGTGTATTCCTGTTCCAAGCAGTGTATTTGAAATAATTGCAAATTTTGGAAGCAGACAGTCGTGCACCTTTAATCCCGCAACTTTACCACCAGGCTACATACGACTAATACTTATAATACTTCTAATAAAATTACACATCCTCATATTGTTTCTGTATAAATGTTAGAGCCTGACCTGCTCCAAGTTAAAGACGGCAGCAGAGATCCTCTGGATACGATCCACCACCTTCTCAGGGTCTGAAAGCCCCTCAGTCCTCATCACTATGTCCTTGTACAGGTTGAGCTGCCACCTCACGGCAGGGTCATCAGACTACGAGTATGTTTAAGAAGAGCAGTCAGACGCAGAGGAATATACTCAAGCTAGCATCTACTCACAGATATGAACCTCGTTTGGACCTGCTCACCTTTTCACGAAGGTGCAGGTTCTGCCGAATGTGGTCTTTAACTTCATCATCTGTATCTTTCTGTTATTCAACGAGGGAAAGAAAACCTTGGGCAATGCTTCATATCAAAGCTCTTCAAATCGTTTCACAGTAATTGTTGCTTCTGCCGAGGAGGTCGTGTTTTTGCATGCATGTGTTTCACTCGACAGCTCAAAAAAGTTAGCAGGGGTCATGTTAACAATGAGAATCTACTGTGAAAGTGTGTAAATCACTTATTCGTGTCCAATTATATACAGTATGTGACAGGCGGTTTCTCACCATGAGGTAGCGTGTCTTAGCCAGAGAGATGAGCTCCTGATCTCCCGGGGTGCACATGTTAAGACCGATAGGCAGCATCTTCTTCAGGGCGGCTACAATCAGTGAGGTTTGGATGGAGTAGAACTCACCTCGCCTCTTCTTGTGCTTCCTCTCCTGATCTTGTCCCCCAGACTGTGAATTCACAGTGTTAATCTTAGACCACACACACTAGAAAATAAAAGCCAACAGCTCTCCGCATTTAATATGTTTAGTCTTTAAAAGGTGGAGCACACTATTTTCTTTTTGCTGAGACTAATGCTACACCCAAAACAATTCCCTTCTACATTTACACTGGTACCTTAACAGTATTTTGTGCCACAGTGGGAGCATTCACACTGTGCTTGAGCAAAAGCCAGAGGCGACTGAAGCGTTTATTTTTTCAGCCTTGGCAAAAATCTGTGACTGGACTAACTCATGGGTGCTACTGAAGCATTAAGAATGGAGTCTCACACCTCAGTTGAAAAGCAGGAATAGCCGGCTGAGCCAAACTGGAGATGCTGGCTCTGAGAACACGCTAATCTCCATACTAACATAGATATATAGTCTGACACGCACACGCACAGTGTTATCACACATCGACAAAAATATAAATAGTATGGGCTAAACACACCGGAGGATCACAATCCATCAACAGCAAACACACCACAAGACTTTCTACACACGGGCTGGGCTTCATTACTCTAGATGAGACACGTTTCACCCACACGGCAATGAGGAATGACCAAAGTGTCCACGTCAAACGAGGTGATGAATGGAGGCCACAAATAATTGGGTGACATAATGTATAACTGCACTGCAGACTATATAGCACAGGGGCTCAAGCTATTGGCTTTTCTGCTTGGCGACTAGAGCATGTAAGCCAATAAGCTGGCAGGTAAACAGCTCATGCACTGCATCACTCTACCTTTTCCTTAAAGGACTGTTTGAGACAGAGAGAGAGACAGAGAGGGAAAGACAGATAGAAGAAAAAGGACGAGAGGGCAATTAATGGAAGCGCACGGTCGTCGCGTGGACGTGCACTGCAATGAAAACCATTTGTTTGCCTTTAAACATCTAAAGCAGGCAGACAAGAAATAAAACGCGCTAACCCCTGTAATGCTTACAGGGCCTGAAAATATGAAGACATATTTGTTTAGTGAGGGATGAATGTTAGTTTCCTCAAGTTATTGCAACAAGCAAGTACATTCATACACATGTGCCTAACACACACACACACACACACGTCCATTTTAACATTCAGTTCTATTCAACTTCAATCAGTTTTCGTTATATGGCACCAAATCACAACAACAGTCCCCCCAACAATCAGATCCTTGGCACTTGGCGAGGGTGGGGAGGAAAAACTCCCTTTTAACAGGAAGAAACCTCCAGCAGAACCAGGTTCAGGGAGGGGCAGCAGGTTTGGGTCAATATAGTCTTGTTATTGGCAACAAGGTTTTCTGCTGTACTCCTCCCACTTGTGACTTTGAACTGTGTGTTTGCGTATTTACACATGTAGTTCCACTGCATGTAACATGTTAACATATGAGCACATGTACGCAAAAATGAATCTGTTAACACGGCTGATGTTAACATGTATCATCCTACTGATCCTATTTACGTCTGCTCTTTTTTACCTGCGTCTCTGAAACACAGACATAATATTTTTTCCTCCGCGCCGTGATTGGTGAACGCACCGATGAGTAGTAACAGAGCGTTAATCGACTGAACTGTCAATTCAAGAACAAGTGGATAGAGTTTATTGAAACCTACCTTGGACATCTTGGTTTTATTATCTCCAGTCAAGAATGAAAGGTTGTTGATTTCATTCTGGACCACAAAGTTTTGTTCTTCTCTTTTGAAATTCTGAGTGAAAAAAAGATTATAAATATGTATTATTGGTCATAAAGATTCTCTGACCTTTCTTAGTATAATTCAATTCAATTTTATTTCTATAGCACTAAACCACAACAACAATCTCCTCAAGGTGCTTTAAACTGTAAGGTAAAGACCCTAAATAATAGTGATAAAAACCCAACAGCTTGCTGCTTCTGATGTTTTATTTTGAAAATCCTTTTCTTAAATATTTGTACCTGCTTGGTATTTTTTTCTAATTTGTATTTAAGGTGAACTGGTGTTCATAATTTCTCTGAGGGGTCCTCCCCAGAGGGTTTATTAAGTTCTATTCTATTCAATGAGACGACCTACTATGAGCAAGCACTTTGGCAACAGTGGGAAGGAAAAACTCCCTTTTAACAGGAAGAAACTTCCAACAGAACCAGGCTCATGGAGGGGCGGGGCCATCTGCCATGAACGGTTGGGGGTGAGGGGTGGGAGACGGGACAAAAGACACGATATAACATATAATAAATCAGAACATTTACATGTGACTTGCACCAAAGGATAAATATCTCTGCGACCATCCTGAAGAGGTCGTTGGAGTCTGAATCTGGTTCTTTCAGCCACCTTGACCTGCAGTGGCACAGACAGATGATTACACTTTAAACCAACTTCAAAATGCATCTTTAAAATAACTCCACGAGTTACTGCTCAGCAAGCTGACCTGTTGTTGTCCACATAACGAATGAGCATAGGGTAAAACGCGTACAGGTCCCTGCAGAGTACGGCAAACTCGTCCAGGATGAGCAGCTCGGCCTCCTGAGTGTCTCCTTTACAGTCGGCCTTGAGGAGCTCTTCCTCAGCCACCACTTTCACTGTCTTCTTCTTTAGTTTCTCCAGCGTGGGCAGGAAGTGGCTCTTCAGCAGGTCTGCACGGGCCTTGCTGATGATGGGCTGTACGTACACTGAACGGTGAAAGGCAGAAAAAATTTTATATTTTATTTTTTAATGTAAGCTTTGTAGATATAATGTTTACCACAATCAAATTCAAATTTAGCATGCAAACATCTGCATAGCTAAAAATTATGGTAAATATATTTCCCCGTTTTCTTAATCATTCCTCATGACTCAGTCATTTAGTGTTTAGTGGGAGCATTCACAGATCCACACCTGCAATTCTCTTCATCCACGAGGCCTCATCGATGCCCAGGTTGTTGTTGAGGATCTTGAGGATGTTGCCGAGAATCAGACTGAGGTGCTCCGAGGTGACTGTGGTACAGCAGATGCTTCCCCCGCTGGCCGGCTGGTTTTCAGGACCCCTTTCCCACCAGTAGGACAGATAGTTACACAGCATGGGCAGCACCACCTCAATCACATGGGGCATCTCTGTGTACCGCGCTCCAGACTCTGCCATGTCATTGATGTCCTTCATGAGGCGGTCCAGCCGTGGCATGCCAGGACACATTTCTTCCACTGAGTCTTGTATTCCTAGAGCTAAAACACAACAGGGGCTGATATTTGAAGATTTAATTCACACCAGCACATTTAGGATTTCTTCTTTCGAACATCAGTAATGAACACCCCACAACATCATCACTATCCATCTGCTGGGCATCATTCATATCAATAAGATGCTTGTTAGACAATAAGAGAAGATGACATAAAAAGAGACAAATAGGGGGTATTTGCAATTTTATAAAATCTTGTGTCGCATGATTGTGATAATTAAGGCGATTCATAAATCCTAATGTTTGAGAGCAAAAAGAGGTCATGATGATAAATGCTTTAATTTAGAATCTCTTTTATTTTGAAATAATTACATATGACTCACTGGCTCGTTCTCTGGCGCTCTTCGTATTAAAAACTGAGCAGGGGTTGTACGGGTTGAGCTGCGGCTCTAGGAAGGCAACAGGCAAGGCGCCGGCCAGAGTTGCCAGACACTGACCGAGAGCTGGCAGCTGTCTGAGGGACGCAAAGAGAGTTTAATTAAAGGTCAGCATGTTTCTTTATTGGAGCTTTTATCAGTGAATACAACATTTAACCTTAGGATACCTTTCTACGTAGATGTTTTTCCCAGTGCCCAGAGCATAGAGGCTGGTCAGGATTCGATAGCAGGACACTTGGACGTCATCCACTAGGAAAATAGAACGATTAGAAATCAGCTGGATGAAGTAAATTTGACATCTGTAAATGAATTTGGATTATCTCACGTCTACGTTTTGCGTGTTTCTGTTCAGTTTCGTGTTCATTTCCCATGTCATCGTTTTCATAGTTAGCTTAACTTCTCCCAGTTTAGGTTTTAGTTTAGTCCTTGTTTTGCTTTGCTGTGTGTTTTCTATTTTTGGTTCTCATTTCCTGTTCTCCCAAGTCTGCTTTTGGGTCCACACTGCAAACACGCCGGCTGCACAGCCGTGACAATACCAAGACATGCCAAGTTTTCAGCAATTAGATCTTTGGTGCAAAAAATATAATTTTATGTCTACAAAACTGTGTCTGTTTCTGCATTTTTTGTAGAGTCAGCTAAAAGAAATGCAAAGAAAATGTGTGTGGTAACAAAGTGCCTAAAGATTTGAAATTGGTAAACATTCCTGCAAATGGCCAAGTATAAAGACTGGAGTGATAATAGTGGAAAAACAGCATCCAAAGGAAAACTTTGAATAATCTTCAGAAAAACTGAAACTATCAAGACAACAAAAAATTCTAAGAATGTCCGACTCCTTAAAAGCAAAATATATAGAAATGTGAGGTGACTTTTGCATAGTACTATATGTTACAAATACTCGCTCCAAGGTTATACACAGCCCGGTTCACATGACTGAGCATGTCTCTGGAGCAGAATGAGTGAAATGTGACCTGAGGTGCTAACCAGAGTCAGAGCAAAAAGTACTTCATTACATAAAATTTAAAGTGAAGCTAAACTGATATGATATTCTAATGGACTGTGAAAAACCTCTACAAAGATAAAATCATGAATTACAATAAACTTAACACTGACATTTGACTATTTTTTCCTTCCTTTGCAACCTCTCAAACAACACGTTTGATCATTCCTTTGCTGTCAGGACTCACGGAGCAGGTCGACTCCGAAGTGGTGTTGAGTAATGTGTTCAAACAGAGCAGTTAGGATGGGAAGCAGAGCTACGGTGGTGTAGTTGATATTCTGCGACACTCCTTTCATCTGCGAGCGGGAGTGGGTGAACTTCCCCAGCTTCAGGTTCTCGAACGTTTTCTCCAGATCCTCTGCGCCGTTCTCGAAGAACGTCCTCAGCCCCACCCTCACCTGCTCGGAGCCCGACTTCATCACTGTCCTGTTAGGGTGAACGAGAGCGTGATGAACAACTGAAACCGAATGAGGAGAAACACAAGGGGGGACAGATTGGCGTGCAAAGGACGACGTTGTTTACCCACGGTGGAGCGCGCTCACAAACGCAATTATTCCACTCTCAGAGCACGTGAAGGCTTTAGTCATGAAATATGAGGTGTGAGTATCGACCCGACTGCCCTCGCGCTCAAACATGAATGATTTATTTAATAAACTAAGGAGAATATTTAAGTCCAAGGTGAGCATGCCTGTTATAGACCTAAGAAAAACGGCACAGCACTCGGTGCATTAAGATGATTAGTGTGTCTGTTTTGAGCATTTCACAGTTCGTAACATTGGCAAATGAATTGCCTATTGTTAAGCTTTAACGTATCCCAGAAGAAAGGAGAAATGAAAGACAGAGTCTGTGGGCATCTTCTGCACAAACAGGGCGCAATAACATGTTGCAAATTTAGCCTCATTATGTGTACGCTGCATTAGGAAACAGTGCACTGCCTCTAAAGAACACTGTGAGCCTTGGGCAACATGTGCTGCATGAAATTTGTGTTGCTTATTTAAATGGCAAAGGAGGCTCTTTGTTAATGCCAGTGCCTCCCATAAGACTCCCGAATTAAAACTGTTTAAAAGACAAATATACGCCTCTCGAGGGCTCAGCAGAGGTTAGATTTGCTTTTCAGTGCCTCTCAAACCAATTATTGTTTAAGCACAACTGAGATAACAGTTTGACATTTAAAATCTTCTGTTTTTCAGAGTTTAACAGGCAAATATTTACAAAAAATATCATGATGAAACCTTCCTGTGTTGATTATTCAGAGTGAGAGATTTATGTATTTATTTTTGTGTTTGCAAATTGGCTTTTTTTGTATCCAAATGTGCTCTAATCTGAATGCATTCCAGGATGTGAATATTCAGTGAAGCTGGGTTCAAAAACGTTTTGGGGTTGTTGTTTTTACATTTGGGAATCTACTTTTCCAGAAATAAAATGTTCTAGCCAGGAGCCAGGAAAAAAGAGAAAATATCTTTGTCTTTGGGAATAAAATGCTCTACATATCAGGCTTTTAATTAAAGCACAAATAAGGTTTGGAGTATGAGGAAGAAAACGTATCAAATCATAACTTTTCAGACATTACTATTGGAAACATGTGCTTAACATGGTCATTATTATTGTTTTATGTGTCTTATAGTCAAAATGAAATGATGTATTTTGGTATTTCCCATTAGTCTTAAAAGTGCAAGTTATGGTACAAAAAGTGACTAACAAATGAAAAAAAACATAAACTTGGAAATGGCTAAATTGATCTCCTTTAATTTTTAAAGTTAGCACCAAAATTTGCACCAACCTGGTATCGAGTGTGTGTGCCAGGATATGCAGACAGCTGACCATGGTGGTGGAGTCACTCCCTACGAAACACAAGAACACATAAGCCATCATCATGATGTGGATACACGCTCGTTTCTTTCTTGTCTTAGAATGATTCATTCGTCTGTATTGAGCCTCTCAGATTAACACAACATTCAAGAAGCCCCCTTAGCTGGATGTGCAGTCAAAACAATTTCCATTTGATTCATGTGACAGCAATACAGACTCAAAGCTACTGAATATTGTCTGATTTTGCTTCTTTTAGCTTGTTAAAATGTATCCAGATTCACTTATAGGATAGTAACAAGTATAGCACAGGAGACATTTATCTGATCACTGCACTAGAAGTAGCAAGACACTGGCTGTTGTCCCCAGAGGACAATTTGTCAGATGACAGCTCAGTTTCCAGACTATATCCATTTATAAAATGAATATAATGTTTAACAGAAAGAATTTTTAAGAGGATGAAAATATAAATATAACTAAACATCAAAGACTTAGAATGTGCATAATTACTTAAAGAGTTCCAACATAGTGAAATAAAGACTCGCTTTACTCCCACTCTAGAGCCAGCAGCCAATTAGATTTTCTTGTATTTCAAATCCATGTGCCATGTCTGATGCATGGCGCCAGGCAGAGAGTCTGGCACCAGCAGCTGCTGAAACAGCTCCTCTTCTTGCATATGTTATGGAATTATAGTAACTTTGGGTCAGCACATAAACTAAGTTAGCGACATAGCTAAAAAAAAAAAGATGCTAGGCAAAGTCAGGCTGGCTGCTTCTAATATTTATATTGAGCTAAAGTGGTGTCATATTTCATGTTTATAAGTAAAGCATTCAGGTTCTCATCCTACAGTAGCTTTGGGCAAGAACTCTTCCCTTAAGGCCTGACTCTTTCTCTCACATCTGTGTTTACATTTTTAAGCTGAAAATGTTCAAGGTGATGTTAACAAAGCTCATAAGGCAGCACAAACACACACACACACACACACACAAACAAACACACACACACACACACACACCTGACCAGACACTAGTAGTCAGCTTACCAAAAAGTGAAATCCTATGTCTGACAAGAGCTGCCAGTTTACAAAAGAGGCTGGAGGCATGAGGAATTAAAGAAATAGCAATGAAATCAGAAAATCAGGGTTAGTAAATGAACAGAAGAGTAGTAATTCAAGTTAAGAGTTCAATTTAATTTCAAGCAGAATATGGCAACAAGAAATAATCATGCAACATGCTGCACTGTTGCATGTACATCAACTAAATGGGTACCTGGTGACCATTTCTTTCTCCTTGTTGGAGGCATAGCCGCTGCTGCTTAGATTCTTATTAGGGGAGGACAGGAAGTAGAGAGAGTGGTTCTTAAAGTACTGGTCAATGAGAGGGAGGAGCACCTAAAGGGCAACAAAGACGATGAGAAGCCAGGTCAGATTAACCGCATCATGTTTGAACGAGCTCTCCACATGCAGTATTTGTGCCGCTTTCTTACTTTGGCAAAAAACTTGATTTCCTGCTCATGAGGTGACCTGTCTGTCTTGCCGCTGACAGCCATGGCTTCTGGATTGAGAATATTTATTTAAAAAGAAGCTTATTTGATGTGATTAAAGTCTGCTTTAGTCATATCTTGTGTATTATTATTAGTATTATTTTTGTCATACCTAAGTGGGTAATGAATTCCTGGGCTGAGTCAACATATTTGAGCAGCTTCTTGAGGAATTTGTAGGCAAACCTTTTCTCCATGGAGGAGGAATCCTGCTCCAAGTCCTTCAGACCTCTGCAACATAAGAAGATGTCTATAAATGAAATGTTGGTAAAACCTTGGTGATGGATTCCACGGCTAGTTATAAATTCATTCAAACTTTCAACATCAGAGAGAGCTTCTGTTTGTATTGACCTTGTGATGCTATATCCATTGATTAGCAGGAAGCGAAAAAGGTCCTGAGCCTTCTCTCGATCGCGGGCCTTCTCCTTGGCCGTCAGCGTGTCGTAGGGCACCAACAGAGGATGTGTTCCCCCTCCTGAAACCACAAGCAGCTTATTGTTCAGACACGATTAGCCACGTCTCTCTCCGCTGAGCGTCTCCGTGAAGGCAGATGGCGAACCGGAGAGGAAGCACCACTCGGCTGAATCGAGTTAGTCAAGACCAGCGAGGCAGACGCGTGCATATGCTCCCAAACACATTTAAACGCAACAACCAACACTTTAATTCCACCCACCCAACACACACACATACTCTTCCTGTCCGCTTTTCATGCGTCTCTAAGCAGTACGCATTTCTGATCGACTTCATTAGCAAATCACCTCGACTTCCAAGGTCACTTTTCTTCTTCTTGGCCCAGATGTTATGGTAATTTTCAGCCACCACCTCCACCATCCCCTTGAAAACAAGACAAAAAGAAGTGAGACGCACATCCCGCCCACATTACTCATTTGCATGCAGGAAGGATTGCTTTTGATCTCGCATTCAGATTGAGGCGTCCTTTGATACATGAAAAAGGGAAGAAGTGCAACAAATCAAACGCGGGGTCACTCACTTGCAGCTCTCTGGATAGAACCACGTTGCTTGTGTCTATTGGGCTCGGATTGAAGCCGTTAGCCTGAAAACACATGTAAGTTTGCGGTGAGAATTATGCTGTTATCTGTAAATCGAACGTTGGATAACAGAAGACTTAATAACAAACAAGCAAGATTTCCTCAACAGGAAAGCAAATTAGCAACTACAGCTGTGCTGGAGACGAGCAATTTTTCACCGTACAATCTTTGGAAACACTTTCCATCCCTGCATCGTACCTGTGAGGCCTGAGATATCTTTCTCATTTTCTCAGTCTCCCTCTGTTGAGACATGCTCTCTCCATCTTTGGTCCTATCGATACTCCACCCCATTGCCAGCATACTCTTCAGGGACTCTCTAATAGGCCATCTGTAAATATCCTTCTCCTGAAGCAGAGAGACAGAAATGGAGAACAAATAAAAAATCCTCATGAGCCTTAAAAGCCCTAATCTCTTTAAAGTTAATATTATTTACAAATATCATATTCTTCATACTGTACCTTCTCCGTCAGGCCTTTGTAGGTCCTCAGCTGAGGATGAGTCTTCGCCTTCTCATCAACACAGTCTCCATATTTCCACCCCAGCAGCACCTGAGGCGCAAGCAGAGAGTGACAGCAACCTGATTGCCTTCAGAGTCTCCCGAGGACAAGATTTACTATTTGACAGACTGAGTACGAGATTAAGTACACATCATATTTTGCCGTGTCATGGTTGTTGCTGCTCTCAGCTTTTGTTAAAAACTTTAACGAATGAGACAATGCAGGCTAAGCAGCTGGCACAGGAGAGCGCATTAGCTCTCTACTATGGCTCTACCAAAGTTATTGTCAGCATGCCAGAGCAATCCCTCGACTCTAACAAAGAAGGACGCATCGCCAAGGGGGAAGCATTACTGTGACACAGGAGAAAGAAAAGAAAATATCATGATAACCATCCATCCACTTTTTTCCACTTATCAGCTTAAGACAGCTGGGCTAGGCTCCACCTACCCCTTCCAGGGACCCTGATTGGATACGCTGATATCATGATGTACAGCACTGACTTAATTTTGTTACTTTTATTCACTTTCATGTAGCTGAAATCCACCTCCACTGATTATCATCCTCCGCAGTGCCCTGCTCTGTTCTCATAACACCAGTGGCGTGCTCTAAAACTGCATCATTTAATAGCCATTTGACTCGGCGAAGGCTCTTACCTTCTCTGCAGACCATTTCTCATGGGTATGCTCGGCGTACTTGTTGGCAAAATGCTCAAGTTTCTCTGGAAGAGCGATGCTAGAATAAAAAGCTGACAGTTAGTCGCAAGTATGTGCAAAATGCATGTTAATGAAATTACGCAGAGTGTGTGGCTGCATTTTTTTGTGTGCATTGGTTTCTAATTGGTGTCTGGCTTCAGAATGGCTTACTTAGCCGTATTGATTGGTTTGGGGTCAAAGTTGCCCTGAGCATCCACAGAAACAGGCTTTTCCACAGTGGTACTAATGGAGGCATCCACATAGTCTGGCGGCAAAGCTCCAGCTATGGCACTGAGACAAGGCATGGCCATCTTGAACAGCTCGGGGTCGTACTTCTGCATGAGGAAAGAAGGAAAGCAACAGGAATGACTGTGAAATGGCATCTCCTCCTATAGAGCTCTGCAAATAAAAATGTTACTTAACAAATGCAAGTAACGTCTTCCACTGCTAATTTAAGCTGAACTTGAATAAAGTCGTATAGCCACTCCAGTCTTAAAGAAAGAGCAAGAGGCAAGCGGAAGAAACGTTAATGAAGAATTATTCTTAAAAGCTGAGGGACCGGCGTGCTCGGGGCTTTGGATCAATGACGGCTGTCCAGATATTGATGTTTTCAGACCGGCGCTTTGCAAAGCCTCCTTTCGTGAGTGGGCATTTAGAGAGATGTGCTGAGTCCAGCCATCTGCATTGCTAACAGACCTAAACCTATTTATACCCAAGTAGTGCCTCGAATACATACATGTTAATCAAGACTGCATGAATTATGGGATTTTTATTGAACGGTTTATCGTGTTTTTAGAGCATTTGGACTTTCCCTCACCCTCTGAGACAAAGAGTCAAACACTCCCCAGAAGATCTTCTTGGTAAGCAGCAGTTCATCTTCAGAGGCTGTTCCAAAGCTGCCCCAGCCTGAAGGGAGGCAGTAGTACTTCCAGTTTTGCTCGTAGTGGTTGGTTAGCAGCTAGAGGGCACAGGAAAGACACACATGCTTAGCGAGTTCAAAGACAGGTAATAAGCATGCACACTGCCACACATGGCACCGCACAGGGGAATCACTTCTTCCAAAATCAGCACAAGTTAAAGTAAGAAACACTTTGGTGGGCCAGTCGCAATCTATTGCATCTCCAGGGTTTCTTTGCTGTGGCCTGAGAGACAGAGTCGAGACGTAGAGCCAACAAGCCCGTAATCACAGTCCACTACTTCACCCCCTTGTTTTGTTTTTTTCCCCTCCTATAGCTCCCCACTTTGATTAACACTTCTTACAGGTGCGTTACAGCTGTGGCACCTTGGGAGGGTTTATGTGAGCGTGAAAGAGAGCGAGAGGGGCGAATGCAAGCACCATTACATTGATTAGAGTTAGTGGAAATGAGCTGTTGGTAGCTCCCCACCAAGCTGAAAATCTAATAAACGTATGAGAGCAAAGCATGACCATGCAGCGACCACATGGACCACACAAAAAGAGCACGTAGAAACGAAAGGGAGAACTTAAAATAAAGGAGAATACGGCGATTAAGAAGTAATTAATAATTAGGACGACGGGAAGCAGCGAAAACAAAAACACGAGGGCAGGGCGACAGAGGATCTGAAATAAAGGATGACGGAGGAATTTAAATGAATGAAAGAGCGAAGAAACTGTTGCCCACCCTTAGAGGCATCTTGCAGTAATCAGTCAACAAGGGCACATCAAAGACGAGGCGGCGCAGGAGCTGCTGCAGCATGGAGGGACGAAGGTGCCTGCGGGATAGGGCGGGAGAGAGATAAGAGCTCTGCTGCACTCGGGCTGCCTTTGAACATCTTCAGACTTTGACCAATTTTGCGCGTCACACTGACTCAAAAAGATGGTTAAGATAAGTTGTTAGTCTTTACTACTTCTGGAAAAGTGGTTTTTTTAACTCTTTCGCTTCTTACTTGCAAACAGACAGCAAACACTCCTCTATCGCATCTCTCTGCGCCTTGGTCAGCGATCGGCCTTTGGACAGGCGGTAGATGGTGTGCAGGGTGGAGTCTATGAGGGTGGCGTAGTGCTCGGTGCCAGCGAAGAGAGGGGCGCAGCGGGTGAGGAGGGGCAGCATGGCTGAACCGATGTAGCGGTTCATAGCCAGGGCTGTCTCGGTGGTACACAGACCCTCCTGTAGGGGGAAAAGGTCACACAACATGTTAAAACTCAGATATACAGTGATTAAAACTTTAAGGAGGCACTTGTATTTGAAAGAAGCAACATATGGATGTGTTCCAGCTTTTTGTTTTAATCTATAAGCGTACTGTTGATTAATAAGAATAAAGAGCAATGACATTAATCAAACAAATTTAAAGCAGAGCTTTGGCTTAATGAGCTGCTTCTTATTGCTATAAAAGAGAGCCTGATATTATCGATCCAGAAACTCCTTGAAGTTCGTGTTACGGTGGCTGGCTACTCATTACTTTTCTCCTACGCTGCTATCAGCTGCGCCTACCGTGTCCAGAGAAGTAGCAGCCCTCAGGTCAGGGAGGAAGCCAACTTCAAGCAGGTGAAGCAGAAAGCTCTGGGCTTCCACGCCATACACTCTGTCTAAAAACAGCACCATGGGGGCCTTGTGGTCCGGACAGAAGCTCGCCGACATGTCCGGCTCTGTCACTGACCCATCTAGGAGTTTGAAGCAGACATAACAAAGAGGAGTTTTGTGATCCACACAAGCATGAAGCAGTGAAATACCCAGGGAACAGCATGCACTTCATAATGGAAAGTCTTTTCTAATTAGGAGAGCCATGCGTATTCATTAGGCCGCACGCACGCAGCAGTTTTTCTGGACCCTTGACTCGTTGTCTTGGTTCTTGGCCTGCTGACAAAGCTTGTGTGGCAATGCTCACAGCAGCAAATTTAAGAGGCGAGTCTTGCCATGCTTAAGCAGATCAATCAATAGAGCAAGACAGCCCGCTATAGAAATGATCTGGCTCACTCGGAGCCACGGGAGCGTGCGGTAAAGCATCGCGCTGATTAAAAAGGCATGAGCAGTGAAATCGATAACTTTCCGCCTTGCACTGAACGTGCATAGTTTGGGAATCGCTGTGTGTGACATGCTGTAACATGCAACATGCAACATGCACATGCTCACACGTCACGTTGTTAGCCAGTACCTTTGTTAGTAATGGGCATTTTGAGCGGTATGCTAATGATTCCCACGAGGTCCTCAGTAGGCACCAGAGAGCGCAGGATAGCACGAATGCGCAGAGCTTCGCCTTTCCCTTTGTTGATGAGCTTTAGGCGGGAAAAGCAAGTGAATCAGAGGAAAATACAACAAAACAATTCCATGACAAACAACCTGTGACACTTTCTAAGAAACTTACATGCATCTCAGGGGCACAACGTCCTAACAGGTCGATGAGAGCAGAGTAGAACGACATGATGGCATTGCCCATGTGGACCACCTCCTCTTCATCGTCACCATCACCAGACCTAACAGTGGGAAAAGAGCAGAAACATTTTTAAGGGCATTGAAGCAAAGACACAAATCAACAGGGGCTGGTTAAAGCAGTTAATCTGAAGGCTAAGGCCTTGGCATTGATTTTATAAGATTTGCTTGATTTTTATGGCTTACACATCAGAGCTAACTCCCTGGACGGAGCCTGGGAGGTCCAAAGCGGGCGTCTCAGAGATCTTAATAGCTTCCTTCATGGCAGCCAGGAGACCGTTCCCTCCCTCTCCTCTCAGAGCAGGTCCGAAACACTCCGGACGACGGATCAGCAGCTTCACCACAACGCTCGAGTTCTCCTCCACACTCTCGCCTGCAACACGAACATATATGGATACGTGCAAGAATAGATATGCTCGCCATTCAGCATGAGTAGACAACATCTGAGTAGACTTCGCCTTAAGCAAGTGACGGCAGTTCTTTTGAATCTCTGCTACGTTTCTCTGTGCGTTTAAACAGAGGAGCGGCACAAGAATAAACAGACAGAACAAGTGAGAGATGAAATCAGGGAGGAACCAATAAATGCAGACATACCGTTCACAAAGACAGCAAACCGCAAGAAGGACAGATAGCGCTCTCCCTCAATGGGGTTCCAGCCAATGTCTGGATAACCTTTAGCCAGAAGCATTGGACAACTCTGAAGACCACAGCCAGCCAAGTAGGTGACCACCTAAAGATACATTACACACATCATGTAGCTCAAGTAATCTGTGCATTCCCTCCCTGGTGGTCTTACCGTAGGTATCTCTTTCTTAATATGCATGTATAGGTCCTCAAGTCCAAACTGTCTTTCTCTCTGAATCAAGCAGGAAGACTACACAGTGACTTAAACTCACCTTGTCCAGGTCAGGTTCTTCAAGTGCCAGAGCCAGCCCGTTATTGTCCATCACTGAGGACGCAGCCACATCAAGCGGAGTGGAGCCCCTCATAGCTGGCGAAGCTGCAACACAATCCACCCACACAGGCTCAGATAGTTAGTGTCATTTTTGTTGTGTCTTACTGTTCAGACAGCTACCCTGTGCCCACGTGTGCTTTTTAAAATAATGTGTGAACAGCAGGGGGTGCTATTTCCACTTTTTAAAATGTAACAGGAAGCTAACCTGCCTGAGTTTTAGGGTTCTTACCAGTTTGCACTGAATAATTCAGTCATATTAGGACATAACATAGCACTGTACATTATTTATATTACAGCTTGTTTGATTGCACAAGAGTTGTTTCATTTTTCATCTTTTTTTTCCCCGTAGTACTAAATAACCTGCTGTAACCTATGAGCAATAAGTGAAGTCGTTCATGCGCACAAACACACACACACACACACACAGACACACACACACAGACACACACATAAGTTCAATGAGTTGTTAGTTCATACAGCTCAGCTTTCACATATCCTCTGGCTGAAATGAAAGAGATCTTTGGCTCCTTTCAGAGAATTCGACAGCCACTTAGCTACTTTAAGCTGTTCCCTTATTCACAAAGGGGTCGCCACAGTGGTCAGGTCAGCTTGTTTCTGATTGGCAGATTGTTTTCTTATATTCTTCCTGATGCAACTAGGAAGGGATGTGTGTCTCCTCCTGGTATTTGCCAAAAAGCGATTGCAGGAATTTAAACTGGCATAAGTCACTTGATAAAGAATATAAATAATTGATATTAAGTTATTTTGAGCCAGAAAGAATATTCCTGTCAGAAGCTGCAAACGGTTTTTGGCTGAGTGACTGTTATCTATACAGTAACAAATATGACATCCCAGTTTTATAAATATACTTTAAGTGACCAAAAAGGACAACATTGATTATAATGTGGGAACCATAATGTAGAGTCATAAAGTCATACATCACGTAATACTCACATATTAGATTAGATTAGATTTTATATATGACCCCTTAATCCGGTTCACTAGTGTATTTACCAATATAAACAAAGTTAATCGACATTTAAAAAGCACAGAAATGTCAGAAATGACTTTTTGCCACAACACTGGGACCAAACCGGAGGATTTTTCACTTGTTACACGAATGTGTAAACCACTACACTCCTGTTCTAAACATGGCTGTACCCACCTAGGCCCACGCTGCTGTTCTCCAGTAGGTAACTGAGGTGGTCAAACATGGCCTTCTGATTCTGACGGCTGATCCGGCAGAAGTAGCACAGGAAGCGACAACAGCTGGCCACCATCTTGGGAAAGGCAATTTCCTGAAGGGTAGGATAAAACAGAGCCTAAGAGGCTCAAATGCCTTCACTTGGATATTAATAAGAGTAAACTGCATCTTTTAAAGTTTTGAAATGACTGCAGGCAGCAGCCATGCTTTTATGAGTGGACATGACCACTTTTATCCCTGGATACAGAAGTGTCTCTCGAAAAGCAGCTGATCATAAGTGGTTTTGGAGAAACTGTTGCTTCACTCTGGGGAACTGAGTTTACAGTAATGACTTCCTTCATGCGTGTTACTCTAAACTCCCCCCGCATGTCTCGGCTTCTAATTGATGCGTAAAAGGCCTGACATCGTCACACGCTGCCAGCAAGCCAGCCCGATTCAGTCTGCCCTTTCTGCCCTTCTGCGTTGTCAGGACCACGTCCTCATTAATGCAAACCTGCTCTGCGACCATGCTTTACACACAAAGGAAAGCATGCAAGACTGGATTAAAACAGTTTCTGCTGAGATGGTGCTACAGACTCCATGTGGGTAAAGCAGAAGATGTTAAACCTGGGACTTGTCTCCTCCGAGGACATTGACCATGACCTCCATGACAGTCTCGTGCATGCCCAGTATTCTCATCAGGTTCGGGTGCTGGTAGAAGACCTTGTTGTTCATAATGTCACTAAAAAGCACATGAAAAGAAGCAAACTTTGAATATTTAGGTGTTTGCTGAAAGAAAAAAAAACAGTTTTTCTATCTAAATCAGTTCCATACGAGTCGAATGACCTACCCCAGTCCATCAATCATGAGCTTTTCCTCCTCCTTTCCCATTCGAACTGACAGCAGAGACCTGATCTGACCCAGGGAGGCCAAGAGGTTGATGGTGTCCTGGACCGAGGCAGCGCTGATGGTGTACGTCTTCCTCATGGCCCGGAGCAGCTCTCCAACGCTGTCGTACTGCCTCCTCAGCAGGCTGAACATTTTGCGAACAAGTTCAGGGTCCTGGATGTGACACTCCTGGGACCAGCTGACCATGGTCTGAGAGATAAGCTCTTTCAGATTGGCTGGAAATAAACATGAGCAAAGACGACTCAGTTTCCTTTTATTAAACAAGCTGATTGCCTCGTATTAAACAGCAAAGCAGAGAAAGGCTCGCCGTGGCAGAAGCGCTCGCTGTATCGTTTCGAAATCCTTACTGTACATCACGGGCCTTGAAAGGAACATTGACTTTGACCCTCTTCCCATTAGCTGGGGTCACAACAAGAGGCACTTAACATACAGTAGGCACACATTAATGCACAAATTCCCTCCATTAACCTGCCTACTTGACAGCGTGCTTTCTTTTTCACAACTGACGCTTGAATATTGAATAAAAGAACTTGCTCCATGTGGCAAATAAGACCTTAAGAACAGAAAGAAGAAAGAAGAAAGACGGCAACATCAAAGTCTTCACGTGGCTTTAAAAAACAACAACAAAAAACGGGATGCTTGTGTCACATGAGCTAATCTTTGAAAAGTATTAATTTATGCCAAAGCCACACTTTCAGTGGGGCAGAAAGATCCACTGTTATGTAAAGAATAAAGAAGGAAACAGGATATGGTTTTAATAGTTCTGCCTTTGCAGTTAAAAGGAAACATTTGTTTGGACAGCTCATATGTGGGTTACTCTTAAGGCTTCATTAAAACTGGATCAATAGTGTGGGTTTGTTTTTTTGCTTTTTTATGGTTATGAACACACAAAGGATGGAAAAAAACATCAATTAAACAGTCCGGTACCATAAACGATGGAGTCATTAACACACAATTGATTTCCTTAACAGTACTGCAATTAGGCGATTGCGTTTTTAAGACCACGTGTCTGTTTGGTTGATTGGTTCTCTTGGTTTTCAAAAGACTGTTTGACAGCAGACTGTCAGTCAGTGCACGGGTGTGCGTCTGTGGTTTTTTGTGAGATGGGCGGGAAGCCAGCAGGATGGCACCAGTAACAGATCCTGCTGCCGAGAGCTGCGTGGGTGTCAGAGAAAGGGCAGATGCACAAGCTCGAGATTAAGAAGCGACATTTTTTTCCTCTCTCAGCAAGCACCTGACTCGCACTCTGTCACTCTATCAAACACAGTCACTGCCTGCTTTGCTGTTAAATATACTGCTCTCCCACTTTCTCCCTTACTACGCCCCAGTAAAGAAAGCTGGACTATCCAGAGTCACAGTGACGGAAACACACACACAGATCTCCTCATCTCTGACCATTAAATGCTCCTACTGGATAAACTAAACCAAACAGCTTCTGTGCTCCTTTTACTTCATTCTTATGAAATAATGGCTGAGACAGCGGAGCCATCTGTATCTTCAGGGACTCCAGGAGAGAAAGAGAGATGACGTGATGAAGAGCAGTTACAGCCTGAATCGCAGCACCAAAATTTAATAGGTGTCTTCTTCACTTGGTGTCCTACTACTTCCTTGGAGCCTAAACCCACTTAAAAGGAAACCCCAACAAATGACAAACCGTAGACACTAAAGCACACTAAACCTTTTTTGCGCCACGGACCGGTTTATGTCCGACAATATTTTCACGGAGCGGCCTTTAAGGTGTCGCGGATAAATACAACAAAATAAAACCAGTACCGGTACCAAAAAAAAGAAGATTTATTCATAACACACGGGTAAAGACCCCGGGAAACCGAGTTAACGTTAAAAAACGATAAAACCGATAAATTTCACACCCGAGCCTCAACTCTCGCAGCCCGGTACCAAATGACTCATGGACCAGTAACGGTCCAGGGGTTGGAGACTGCTGCACTAAAGCATATATCTAGTTTTAAACGTTATCTACAATCCCAGACACATAATATACACAACAACATTAAAAACACTTACAGGTGAGGTGAATAAAAAGTATTGTTTCTTTGCAGTGCAACACTCTGCTGGGCTTCATGTGAATGTTACTTTGAAAAGTATCAGTCAACTATAGATTGTTTTAAACACATCACACAAGCATCCATGGTCATTTAAATCCCCAGTGGATATCACAAAATAGCCCAAGAGGTCCTGTGGAAATGCAGCTGATCATCTGGAAGGTTATTGTGGCTCATCAGTGTATGATAAAAGGACAGAACAAAGCACGAGCCAGCTCAGTTTTGTAACTGCACGAAGAGGGACGATAACAGGGATGAGGACAACGGTCAGTTGGTCCACAACTTTGGTCCACACTAAAATCATTCAGCAACGACACCAGTGGATCGAATCTTTTTTTGTTGTGCCATTTGAATATCCTAACATCTAGGAAAACCATTTAAGAGATCTATCATATTTGTATATGTGATTTGTCTGTGGCACTTTCATGATGAGTAAATAACCTTAAACCACTAGTTTCAAGACATTTTGAACACAGGATGATTATTTGGGCAGGTTACAGTATGGTCACCATTAGAGAGGTAAAGTAGGGATGCTTTAGGGCTGGCCTAAGTGTGCAATTTGTCTTTAAGCACAAAATATCCAACTCTAAACAGAACTTTGCCCAGTTAAATAAGAACTTGTGGTCACTCACATTCAGTGGTGGTCCCTGATCCCTGAGAGAGGCAATTAGACACATCTCGCAGTTGCACTCTTGCGGCACACCCGTTATTTGGACCTGCTACTGAAACGTTTGTGTTGCTATGTTTGTGCTCGATCTCATGCAGTCTGCACGTGTCTGTGAGTTTAATCAGGTTAAGCATTGAGTTTTATCGCTGACGATTTTGGATTTTTTTTCCCTTTCGTTTCCCCGCTCTCATCTCCCGGAGCGGCTGACACAGGATCCTCTTCACTCTGAAGCCTCTCTGCTCCACCAGGCTGCATATTTCCATAATGAAATTGAAGGGAAATTGAAATGGAAATGACTGCTACCCAGTGAATCAGTCCACGTGGCAGCGGCAGACAAATAGAGGCAAGACTGAGGGTGCTAGAAGTGCAATACAGAAACATCTCCTGTTAATTCTGCCCTCTCTTTTGTGCCAGGAACACAAAGAGAGACACAGAGGTTGTACAGAAAGAGGTGAACAAGGCCATGAATGAGCAAAATGTAGCAGGGACTAAATGTACAAGGCGTGAGCTCAGCACTTGTGCTTTTATGGGAAAACAACAACAACAAACCAAACCAGTTCCATGTCTTGCTCAAGGACACGTTTGTTTCTTGTTGTTGGACAGCTTGACTATGAAGTAACACATCCTAAGAGTAAACTGCTTCCACTTGTGATTCGGTATGCTTCTGCAGTCATATTCCTCAAATTTGTTGTTCCCCTGCTCACTAATTAACTTTTAATCCGCATCATCGTTAGCTCTTAACCAGGTTCAGGTGTAACGATACAGTAGGCACAGCTCCATCATTCATGCAGCGCAATGAAAGCAGTGATTTCCTCACAGGGTGCAGCTTGCTCCATCTTCGTGGGCTCCTCTGCTTTGTGCGCCTGGCCTTTGATCCTGTTCACCAGCATAAGGAGGCGACCTTTAATCGATGTATCCTGCTCGTCTTCATCTTCCTCCATCGGGATTCCTGCATTACACAGAGAGAAAAAACAACCACAATGTGCATGATGCGCAGACGCGCAGGACAACTATTCCCTCTTCTTATTTCTTAGCAATTTAAAGTTTCTTTGTTTTTTTTGCGCAGGTGAGGCCGCCATTAGCTCGGCAGCACCACGGAAGGGAGGGCGATTCAATTATTTATCAAAACATCAAGATGTCAGAGAAATTGCGGAAGCAGCGAACGTTCAAATCTTCTGCCTTGGCAGAAAGCGCTGCAGAGAGAGAGGAAGAAACATCTCATGAAGTACAGGCACAATTTTGCTGATGGCGACGCAACGGCAGCTAACAGTGCCAAGAAATATGTGCACGTAAAGCATTTTTCATAAGGATGTTTGTTTTGTTTATTATTCTTACATTATCAGCCATGATGCCGGTTTGTGCTGCCTCGGTAAAATAACTGTAATGAATTCTAAAAGCAATCAGGGAAATGTAACATTGCTGCATCATGTTGCAAAATGATGATATATGTGTTGTAATAAACATAAACAGTTTAGCGTTGCGGTTCATAATGTTTTTGCAAGAGCTGCATCTCACCACAGTGGAGCTGCAGCTGATTATGAAAATCATAGAGTTCCTCCTGGATGTCTGCAGGGCACGGGCAGTCCTCTCCCATACTGAAGTTCAGCAGCATGTTGATCTAAAATGTGGGAAAATGTTCAAATTAGATGCATAGAGATACAAAAAAATGCATAGTTAGTTATTTTTATTTAGTTTAATAACTGTACAGTACTCTGTTTATAGTAACCATTGTCCTTAATGTAAATAAGTAAAAAAAATTGTGTATGTTTCTGTTCCGTGTCCTGTGTCCTGTTTGTTGTATATGTGTCTTTCTGGCTGCTGTTACAACCAAATTTCCCCTTGTGGGACAATTAAAGGATTATTCTATTTTATTCTATTCTATATACAAATTACTGTAGTACATTGTGCAGGGCTGGAGACTATCCCAGCTTTGTTATAATGTTGTGATTGCAGGAATCACAGAGAAAAAACGCAGCTCGAGTGGCTAATTCTCTCTCTGCACTAACAGGCCGAAGGACACCATGACAAGCCATTAAACGAGCTGTGCTGTACTGAATTCTGTCAGCAGCCGTGACCTTAAAGAAATGCTCTATGTATGTGCACTCTTGTGCAGATGAGTGTGCCCTCCCGGGGAAGCAATGCCATCAAACCAAGACCAAGAGGAATGAATTTGCCTTGAAGCTTTGCTCGCACACTCTCACATATAGACAAAGAAGAGAGCTTTATGAAACATTAGGAGCCAGAAGCAGCTCTGGTTCTCTCTGGGCTAAAAGAGGCAGAAAGAACTGAACCAAAATCTACATTAATCTCAAATTAGTCGCGTATTCAGACAACAACGGTGCTGACCAATCAGTTGAAGCCATGAGCCTGCAGGTTTTCCGTATACTGAGTTATTACAGAGTCACATATTCTTTTTTTATTCTTTCTGTCATGGTCCCCTGCACCTCGCCAGCTGACAGCAGTCAGGCGCTTTGTTTTGTTTTTTCTCCTCTCTCGCCTCTGCTCTCCCTTTCTCTCTCGTCCTCTCCCACTCTCTCTTTCTCCTGCCGGGGCGGAGCTCAGTATGGGCTCCTGCTCCTGGCCCACGCACCTGGAGATGATCAGCACACCTGCCGCTGATTATGAGAATTTGAGTCCTACTTAAGGTGGCGAGTCTGCTCTACTCGTCGCTGGATCGTTGAGCCATCAGCGTCAGTCGTCCTGCACTCTGCAAAGTTTGTTCGTGAGTACGTCTGAACCAGGAGACCAACTGTTTCTCTGTCTGTGTATAGATTTCCCCTGGACCCGTTTCCCTGTGCACGGTGACTGAGCGTGAGCAAGAGTGATAGAGGAAAGAAGAGGAGCTGTGTGTGTTTGCGAGGGCTGTATGGAAATCTCCCCTCCCTGGACTCCTGCCCCTTTCACTCCCGGACCCTGGAACCCCGGCCCCTTTTCCCCAGACACCGTTGTGTGTGTGTATATATTTCACCGTGGAGAACACTGTAAATAAATTCACTTTTGATTTGAAGAAACTTGTGGTCTGCGCCTGAGTCCACTCCACTAATCGTGACACTTTCTCTAAATGATGCACAATTACTGCCATTTACCCTCTGCAGCTATTTTGCACACTTGCGTCACACGAGCGTCACTACGATCACTCGGGAGATATGCGCACTGTCAGAAACCCATTAGCAGAGGTACACAACTGCCGGGGTAAAGCTGTCACGAGGGAGCCCCGGCACAGATGAAAAGTGGTGCTGTGGTGGAGAAGCGCAATACATCACCTCTTTTTTTTAATGCTTTAACGTAAAAATGGAATAATCTGGTGAGTGTCGGGTTTTAAAATTTGGTAAACAGTCTCAACTGAACAAAAACAATACGACACAAATGAAGGTAAAATGTGAAAAATTAAACACACCCTTATTGTTTCCTTTGGGATTAGGAGGGTTAGTGGCAGCTAGGTGCTGTTAATCAAACACACTCAGCTCATTGATCATCAGTAGGCAGATGTTGTCTGGAGATTTCAGGTGTGTGTTAACACAATGCCTTAGACCACCAATGGTCTTAGAGAAGCAATAGCCAATAGCCACGAGGCTATTTCCAAACAGTTTGAAGTCAATCACTCTGCAGTGATTAAGATTATTCAGTAGTAGCAAACATTCAAGACATCCAAGAAAATTGAGCCCAATTTCAGATGTGCAATGCTCACAGAAGGCCTTGTGGTAAATGTTCAATTTCATGACACTATAAATACAAAAAGACTGAACAAGTAAGGGTTGTTTGGAAGAGCTGCAAGAAGAAAGCCATTTCTCTCTACAAAGAACAAATCAGGAGAATACTTTTGTGATTTCTGTGTATCATTGAGATGTTTGGCCATATTGCACAGTGCCAAATGAAACACAGCATATCAGCACATAACAGCTCTTACCACTTGTCAAGCATGGCGGTGGAGGGAGATGATTTGGCTTTTGTTTTGCAGCTACAGAAATTGTGTAGCTGGAAAAAGTCTATGAACTCTGTACTGAAGTATTTGAGAGTCAAATGTGAGGCCGTCTCTCCAACAGCTAAAGCTTGTACAAATTCTTTGTCATACAGCAGGATAACAATCCCAAACACAGCAGTAAATCTACAGCAGAATGGCTGTAAAAGATAATCATCTAAACTGGAACAGGCCAGTCAGTGATCGAAATGCTGCATTTTACTTCCTACTTTGGGATCCGCTGGCTTAGACCCGGCGTGCTTCTTCTCACCTGTTCTTGAGGCGGTGATCTGAACTCTTTGGTCTTCTTTGCTGTAACAGCAGCAGACATATTGAGGGCCAGCATCAGCTCATTGTAGCGGAACTTCTGGTTGTACTGCAGCTTGGACACGAAGCTGTCAGAAAAGGACACAATGGCCTCGATACGGTGCTTCAGTTCGCAGTCACAGAAATAGTGAAGCAGCTCGCACATCTGGAGAGGAGGCACACAAACAGGTACTCTTCCATCACTGTTGTGAAAAAGCAGGTGTTAGTTATCAAGAATGACAGAAACATATCGAAATGCCTATATGGCTTCACATTATCCCACTTGTTAAAGAGATATTTACTCGTGAGATCATTTGTTCGATACGAGACGGAGCTATTTCATGTTTGGCTGATCTCTGAATGGGCCTATTACATTAGAGCAGTTACGGAGCATTTGAGAGGACAGCTGTGTGGTTAGTTCGTAGCTGTGGATTGTCACTTTAAGATTACAATGTGCATCGATTTCACATGTTTTGGTCATGTTTATTTGTCTGTTGTGTATACAATTGTGTGTGTTTTCACGATCACCTGTCGTTTAACCGGCTCTGGCAGCCTCTTCTCCAGCAGTCCTTCCATTGGCTGTTGAGCCTCTTTGATTGCCTCTTCTTCTCCAGCTTCCACCGCCTTTTCCTCTGCCCCTGTTAGTCCCTCTTTGTCTGTGGCCCCCGTGGCTCCCTCCTCTCTTGCCTCTTTGAAGACGTTCGGGTCAATGAGCAGTAAAATCTTACGAACGTCCTCGCTTCCTAAAACACCCATCGTCAGCAAGGTGCTAATGAGCTTCAGGATTGGAACAAACTGGTGCTCCACGCATCCTCCGACAGGATCTCGGATGTGGTGCCCTCCGCTTTGAACAGCCTCTGTCAACATCGAAATCGCTTTCTCCTTCAGTGCATCCAGTGGGATTTGGGGACTGTACAGATGCTCCCGTTTGGTGCTGATGAAGCACGGTGGGGTAAAGTTTAGGCGTGGTTTCAGGGAGGTGCTAAGCCCCACCCCGGGCGGGAGGTGCTTTTTAGAAGCATCAGAAAAGAGACGTATGGAGCGTGTCTCGGCCGTGACAGGAATGACGAACTCATCTTTCATCATGAGTCGTGCCTCTTTGGCTGTCTCCAGGTGGGTGCTAATCAGAACATTGTAGAAGCCCTCGCGTAACATGCCAGACAGGTACTGATTGTCGATGGTGTACAAGAGCTGTGATTGGTCCAGGTGGCTGCAAAGGGCGTGGGCCACACGAGTGTTTCCCAGAGCGCAGAGGGCACAGTACAGTTTCAAGGTGTGATAGTGGAACTTCTTCATGTCCTCCTGCTCCGAGAGCTCCATGACGTCAACGCACCTTTCATTAAAAAGAGCAAGAATTAGCAGAATTCATGATGGTTCATAACACGAATTTTGTGATCTAGTCTACTTTGTGGTCAGGGAGAAACTTTAAAAACTCATATTTTTCTATCTTGGGGATTTTTTTTAAGCCAGTAAGTTGCTTTTTACATCTGACAGCATCCAATGTGAAATTCTCAAGCAGCATCCTCTAGAGCTAAAAAGTAAAGCCAGTTCAGTGCAGTTGGACTTGAAATGGTCATTAAAGATGTCTCCATAAGTGAGTGACTCTCAATAAAACCCAGTCTTAAAGTGTCCAACTTTACCATGGAAGGTTTACAACCTGGTATAAAAAAATACTATTAATGTGAAAATCCAAGGTGACTTACATCTTTAGTTATCGCATCACAAGATTTTCAGAAAACTTGACCTTCAAGGTGACTGAGATTCAAATTTGCCTGACATTTCTAACAGATATGGTATTATTGTTATGGTATCAATTTGAAAACCCTACATCGCCTCATTCTCTAGTTATTGTGTTCACAAACTTGGCTGCCTACTTGCCCGGCTGGGTGAGGCTTTCACAGCTGAGGGTTAGAATGATTTTTCCCTCTACAGCTAATTTACCCCCCTTCACACTAACTGTGAGGAGCATGGCTGCTTTCACTCACAGGTGGCTGCCCGCTAGCCGCTAGGCTTCACGCTAGCTAATCTGAGTCACTCAACCATTTTTGTGTTGTTGGTGCCTTTTCTGTCTGACAGAAAATATGGATAACTGTGTGGTGAAATTACAGTACTTTATTAGTTGTTATTGGTTGTTTGTTGCTTACCATTAACTAAGAATCATGTGTTTATGTGATGTAGGTTACTAACCAAGTTTGCTAGTCATAGCTAATGGCACTGCACTCTAAACTCACGTCTTGCTCTTAAATTTTAAAGGTTCAGTGGCCAGAATCTTAACAGTTATACGTCAGAATGGAAGGTGATAATAACTTGAAACTCCCTGTCCCTTAATCCTTCTGGTTCCTTAATACACTTGTCACAAACAGTTAAAAAAAATCAGCATGATGATTTAGCGAAGCCCACGGTGACAACTTCAAACCTGTTTTGTCTGTCTAACAGCTTATAGCCGAGGACATTTTAATACACAGCGACATAAAACTGAGGAAAGCAGAAAATCCTGAGTGACTGTTGAGATTTAAAAAAAAATTACTGTGTTACCAAAAAATAAAATATGACCAAATCACTTTATTGCAATGTGTGCTGATGGTTACAGGAAGCTTGTCTTTATCAAGAGTTAAATGAGAATATGAATACCACTGTCATTACTTTAAGCTAAAAATAAAGCTAGATGAAACAGGAAATTAGCTTTAAGAAAATAGAAATGGGGCGAAACAGTTAGCCTTGTTCTGATCACAAAACAAAAAGAACTTAGCAGATCAGTATTTAGTACATCTTTTGTTTAAGAATAAAGAACACAAGTTGTGTTACAACAGGCAGTTGCATGCTGTCTCTGGTCCTCGGTAAAAAAGGTTTGAAACTTCCTGTATAGATTAAACATTTAAGATACTGTGTGCACTGACTAGTGTGCTTTAAAAAGTAACAAATCCAGCTTATAAGCGAACTAAGCCTTGTTTCACACCTGTTCTCTTCAGGTATGTGCACTGCCAACATCTGCAGGGGCTCCACGCACTGAACCACCCATCCATGCCTCTCATTAACCCTGGCCGTTTCCACTTTGAGGAAACTGTTGGGCATGCGGCTCCACAGCACGGCGTTTATGGTCTGGACATCCAGTCGGGGCGGACACTGTGGAACCGGGTTCTTATGCTCACTCTTGAAGATGGCTGATGACAGAGGCATGGCGTTCTGGAGAGCACACAGAGACAGCTGATGGGAATCCTGTCTGAGCACAGCATTCATTTCTATGGTACTGCAGACACAAAAGTAAGCCTGTTGTAATGGAAAAGTAAAATTAGGAGCCACGCACCTTTATTTTAGCCAGTTCAAACTGAAAGAGGCTGGGGCTGGTGGGTCGCACAAACACAGCGGGGAAAAGCTTGGTGTTTGGTTCCACCTGGAGCAGAGAAAAGTGAAAAGAAAGCAAACAAAAGGTCCAAACAGGAAGTAAATATCAAAAGCTTGAGAAGGAGCTTGAAAGCGTGACTTAAGGAAAGCAGCTTAATGATGCATCATGAAAACTCTGCTACTTAGTGCAGTTTAGCTTGCCTGTGTGTGTGTGTGTGTGTGTGTGTGTGAGTACACATGAACATTTAAGAGTGTCGGCGATGAGTCAGCACTGTGTGAAGTCTCAAAGAATTTCAGTGAGGAAGAACGTAAGAAGATTACACCCTCTGAAAGATTATTTGAGATTTACTTTTGAGAGGACATCTGAACAACAAGTCCACAATTCAACAAGATGCACAGTCACTTCTCTGTTCAGTAAATATGTCTTAAATTAAGTCTTAAATTAAGTTACTCTCAAGGTCATCAGATTAAACTGGAGACGCAGGGATATATGCATGGCCAATATTAGGCTAGTGAAGAATAAGGATATTAATGCATGCATGCATCTACTTCGCAAAAGACTTGATATCCTTTATAAATCATTTTACAAGCTGATACCAAAAAAGATCCACAACTAAAGCCATAAAACTCTACAAAATGTCTGTGAAGGTTCTCAATCATCCAGGTCATCGTAGTTTAAGGAGCTTGGAAAGAAAAAGCGTCTGGACTTCTTTAAGTTGCTTGAAGACGTTTCACCTCTCAGAAGCTTCTTCAGTTCGCTCAAGTCGCTTAGACCTCTACATCGGAGAGACCAAACAGCCACTTCATAAACATATGGCACAACATAGAAGAGCCACCTCAACGGGACAAGAGCTATCCATCTGCATCTAAAGGGCAAAGGTCACTCTTTCGAGGACAGAGTGAAAGAAGCCATCTATGTCCACTGTGAACGAACATCTTTGAACAGATGCAGTGGCTTATGACACCAACTGTGTGGGGCTAGGTTTCACAGCGGGTACACCCAAAACCTTGGCTGATTGTGACCCACACCGATTTTCACACCTTGGCTCATATGATTAGGTAGAGGATCAACAGGGGGTCCATGTCTCTCTTGGGGGTCACTCCCATAGGGCTTAAACCTGGGACTCTCCACTATTTGACCCTAGAACTGAAGAAGCTTCTCAGATGAGAGGTAAAACGTCTTCAAGCAACTTAAAGAAGTCCAGACGCTTTTCTTTCCAAGCTCCTTAGTGTACAAACTGACCTGATTTATTAAATTTAACTGCTATTCCCCTCATGGTTCTCTCCTTGAGCATCCAGCTCTGACCACTTGCATATTTGTGATTTTGCTATCATCATCAAATATAAACTTTTGTCGCCGTGACACTGTCAAGGACCATCAGCGATGATGAGAACTACGATAAACAGAGACCAAACAGCAGCATTCGTGGAAGCATTTCCAGGGCACAATGGTGATGTGCAGGTATTCAGGTGATTCAAAGGGTGATTCAAAAGTGGGAGTGATGGGAATTGTTTATGGCTGCACTTGCAGACCCTGAAATTGATGTCCAAATTCACAGTTTTGTTTCCAATGAGCCAGATGTTCTTTTAAAGTTTTCAATTGGTTTTGCGTCACAGTCCTCTGGGTTTTTTTTAAAGTTAACACTTCACTCCAACCTATGAATCATTCAAGCATAACAAACACATAACTCAAGGGACGAACAAGTGTTGTGTCTTCACGTAACAGACAAAAAGAGCGAATATTAAATTGTATCTTTGACATTTTTACTAGCAGCCTTTTGCAAAAACATAATTTTTTCCTTGAATCTTCAAAAAAATATATATACAAAATGTACAAAAAAACAACACAGTCTGACAGGCACAAGATTGCCTTTTTCATTCTTAAGGAAGGAAAACGAGAAGAAAAGCTGAGGTATGCCACATTACATATGAACTAGAATGTAAATCAGTGAGAACAGGTCTTATGGAAAGAACGTTTTTCTCCAAATCTTCGTCAATGTGTAGTGAGGAGGTAAGGAAAGAGGTACAACAGTGAGTGTCTACAGCCATCTGTAAAACACAGAAGAAGCTCTGTCTGATTTGGAGCTGCATGTCAGTCAGTGGTGTTGTGGATTTTGTCAAAACTGATGGAACTGTGAGAAGTGCTGTCAGATTTTGATCCAGCATGAAATAGCATCTGGAAAGGATCTGATTGGCAACGGTTTAATTTTTCAGCCCCCGATGCACGTGAATAGGCATAGAAAGCGTAGATAAAAGCTCTTAATGTTTGATTGGGAATTCTCTGCTTATCCTTTTTCAGGGTCACAGGGGGAGTCTATCCCGGCTGTCTTAGCGCAAGAGGCAGGGTACACCTGGACACGTCGCCAGTCTGTCGCCGGGCTAACAGATAGACAACCATTCACACTCGCATTCACTCCCACATCTATACCTATGGACAATTTAGAGTTTCCAATCAACCTAACCCCACTAACTGTAGTACAGTGGCACGGTGGTTAGCACTGTTGCCTCACTTCAAAAAGGTCCTGAGTTCAAGTCCAGGGTTCGCATGTTCTCCCCGTGTTTGCGTGGGTTCTCTCCGGGTACTCCGGCTTCCTCCCACAGTCCAAAGACAATATAACTTTCCATTTACAATTTACCAAAGGGGAGCCAACATCTGAAAATCATTGAATGTCCTAAAGAAGCCTGCAGGACTATTCCTGAAGACTATTTACCGTAGAAATGTGTTGGAAAACAAAGGCAGTTGTGTCAAATATTGACTTTCAAGCTCATTAGAATTGTACAAACTCTGTTTTTGCCCCATATTTTGTATTTCCATTCAATCTTTCACCTTATTTCTATTTTCCTAGCAAAATATAAAAAACTGATGAAGAGGTTCAAGACTTTTGCACAGTTTTGTAAATTTACTTTTTATTAGTTCGGTAGCATAGTTATTTTGGGTTGCACCCATCACACTAGATACTTTTAATTATAGAGAAACATAGCAATAGTTATATTGCTGTGTGTGTTGTACCTGGTAGGAGGTAGAGATATCTTTGCCAGTGACGGTGAATGTCAATAGGCCAGTGGCCAAATCTATTAGACAGCCGATCTCCAGATCCACATTGCTGCGACCGGAGGTGTGGGAAGTGCTGGTGACATCACCACCCCACACCATGTAGCAGTTACTCCTCTTCACGCTGTCAGTAATAAGCATATATAAAAATCTTTACAAGGTTAGTAATTAAAAATAATCGTCAGCATTTATTACATATAAACACAGAGGGCGTCACCTCTCGTGGACTCGCCCACGTTCATCGCCCAGGGTTACAGTCACTGTACGATTCTTGCTGAGGTTGAAGTTGTTGCTATAGTAATGGTAGTCAGGAGTAACCCATCCAACCCACACACAGGCAGGGTCCTGACCTGCGAAGACCCTCACTGAATGGTAGTACTGTAACAAAACAGAGAAGAGAGACTCAGCCAAAAATGAAAACGCATTTAGTTTTTGCAGCTGCAAACAGACGTTTCTTCTGTACCGTAGTGATGCTGCTGTAGTCCACTCGTCTACTTTCATCGCTGTGCCTCACAGATCTCAGTGGATATCTATCAGAAACCATATTCAAAAAGTCATTAGCGAGCAGATAACATGTCGGATTCGAGGTTTTCTCGCAAAAGAGCTTAAAGTCACAGTTTTGGGAAGTTCAGCACCTGTGTTTGACTTTAAGGGTTTCTTCCTCATGAACACCGTTCATGTCCACCACAGGGCTGATCTTGAAGACAGAGTGGAACTCCACAGGCATGCTCAGACGACAAAACACCATGTCTGCGTTACTGTTCTGCGTCCCAAACGTCTTGTGGGTGACTTTGAGACAAGGAGGGCTGTCGATGGTGCCGTCGATCCTGGTTACCTGCAAACAAACGATGACAATCTTCGCGTTCATCGTCTAGGCCAATTCAATCGTTTTTAACAATTTCACAGTTTCTTCTTTCTTACCGCAATGTGGTTGTGGTCCTTCGGCACGTTGACAAAAGTAGGCAGACGCTTGCTGAACCACATCGTGACCTCTCGATTCATGTTGACGGCAAATGGCTCGAATCCCTCCTGCAAGCCGCACATGGTGTAGTACTTAAAGGTGCTAGCATCCTTCCCGAGGTTCATACGACCCACCTGCGACAGACCGAGGCTACACACTGGAATAAACCCTGCAGGACAGACAAAGGACATAAAGACAAAGGGGGGGGAGCAAAGAAGGAGGAGAGAAAGAAGTCTTTAAGAATACACGGCAGGAGGGATGGAACATCAATGCAGCTTTTGCAAAAGGCAATTTACAAGTGGCACTTCAAATACGGCTGATTTCCACACAGGGAGCCGCTCAATTTTAACTTATATCACCACCGTGATTGTTCTGGGATAAAGCCTTCTGCTCTACATTTGAAGGCTTTAAAAGATGAGGGCAGGATGGCAAGGACGTGTGCTCAACAGCTCCTCACAGCCACATTCATACACGCTCTTTCTCACCATCCTCAGTTTCAAAGTCCGTGAAGCAGAGTTCAGAGCCCTTGGTGGTGATCAGGATCTCCCCGTTCAGAGTGAAGATCATGGACTTGTCCTCCATGTTGATCATGCAGCCCACCACGTCCCCAGCATGCCAACAGCGCCCAAACAGCCGGCTGCCCATGTTCAGGCAGTGGCCCTGTGCACAGTACAGACACAAGGAATACCATATGATATACACACAATGTGAGCAACTACTTTAAATGAGCTTAACACCAAATAATCAAATAGGTTTTTAAATACGAAAGAATAAAGGGCGAAAGCCATTTTTCGAGTAGTCTACGTGAACTTCACCAACGCTGTCGGGATTAACTGAGATTTGGTTGACAGCTTACCCTGTATCCATCAAAGACAAACGCAAGCTCATCTGTGCCAAGCTCCACATCTGGCTTACACCCAGGTCTGGCCCAGCCCACTCTCATGTCTCCACCGGTAACGGCCTCAAATTCGAAGTACCACTTCCCGGTCTTCACTGCGTACGTTCTCTCTACCCTAAAGAAGCGGATCTTATCAATGCTGAGGCGCTCCGAGACTTGTCCTGCTGGGTGAAAGGAGAATAATAAGAAGCAATGGAAATATTAATTGCAAAAACCCAGTGGCTGTAGGTAAAGGCAGCAATTTCATATGGCTATTCTCTTTCACTCTAAACTGAAAGGGGACGGAAGGCAAAGTCCCATATCAGGACATATTTTTTTATCCTTATTCTTTGTAAGGAGCATTTTATTATGCACTGTATAATTTGAACTTCTGGGCATTTTGATTAGCACGCTTTCATGGGTGAAACTCACCGCCTTCCTGGTCCGAGGGCTCGATGTTGTACCCGTAGCCAATCAGAGTGCGGATAGCTTCCCGCAGGCTGTCCCTGTTTGACTTCTTGGTGCGTTCATCCAGCAGAGCATACGGAACCAGGCGAGGGTTACGCTTACTTTTAAGATCCTGCACGGAGGAGAAGCAGCAAGAGAAATGTTAAAGTTTAAAGCCTTTTTTAAAAACATTCATTTGTCCCACCAGTTGAAAGGCAAATGAAGGGATTTCATTCAGTTGTGAAGCAGATTTGTGAATTTAAATTAGAGTTTTTTCTTTTATTTATTTCAGGTTTGTTTGATGAGCCTGTAGCTGAAGCTCTACAGCTGGTTATGTGTCCAATATTACTACTTTATTAGTTAACAAATCCACAAGTGAACTATAGACTGGTCTGAAACTGAGAAGATAACAGACAAAGCTGAAATAGAACAAAATCAGCCTTTCGGTTTACACAATTCCCTGACAAGTAAAAGATCCCCAGTTTGATCCCGGGAGGAGACACAAATCCCAGTGGGCTTTTGTCAGGAAAAGGATCCGGCATAAAAAAGGCTTTGCCAACTCAAACATGCGGAGCTACCCACTGTGGCAACCCCTTGTGAATAAGGGAGCAGGCAAAAGTAGCGTATTCTTCCACATATTAAGAAAACAGATTTTTCTTTCTTTGCAGCATTTGTATTTTTTCCCAGCACATTGTATCCGGTTGTTCAGTGATGACGTGACAAATCCTACTTCCGGGCCTAAAGTAGTCTGCGTTTAATATGGCTTTTGTGTTGTTAACATGTTTAATGTTTTGTATTTTCTTCTATTTAATCTCAAAAAGCTCCTAAAACAGTCAGTGATCCCTGTTGACCTCCCTCGGCTTTTATTACTGCTAATCATTTATTTAAGCTCAGTTTTTAAAACCTTAGGATGTAACTACAGCCCAGCCCATGCAGCAGTATATGAATGACTAACCTCGTATTGTGGATGGATTATCTCAGTTGTTCTCCTGGCTGAAGTTTGGTCGTTTTACAGCATCCTGCCATGCGATTACATTTGTTCCTGACCACCGAGAACACTCACGTTAACTTTTATCGAGTGGAAAAAAAGTTAGCTTGTTTATATTATGCTAACATAGCTGTGTCGCTAGCGGTCACGTAGCACATCATTATATACCAGCTAGCCCAACTTCAGTAACCCTACAAACGTCACTGCTGTTTAGTTTTCTGTCTTCATTTATGTTGGAAGTGATAACAGAGCTGTACGTTTGAATTTGTTTCCAAAACCCGGCAGTCAGGACATGCTATATTGTATTTAGATAGAAGCTAGCGAGCTAACTTCCTGCTAACTTCTAACTCCGTTAAATGTCATAAATTCCGTTTTCATGGATGCCTGGATGTTAAACTCAATTGTTACACCTGGTAGAGCAGAACGCTGATCATTTTATTAAAGATGAAAGACTTTAGAAAGTTTTTCAACTCTCAGTAATGCCACAGTGATCGTTTGATATATGGACCTGCAGCGACCCAGACACGGCTAGTGACGTCAGACTGAACAACCGGATAGACGTGCACCAGATGTCCAGGAACATTACGTACTTTCTGGCTGAGTAATTTGCACAGACCTCTGGACAATGTAAAGCTGCTGCTCTTAGATTATAGGGATGCACTCATAAGCACTTTAGAGCAACAATGTCTGCTTTTGAATGTACCTGTTCTCTGAGAAGCTATTTTTTAAATCTCTTCAATCAAATTTGAACATTAAAGCATGTGTTTTCCTAGATGTGTTCACAGTGATCTAAGGTTGTTATTCGTCTTTCACTTCTAACCAAACCTCAGCGCTGTTCACATGTCTGGCGATTCTTTGGTGGATTTGAGCATACCTGCTGAATCCCGTATGTCCATCCCTGTTTGATCCGGTCCTTGGCCCACACATTGTGAGCGTTCTCTGCCAGTTTGTCCACCAGCAGCTCCTGCCCCGGAGTCAGTTTGATATCGGACAGGTCCAGAGGGGACGGCTTATAACCATTGGACATCATGTAGCTACAGGAAAAAACAATGAAAAAGGAATTTTCCCCCCAGTTATGGATACAGTTAAACCACAGGGACCAGTTTAGTTACATTTACAGCCTGATGGGAATCTCTATGGCAGTAAACACAATAAATATCCTTTATTTCTTATACTGCTGGACATTTTTGGATGATCTGTGATTGGGTTACCAAATATTTTGATTCATTTCATTTCTCTTACTGTCTTACTATAGAGCGGCCTAGTCATTACTGTCCAATTGTGTGATGTACAATCAATATCAAGAGTAGTGCGTGTGCTCGCATCGTTGCTATAATCATACCCACTTACTTCTTAGGGAGCTTTATCTTTTTGAGAGAGTCCTCAGCATTTGGATTCATGTGAACTATACGACAGCCTAAGGCCAGCAGAGTCCTGCAGGGGAAAAAAGTAACCACAGTGACCAACAAACTGATTTGACAGTATATGCAAAGAACCAGAGAGGCTGCTGAATGTGTCCAAACAGAGCACGATGGGTTAAATTACGCGTGTCCTAATCTGTTACACAAGAAAGGCCGAGCAATACCCACGGCAACGAAACGGGCGCCAAGTGAATCACACCTCGTGATCGGACGGAGCGACAGTAAAAGTGAGTTTGATGTCTTTCAGGAACTCGTCCCTGTCACCCAGATGTGTCTCCCAAAGCAGCAGATCAAGATTACTGACGGCATGCATTTATGTTTTTGATTCGAAGAGCATTTATGTAAATCACCTGCGATGGGCCTTTCCACCTTAACCCTACCCCTCCATTTTGCACATTTCTGTGTAAGTATTGAAAGCCTGGTCTCTCTAAAGAAGAGAGGACTACTGGTAGTCTAGAGCAATAGATACTCCATTTATTCATCAAATGGGGCATGACAAGCTCAGCACAGGCAGGTCATCCTACACGTGGAGCCAGCGTTGCGGAAACCTCTGTCAAGGATGGGAATGCCCACAGCCTTGTAGCTGGTGTGTGTTTTTCCAATAGAGAAAGAAAAGCTAAGAAGTCCTAACAGTGCTAACAACTAAACTACAGCACGTCATCGCTTCAGCTTTACTATGAGATCAGTGAACTGTTAGCTAAACTTGTGATATTCCTCATAAATAGTTTAAATCCAACGAAAAAAGAAAATGCATTATCTGAGAATAATATGTCAGATATGGTTTTTTAGGCTATTTTTATAACAGAGGTGTTGTCCATGAAGACAAAAACAATCCATCATGTTCGCCGTACTTCAGAGTCTCCGTTGACATCTGCAGATTGTAGTTTTTTTCCGTTTCCGGCAGCTTGGAGAAATCCACCAGGCACGGATGCTGCCGCTTATTATCATCCCTTATCTGTGAGGAAAACAGAGAAAAAACACACATATCAAACACCTCCTGACGTTCTCATCATTGCTGTTCAGCAGCTCTGCATTCATATGTACATCAAGTCCTACTGGATCTATGCATATGAGATACACAGCCTCATAACTCATTGTCACTGTGAACTAACAAGGGGGGCGGGCATGTGGTTTAAGTCCTGGGTGCTACTAGTTGCAGTGATTAGACTACTCTAGTGAACATGTTATGAGAGAGGGACAAGAGAGCATGTTTTCTTGGCAGAGCCAGAGAGCTGTATGGCAGGAATACCGAGTGAGAGGCGTAATGCGTCTCTCTCGAGGCTGCGCTTTAAGCCAAATAATCCCTTTGGCAATGCTGCTCAGAGGAGGTGGCATGGCAATGGTGAATGTTTACCAAGAAAACATGCAGGGCTGTGTACAGATATGCAGCTGTTTCCGTGGGTCCAATGAATAGCAGCCAGCTCTTTTGTGAATAGTACAAGAACTATGGGAAATCTCCTCTTTCATATTTACATGCAACCAGTGCTAAATAGCAAAAACAGGTTTATTTTATCTGCTATGTGACCTCTACCACATGTATAACTGACTCCAACTCACTTGGCTATTGCTCCACATGTAAAAAAACAAACAAAAACCTTGACAATAAAACTAGTTTATTATTGTTATTTACCAAATCTCAGACTTGTCTTTGTCCTAAATCAAAGATTTTTCGAGGAGGAGGACAGAGTGAAAGCTTACAAGCTAGCGCAGAATTCTCATGTTGTATTATAGACATAAGAGTTGCGTCTTGTTGCTGGTTTCTTGTTTTTCCTTCCTTTAAGAGCAAAACAGGTCACTTTGGCGTTATCCTGTGGTAACTATACAACAAACCAGAAAGCCATCAGCTAGAATTTGGAGTTAAACAGATGAAACCATAACCGACTTAAATTTGGACGTGCCTTCTTTTTGACCACTTGTGCAACCGTGACTTACAATAGACCCGAGCAGAGAGTAAACAATACAAACACAGCAGGAGAACTTGAAGTGGGATGGAGCTGAATTTAAATCAGGTACAGTTTTTGTCTTCTGTTGCAGGAGCCTGCTGATTGCACTGCGTACACTGTAATTATAAGCATGCGTTTCCAGCTGACTGTATTGGGAAATACACTAATTTGTTCTTTTAGGGAGTTTAGATGAGAATTTGATATCACTACAGGTGAAGCCAGGAGACTTCAGCTTAAAAAACCTCATGCATAAGCTCTCCGACGATAAAAGAGCTCAAAAGCTAAGTCAGATATACTTTTGAACTTGCCCCACAGATCCAGACTAGGTGTTTCCCACTGCTTCTGGTCTTTATGCATGATCAGGCTTGATGCCAGTTGATAATAGAAAACATTGGCTGTTAATCTGGCAATTTTTTGGACATAGCCAGCAGAGGCAAGAATAACACAGACTAACACAGCCTCATCTCAATTTCACATTAATCTTCCAATCTAAGTATAGCATACAATCACATTCTCAGATTCCTATCAGTAGCAGCAGAAAAGATACAACATCTGCTCCGAATATACAGACAGGCCTTTTGATTGGTTTCTGGCTCATAGCGGGTTATGTCATGTGTTTTGATTGACCCTCTGAACATTTAAAGAATTAGAAACTCCATCAGTTTTTCTTTGAAAAGGAGAAAAACAAAAAACAAAATGCAAATTTTAGTCTGGGTTTATTCAGGTGATGAAATTGCCAAGACATCCTGTTCTGCCCTTTGGGTGAAACAACAATTTGTAATTCATGACTGACACTAGAACACAGACACAATGACTCTGCTACCTACAAACAAACTGGATGTGAATGAAGGATGTAAATGAGTGGCGTGGAAAAGCGCTGAATGCGAACAATGACAGTGTTCTTTTTCCACTTACCCTCTTTTTGGTGTAAACCGCAAATTATAAAAGAGAAAGCAAGATGACATACAAGCCTCTGTGATGGTAAGTTGTCACACTCATCGAGAAAAAATTGTAATTGTCGTGCTTATTTCTCCACAAACATGGAAAACGGCATGGAGTATGCTTTTTATCTTTTGATCCGAGCGATGAACTTGTAGGAGAACAACATGAGCAACTAAATAACAATCTCATTAACAATCTAACCCTTACCTTGCCATAAGACCAGCCAAGCTCAATCTTATTCATGCCCCAGAGCTCATGGATATTTTCAGCCAGCTTGTCCCGAACCTTCTCCAAATGAGGCGGCATGACAATCTGAAGGAACAGGTAAGCAAATGAGCATTTTCCAAAAAGTTGTGCAAACTATAGAATGCAAAAAAATCAGTAGTTGAAACAAAGTAATGCAATTCTTTTGGAAAAATTAAACAAATACACAAGATGCATCAAATTCAAGATGAGCATTTTTTCAGTTGATTCGCATTCTTTTACATGTCACACTGCATCACAGCCTTTGTGAAAAAGGGGGCGTTTTTCTCATGATCACCATCCTGCGCGCCTCCTGTGAGCTTACCTGGCTGGTTTCCACAGGTGTGGGGATGAAGGAGGCCTGCGACATGAACTGGGTGGTGCCCAGCAGATCTCGAACTCCGTCCACATCTCTCTTATACTCTTTCACCGGCTCCACCTTCATCTTCTCTTTTGGCAGCAGAGCCTCATAACACGGTGCGTAGCTTGATGGAGGCAGGAACTTAAAGTCACCGTGCCGTCCGCCCAACAGGAAACGAACCCTAACCAGAGAAAAGTTGCTCACGTGACTTGGCTTATTGCGATGTTTTACGTGCACACTAAAAGAAAATTAAATGCTGTTAATAAAAGAAGCGACTAGTGAAAAGAAAACTAATCCTCTACTTTTATTCTTAACTCTCTTAAACAGGTTCTACTCCAATGGGGACACGTTTAGTTCTGTGAATGAAAAAAAACATTTCAAAACCGTCTCTCGAGGCTGCTCAAAATAGCAGTTCAAGTAGTAGCAGTGACGCAACCAAGCTCATTCTCACTGCGGCCCTCAATTATTAAGCACTGAGGATGTGTGGCTGTCATGTTCTGGCACGTTCAAGTCCGTGGAGACGTTCACCCTGTTCACTGGGCCAATTCCAAGCTTCCACACGCTCACGCTCTGCTGTGACTGGTCAACACAGTGTTAGCTGTACAATCACCCGACCAATGAAAGAGTCAGATCAGACCTTGACAACACTTCAACTACTAAAAAGGACGAGTCCGTTCCAAACAGCCTGTTTTATGAAATTGTAGACAATTTGGATTCTTTCACTCGGTCTGTAATAATGAAGCAGCTCAAGGGTCTTTGCATGTTGAACCTCTTTGTTATTATAAGCTGTGAGGTTGGCATCAGGACTCGTCCCCTGTCTGGTTTGTTCTTGTCACACCTTTACCAGGTGTGCTGGGCTGATGTAGAACTTGCGATCCTAAGTCTCTCCACTCTTTTCAGTCACCAATCTCATGCACTATTGAATCACGTGTCTCTCTGGAATTTCTTGAACTCCAGAGTTGTGAAAACCTTTCAGCCACATGTGCCCGCTTCAGGAACTCACCTGTTCACCTGCCTGCCCACTCTCCACCGATCCACCCTACTGTGGAAACTCGCCTGCTGCTCTAAAGCACCTCCCACTCAAATAAGACCATTTCCAGGTTCCACAATCCAGTCCACAAATCACGACCTCCGGTTGAACCATTGCTAACTCTGTTCCTCCTCCTCTCCAGACCTCACATGCGCACGCTCAGTCCCACAGCTTCCACCACATTAGATATGCTTATTCGCCAACTTCAAAATAAACACTTGATACACACAAACTCCCATCTGAGCACATTTTCTGAGTCCATGCCAATCCTTAGTATGGCTCAGTGTTTCTGAGTGTAGAGTGCATTGACCGAAGATGAAACGCTTGTAAAATAAGAAACATATTTCATGATCTAAAAGGTTATTTAGGCTTCCAATCAACAGCAAAGACTAATAAAAAACAAACTCTGTTTTAAACGTGTTACATAAATACATTTAACCTTTAACCTTTAACCTAACAGGAACAACCAATCCTCCACTTGCTCCAATTTAGCACCAGGTGCAAAGTAACAGCAAGCTGTCACAAAAAACCACTAAAATCCCTTAAAAAGGAACTGTTTAATATTTCAAGCAATTCTCATGCAGCATGTTGGCACATGAGCGTGTGTGTGAGTGGTAATAAACTCCTTATCTAACTTCTGTTAACCAGCGTAACAACTGGGTCAGTAACACACATTGTTCAATTAATCTTTTCTGCACATCAGATAATACAGACAGTGTGAGAACAATGACGCTATTAAAAGTGACATCATTTGTGGAAAAAAATGCATGAAAATGATTTGAGAGACGGGGAAATCAAGCGGAGCGTTATGCCTTTTTCTTTCCTTTTCTTAGCCACACAGATGAACCACATTTTTTTAAATGAATGATGATTGAACTCTGACATTTTTTTATATTTTTTTTAAATAAATTCATTTTCTAATATTTAACATGACCAAACATTGTGGCAGGTGTCTCAGAGGGAACGTGGCAAAAGGCTACTGTGCTCTTCAAAGTTGGAGTCGATCATGGAATTGTGGGAAAACTGCTGGAGCTTGAAATTCCATTTTCAAGTCACATCAATCACACTATCAGTGGTCACCATGGAAACAGAATTTTTTTCCTGTTTTTTAAGCCGCGTCTAATCTAAAAGCCTCGAAGACAAAATGAAAGTCAGAATATAAAGATAGAATTTTTAGAATATATAAATATGAGTTTTTTCTGCCTGTTAACGTCTAATAAAGCATATGAACAAAAAAAATACACACTCACTTGACACCTGCAGAGAAACTGACAACAGGGAAGAAGAGTCCGTCTGTGTTGAAATTTTCAAACATGCCCTGGACGGGCTGTCCGTTGATCCTGAAGGATATGCTGGGGGCTCCAAGGTCCAGGCAGCAGCTCACCACGTCCTCTGAGGTCAGAATGTGCTGGTTCATGGACGCAACCGCCCGCGGGATACGACCTGATCGGGACAAACGCACAAACTGCTATGTGAAATACGACCTAGTGAGTTGTGCTGGCACAAATCACACCTCTACCTCCCTCTCTCACACACACATACTGTTGGATACACACATTTGCACACAACGACACAGACTCTGGGCGAGGAGATCGTCCCTGCAGGGCACTGGTTCTGTCTAGACACAACTTGGCTGTAACCCAGGGTTACCGCTCATCTTCTAATGCTTTAGTTACTCCAGACACCGGCTTGTCCCACCCACCTGACCAGAGGTGGAGTCCATCAAAGCCGTACGAGTAGAGATCATCACCAACTCCATTACCACCCCAGCCCTCTCCTCCTCCCGGGTAGGGCGCATAGCCTTTTGTGTTCGCCCAGCCGATTCTGAGGTGGGAGGGCTCGCTGGTCACAAAGTGGTCCACCTGGTCGATCATGAGTTCATAGTACCACTTCTTGTACTGAGCCGAGCCTTCACTCACGCCCAGGAAGATGTTCGGTCTCATGCTGGCAAAGAAGTGCAATGTGACATCACCACCAGAGAGTTACATTTTTAATTACAATATTGTACTTTTCACTTAAAAAAACTGCAACATTCCACACAAAGTTATTTAACTACTAAGATAAAAAAGACAAGAGATTAAAAAACATAATGATTTCACAAAAGATCCTCACCAGATTAATAAACTGAAAGTAAGCTTTAGACTCTAGAGAAATAACTGTGGGCTGAGTTATCAGAGAAGCAAGGAGGAGAAAGATAGCAAGATAAATAAATGGCTCTCTAACCTCTGGACATCATTGACCAGCTGGGTTTGCAACAGCAGATCTCTCTTGGGCAGCAAGTGATCGCAGATGAGGTTCTGATTGGTTCGCACAGCTACGCCATTACACACACACAGTGAACAGAGCACATCTAGTATCTAAAAAAGAAGGTGAAGGAGGTAGGGATAATAAGCAACACCATCTAATGGAAGACCATAACAGCACTTAACACTCACTAATGATAACACGTTTACTTCATTTTCCCTATTATACCCCAGATGTGCATCTGCACCTGAAAATGACTAATTATACTTCACTGTCCAGGATGCTGCCGGAGGGACAGTCCCTTTATATGCAACCACTGCATAATTACTCTGCGATTGTTACTGGGTACAAAACATGTTAAAGAATACCCTTTTGATGTTAGCTTAACAAAGCTGTAGAACTAAATGGGCCAGGATGCTCAGCCAAGGGTGACAGCATAGAACACCGACGCTTTAGCATTGACCTTTTTCTCCTGCTTCCACTGCAAAACGGTACAGTCGGGCTGATTTACGACCCAGGCCGGCTCCTGATCTTATTTCACTGTTAAACAGACTGTTTCGTGTTAGGGGCACGTGGCTACGAAAAGCTCCAGGAGCCTTCTCAACAAGAAGAACCCCACTCATCTGTACAGTATGTACAGCTAATAGCCAGCAGATGGCCAGCTTAGCATGGAGACTGTGGCAAAGAGTGTTGCTCTTTCCAAGTTAGGTACACAAGCACCAGTGAAGTTGACATGTCGTGTGCTTCAACTGTTGAAAGAAACATTAAACACCAAGTTCAAACATAATTTGCAGTTTTTATTTGAATGCTTTGTTCTAGTGCACTTCTTAGCAGGAGTAATTTGTTGTGCAGCCAGTCATAAGTCATAAGACAACTTCAACTGGTTGCATGTTATTGTGACATATTCACCGTACAGACACATAAACAAACAAAGAAAACATCACATTATTCCTTTATGCTTTTATTGGGGTTTTACATTTTTTTTCTGGTATTACTTTGTAAATAAATCTAATTTCAATGTATTTTATTTGAAATTTTAGTATAATTATACTTATATACACAAAAAAATGGGGTAACAAGTCAGGTTTCTACAGGGAACAAAGCAATAATTACACTGTAAGTAATTTTAATCAGTCTAAACCGTGGGTAGGCAACTCCAGGCCTCAAGTGCCGGTGTCCTGCAGGTTTTAGATCTCACCCTTGGTCAACACACCTGAATGAAATGATTAGTTCATTACCAGGCCTCTGGAGAACTTCAAGACATGTTGAGGAGGTCATTTAGCCATTTGAATCAGTTGTGTTGGATGAAGGACACATCTAAAACCTGCAGGACACCGACACTCGAGGCCTGGAGTTCCCCTGCCCCTGCTCTAAACTATATTTTATTATAAAGAAAACAAGACAGAAATTCCATTGTAAGTAATTTTAAGTAATTTCTTGGTAATTTTGTGGAAAAACAACCAATATTTCCCCATCTTACATAAGAAGTGTGCTGTACATTTTGGTTTAACCTCGCCTAATGTCCCAAGTGTACTACAGGAAAGTAAACAGTCCCTTTATGAGTAAACAGTGATTGTGAAAGGAAAACAAAATTAGACTTGGCTCCATCATCTTGAAGGTCACATAGACCTGCAAATTTTAAAGGTATTTTTTCTTGTAGTTTCAAATAAAATACACATAAAAATTCAATTTCATTGCAGTCACGCGCCGTATTATAAAGTGTTACGCTTTTTCTTAACATAAATTGCTGTTCTTTGTATTGCATAGTTATTTTTCAACATGTGCACAACCCAGATGTGTATTTCACCGTGTAGCAACAACACTTACTGCTTACCTTGTGGTTGCGTCCATGCTTGTACAGCAGCGATATGATGGATTTAATGTGTCCTTTCTGGATGATATTGAGCGCCTCGGGGCTCTCGATTAAAATGCAGTGCAGAACTTCCAGAATCCCTGCACAGCCGCAAAATTCATCAATTACTTAACACTCGCAAAAGACGCACCAAAGGACACTCATCAAAGATGCATTCTGTCTGCACAGAGCAACAGAAAACCCTGCTGGTACACTCCTTACTGCACATTTAAAAAGTAAAAGCCGCTATTCCCATGATTTCAGCCAACAGTGTCACCTTTCAAAAAAAGACTCCTGTACCTGTTAAAGAATTTTAATAGTTTTGCGATGTTGCACAAAAGCTGTCTCACAGTGCTGTTTCACTGCAGGCTCATGTGTATGTGTCAGAATGCTAATGAGTGTACCTGAAGAAGACTCCAGTCTCTCCAGCTTGCTCACCAGCCAGTCCAGGTTGTTGGAGAACTGTGTGCAGTTGTTGCGGTTTCCTCGGATTAACGCAGCTGCAGGACACGAGGAAAGTGTGCACGAGTCAGCGCATTGCTTAATGTGACGACTTACACAACAGAAAAACAATGTCACGCAAAGGTGAACACTTTGAATTCATGCCCAAAGCCGGTTAAGGAAGACATTGTGCTTTGACACTCTTAAACATATTAGTTTTAGAAGATGCCTTAGAGAGAAGGTGGGACCAGACATAAACATATGAGGACAAACACACCCACATGTACGTCCTAGCATGAAAAAACAGGGTCATCCGATGCAGGGAGACAAAGAAGAAAGGAGGGAGGCATCCCAAATCCACTTAGCGCTGCGCTCAACCAGGTGTGTGAAGAAGGGGGAAGGGGAACAGAGAGAGAAAGAGATGTGACTAGAACACTAATATGAGTCAGCAGGTGAAGTCAGTGTAAATAAGAGCGTGAAGGACATCCTTGGAGGGCAGAGAGGGCTTCAGTGTGGCGAGATGAAAGATAAACTCTACATACGGGCTATCTCAGCTTAAGAATGAAACTCATTTCAAACATGACAGGAAGAAAATCGTGCCTGCTCACAATTTTCTGCTCGTAAATGGATCTTTTTATGTGAAAGCTGCTGAAATAACAGTCGAGACAAACATTGTACTCATCAGATGGAAGATGGCAGGATATACAGACAAAAAAAAAGCTTTTTCCTGCCAGGTCATTTTACTGAGATACGTCCTATATATGACGGAGCATATGGATGCAGTGCAAGAGGTTATAGTGAATTTGAAAAGGAGGGGTGATGACACTGGGCAGTAGGAACACAGAGAGCAAAACAAAACAGAGAACTGAGAGGACAGAGATGAAAATTGACATTAGGCAGCTAGAAAGAAATGAGGTCAGTGGGAAATACCCAAACGCTGTGTGTGTGTGTGTGTGTGTGTGTGTGTGTGTCTGTGTGTGTCTGAGATGACTGATGTTGTTGGGTTGATGCCCTGGCATTGGGCCGCATGCCACCGAGCCATTTCTGCAACAATGTGTTTGTCTGTTTTGTTTTGTTTTTGGAGTATTAGAAAAGTGTATTTATGGTTCGTGTGTCTTCAATTCAGTTTTATTTATACAGCATCAATTCACAGCAACAGTCACAGAAAGGTGCTTTATACTGTGATGCAAAGAGCCTAAAATTATGTGGAGAAAACCGCTGTGATCAACCATCTGGAGACAGTGGGAAGGAAGAACGCACTTTTAAAGAGGAAGAAACCTCTGGCAGAATCAGGCTCAGTTAGGGCCATCTGCCGCATCCTGTGTGTCAGTGTGCAAATGTGAATCTGAACTTTCAATTTTAAGATTAATTGCAGTTGGCAGCGAGTCTGTGTGTACGTCTGTGTGTCTGTCTGTGTGTGTATTTGTGTGTGTGCAGTTACGACCAGCATCTCACCCAGCAGCTCATACAGCAGGTTGAGAATATCTTTCCAGGCCGCTCCAGCCTCCGAGCCCGCGCACTCCCCAAAATGTGCGGCGCTGTTATAGACGTTCAGTCGGTCAATACAGTTGGACACCAGAGTCAGCATGCCCTAAAAAAGAGGCAGTGACACATGTCACATGACCCACCACATGTCACTGGTATAAGAGCTTCCTCTGATGAAATCCGCCCCCAGTTTTCAGTTAGTGCAATGCAGCTTCATGATGGTCTTGTACTGGTTTATTCTACAGACTTGAAATACCTGAGATCTGATATGCTAAATGGAAAGTGTTCCAGTTATTGTGACAAGCTGACCTTCGGGATTAGAATTAAGATAGAAATGTGCTCCTTTAGTCCCCCATAGAAAGGTAAATAAGATTAAAAAATCCTTAAAATATATGTAATTTGCAAAAATCAATACCGTATGTGTCGATAATCTTCAGATATATTGCAATCAAGTCTCTTATTTTATGGTCTCTCGACGACATTTTGACACAGTTATGCTGTTGTATCCCGTAAGATTTAACCTGCTTTTCAGTGGGTGACATCATAGGGTCCCTCAGCGAGGCAGTTGACATTTTATAATTGATGAAAGCAATTTAGAGCCTGGAAGCTTAGCAGAAAGCTCAGTGCGCTCATGCCAGCCTCAGGAAAACTGCTGACACCGTCATATAAAGTGCGTCCAAATACAGGATGCCATTGAAACAAACCACACAGAATCAATTGGTTTCGCTTTTTCACCTCCTTCTGCAAGTTTGCCACTACTGCTAGCTTAATCACACGTGCACTCATTCACTAAAAGTGTCCCAATTGCAACCACGTTGAGATTCTTTTGCTCTGCCTGACTGCCTCGCGAGCTCTTTTTACTAAACCTTCCTTGGTGGATGAACTCACTTCCTGCTTGAAGAGGTTCTGTCTGTTTTTGAGCGAGCGCAGCTTGATCTGCCTTTCTTCGTGCTCCAGCTCGGCATCGGGGAGCTGGAAATAAGTGATGAGGTCATTAAGGGTTTGGAGCACCTCCTCCACGGGCAGAGCGACCAGTGCCCTGTTCTTAACACCCAGACAATCCAGGTCTCTGGGGGAAGTAGACAGAAAGAAAAAAACTCAATCACACATTTAACACTACATTGCCATTTCTCAAATTCTCTCATTCATTCGAGGAAACAAACCATTGCTAAAGATACGACGACTGGGAAGCTGAACAGACTTGAGGAGAGGCAGTGATGACTAACACGATCTTTAACCCAACGGTTCATTCATGCTGAAATGCTGATTTCCGCTGGCCTGCTAAAAATAGCTCTAGTCCTATGCATGGGAGCGGTGTGTGTGTGGTGGTGGTGATGGTGGGGGCTGACAGATTCCTGCCCCTAAGTCTGACCCAGGAGACAGCAAGCCCTCTGATAACAAATACAGGCAATGGAAGCATCCACGTATGTGCTTCATAGCTCACCACACATAGCAGTGATGCCACTGCATTTCTATTTGGAAACATGTGGCTGGTCCACTGAGTGAACTGTATGGGGCACTGGCACCCCACTCAGACAAAACCCACAGGCCCCTCTGTACTTTAGTTACATCACGAGTTATATCACACCTGTGAGTCTGTGGGCTTCAAAAATAGCCTTCAGATATAATTTGCCGATGTTGGAATGTCTTTATCATCAGGCGTAATTACGCTAAACCATCATCAACGTGGGTGCTTATGAAACTTGTCCCACTGACAGGACATTTTGCAGATTACCCTAATAAAGTGGCGAAAGACAAATGTGGGCTGCAATTTGGTTTAATTGGCTAATTTGTGCAATCACATCCCTGTGTGCTGAAGTGAGCAACGGCAACGTTTTGTCAACGTGTAGCGTACCTGATGAATCGCTTAAAGAGAAGCGTGGTGTTGCGGATGATGCGCGCGGCGCGGGACTCCTCGTGCTGACAGCGCTGGAGGGTCAATCCGTCATCCATGTGACCTTCAGAATGCAGGCATGCCTTGAGAGGACGCCACAGGGCGAGAAAAGGGCGAGAAACATTGCCATGAGACGATATAAAGAAATGAGTAAAGAAATGAAGGAGGAGAACGCACCGAGCCACAGTGTCTGTCTGACACTACAGGCCACCTGGCTGTGTTTACATGCCGCACGCACACCCCCTCTGCAACAGTAGCCAGGAGACGAGGTCTATATTTAGCAGAGGCAGAGATATGAGATGCAAACTAACAGAGGATCATCTTAACTCAATCAACTCATTACTCTCGAAATAATTATCCACTCGAAGGAGTGTGATTTATTTATTAATGCTCCTTGTTTTCTCCATGTGCCTTGCATCTAAAGACAGAGCAGTGTGCGCTCGCGTATGTCGCCACTCACTCTTCTCTTGAGGGGACCCAGACGAGCAGATTTGACATCGGGCGCCTGGTACGAGAGCCAGAGACCCGCGGCCACGTGCATGATGAAGCAGATCGAGTCCCCGTATTTAATCTCAGCCACTCCCATTCCCTCGATGTCGCGCTTGGGGCTCTGCTCCAGCTTCTCCTGCACAGAAAGGAAGGAAAAGAGACCCAGATTTGCTCTTAATCAAACCATGACCAAATATTAGCTGCATCTACAACTTAAAGCTCTCCGCCCATCACAAGCAAGAAGGCTGTATTTGTTTTGCTTTTAGGATTAGATGTAAATAATGTAAATCAAGTCAGCTGCTTAACATATTCTGCAAGACATGCTTCAGATCCACATTGGAAGGGGGTCAGTAATTGGTTCAGCATCACTATTCATTTCAAGAAACTCTATAGAACAGAGTAGTTAAACGGTCGCTTCAGTTAGAGTCGGCAAGTTCAGCTAAATTAACCTCAATGGTGTAGTTTTCGCTCGTCCAATAATTCTTGCAATTTTCATTGTCCTTGAAAAAGCTGTGATTTTCCAGCCCAAGGATATTTGGCAGTTCATTCGTAAAAGGTTAATAGGTGATCCTTCATAAAGCCTTCTTGCTGGTGTTTAAATGGGAAAGGGTGTGGCTGATCCTGTACGATGCAGATCATTTCTGTGTGCATGTGTCCTTACCTTAGAGGCTCTGAAGCAGAAGGCCGTTGCAACGGTGTCAGACCTCTCCCGATCCTGAAGCACCAGCCCCCTGTCCTCCGTTAGAGCCAGGTAGTGACCGGTGGTCAGGTGCCGTAGCCGGAAGGCCTGACCCCAGCGGATGTGGCTCCCGCTCCAGCTGTCAACGCCACAACCGCACATTAATATTAAGCATACACAAAAATGTTCAGTTCACAAACCCAGGGAGATTTGCTAATTAGCTGATCTAAAAAACTGCTGCCAGCTGTTAATTATCTAGTAGATATGAATTGAATCAGTTGGAAACGGATGAAAACATTTTTGTAATTATGCACCTTTTTTTTCCTTTTTAGGAAACAGGAAAGTCTAAACAAAACAGCATCAAAAACATGGCAGAAATCAAAGGGGAACGGCAGCAAAGACAGAGGGAAAGAGAAAGAGGGGATAAGGCAGAGGCCAAAGTGCAGCAGTGAGGAAAGGAGAACAGATAAAATGGAAACAATGAACAAAAGACAGAAAAGAAAGGTGGAAAGGACAGCGATGAACTAAACAAAAACAAAGGAGAGAGTTACAGGAAGAAAGGCAACAGATAAAAGATCACATGAAACACAAAACCACCTGATTCGGAGTGGCTCCAGCCTCCACAAGGACCTCGCCTTGGCACCAGCTTTACCCGTCTCATAGTTGACTATCCTGAGGAAGAGTCAGAAGCATGAGTGTGTGTGTGTGCGTGGGCAGATGCTTTAACTGTCTAGCTGCCACGGACACTCTCAAGGTCATTCATCCCGGCCCTCTCTCCTCTCATTTGTCACACTGATATTCACAGACAAGATGTTTGACTTTGGCACATAAGCACGCTGTTTTTACTCTGCCGACTGCGGCGTCACATCCTTCAAACACAGACGAGTCCCGATAACTCGCAGCTACGCCGTCTCTCAGTGATATGGGTGACTAGGTCCCAAGATAAAAGAAATCGCTCATCGCCCCCTTGGTGACAGTTTGGAGTGCGTTTGATCTGCCCCAGAAAAATGTGAGACCTCTAAAAAGCACGCTCCATCTGTGAAATATCAAGGAGTAAAAGCCAAAGCTAGAAATTAGAATTAAATCTAATCCCGCCCCCATATTTGCCACGCTCCGGTCTAAAAATAGAAACTGTGTGCACATCGTGTGTATCACAGAGGAAGACGCACACATCTTTTGGCACCTGGCTGAATGTGTACGGGCCCGTGTAGTGCCCGCTGTTTTGACCCACTTCGGGCCCAGTGTGCCATTATTCAGCGCTCTGCCTTATGTGAGTTGGCACCAAGCAGCTATACTGTAGGTAAAAATAACACCGCAGCCATTTTGGCTCCCGTGGGGAGGGGGGCGGGGGTTACACTGGTCACAGAGCGTGGTGGAAACAGGGCTGGCAGCTCCATTAGCTTCTCATGTGCTGTGTAACTACTTTAGCTTTGCCCCTGCGATGCTGTGTTAGGCACCTCTGCTGCTCTTCACTCTGGTCTGATCCCGGGATTGTAACAACCTCGTCGTGTCCGTGGAACAGCCGCATCACGTGACCACCTAACAGGTAGCCTATTGGAGAAGGACAAAGAAAAGATTTGGCATCTCAGAGATGAAATCAGGAAAAATAGACAATCCATATCACAGAGGTTTAAGTGTTTAACTGCCATATTTAAGTGTTTTACCCATTTTTAAATACAGTTAGAAACATTAAACTCGTTGCAAATTTAGCCACTGTCACCTGGATTTGACTGAATATGCAGAAAATTCAAATTATATGAGCTGCAAAATTCATCACAACACTGTCTTCAAGTATATTTGTCTCTCTTTTTTACCTGAAGGTATATCAAATGATTATGTAAAGTCTCTACCTTCTTCTATGTTGCTACCAGAGCAGATGGGATGGACGTTCCACAGAGTCTGCATGAAGGAAGCATCCACCTGGATGTTGCCACTTGAGATGGATAAATGCTGCAGGACAGAGCACATCCAGCTTTCACTTTTGTGTACAGCTACAGAAATATGCAAGTGACAGCACTGTGATCTTATGAGCAATCGGCAATGTATCTACATCTTTACGAGCCACATGTTTGATTTGGCAAAACCTTCACATCAGATGCCCTACCTGACGTGACCTCCCCCATTTATGTGAGCTTGGGATCGACACTAGGAGTGCACTGGCTTGTGACCCTGCAGCTGGGTTTGTAATGCATGATTGTATTGATTCAACTTGAAAAGGATGATGAGTTGTCAGTTGGAGCTTGAAAGTCTATTACCACTGATGCAGAAGAAGACTCCAATTTATCGATGAGCGCTCAGGGATACACAAACAGGTTATAATGTAGAGAATATGTGTGTGTGTGTGGTTTCCACAGTGTTTGTGCATCCAAAAAACAAATTTTGTGGCAGCTGTGTCCTGATCATCCTCCTTCCCCAGAGTCTCCTGCAGCCCCCTCGGTGCTTGTGTGTCTCCACATACCACAGTGTGTGTGACAGCTGGGACAGACTACCAGATTGGCATTGCTGACTGTAAGGCGATAGTGGTCATCTGTCCGTGCTCCCAACTGCCGTGGGGCTGTAAGCACCGCCTGGCTGCTGTCACAAACTTCACGGATCATGGAGAACATGTTTCCCAGGGTTAGCGTCCGAGTCCGTGTGCTCAGTGGGCAAAGTTAGTCTAAAAGTGAAAGTTACCCGCTGCTGAAAAAGTTAGAATCATAGCTGCAGAGGAGAGGAATGTTTGGGCGTGACCAGAATGATTACGTGGGAGCTTGATTTGAAAAGGCACTGGAAGCAAAGAAATCATAATCCCCCCCAGAGATCAGACGTGATGCAGTGCAGATCAAATTTTGCTTAATGTAATTGTATGCATTTCTGCAGTCATCCGGAGGGGGAAAAAAGTTGTTGCTTTTAATGTTAAGCCTCCAGCTGGAGAGAGGTCACGGAGAGAGCTGCAGCATGTGGTAACAGGATTGCTATAATCTGAAATTTTGCCACATCAGGGGAGTAGAATTGATGCGCTCCTACCAAGACCTCTGTGTTATGATCACTCAAATGCACGCACACACACACACATACACACCGGCAAACACTAGACTTACAAGGTATCGCTCTGAGGACACGCTGACGAGGATGAGGTCATCGCCGATGCGTACTTTCTCTCCCTCTGATCTCTGCTTGGAGGCTGGATGGATTGTCCACCAGCAAGCCTCACCTGCAACAGTAAGCGCAGGCATACACAAACACATGTTTCTTCTATATTTTTAATCAAACACCACTGCCCAAATACCCCCTGTAATTACTAATATTGTCACAGTGGGCTGAAGATGAGGACACACGGGTCACCGCAGCAAGATTTTCAAGTGAAACTGAGGCGACTGCTCATCTAGCGTACCACATGATGCAATTAACAAGTGCAAACAGAAGTGGGTCCAGGTATCAGCCTGCCACACATGAGGGTGTTAAATATTCTGCACAGATGAAATCATAGCTGACAACAAGAAGCACAAAGTAAGTGTACACTGCTTCACTGCGGGAGGGGGGGTATCAACTGAGATTCTGAAAAGACATACAGTGAAATTCACTCGCGAACAAACGAAGAGCGGGAAGAAAGATAAAGAGGGGACTTTCAGACAGCGAAGAGGAGGTTAGATAGATTTAAAGAAGCAGACGGAGGCGGAACAAAGACGGAGAGCGACAGGCGTAGCGACAATGACAAAGGGAATGGAGGAAGATAAAAGGAAACTGCACCGGAGCTTTTATTTACCTGTTGAATCCTCCTGCAGGCCGACATCAAAGGAAAGCTTATCTGTCTGTGACCTTGATGTCTTCAAACAGGCCAGGTACTGTGGTCAACACACACATCAAACCACAAAAGACAGAGCTGTCACACGCTTCCTGTGTTGACAAGGGTCATTTTTGGTATACCGTATAAATCAACCGTTAGAATCTGTCGTGATTTGTTTAGCGGGGATTGTTTGAGATCTCTCACCATAGAGCTGAAGGAATGCCGCAGGAGGATGGCGTGTCCGTACAGCAGAGTCTTGTGTCCGCCACTCTGCGCTGCCTATAGAGACGATTCACAAACACATGTACACAAGCGCATAGTTACATGTCAGCTCAGTGTTCTGTCAGAACAACCCCAGTGGTCTCCCTCCAGCCGCTTCAATCGAACCTCTGACACTGAATGTTGACCTCATCGACGACTAGGGTGACCTCAAGCTGGGGGCACGCATCTCCTGGGGAGGGTTTGCCACCCAGTCTCTCCAATGAACACATGCAATCTGCTCCTGTATCCGTGAGTGAGCAGGATACGGGCTCATCTTTCCAGCACTCCAGCTACAGGAATGTGGGAGGATGCACACTGTAAACTACTGTCAGTCTCTGGATGCAATGTCAGTATTAGCAGACAATGACTCCATCGCCTTGGGGATTGGGTTAAGATGCAGGAGGGGGAACAATTAATATATCTATTGGGAGAAATGCAAAAGGGGGTGGTTTTTTTCTCTTTGGCAATCAACTCCCATGTTACTCACCTTCCTTATGAGCCTCTAGGAAGCATTAAGGTAAGAAAGAGTGTTATTATTCAGAAAAGAGCTACTGTTCTCCTGAGCCTGTCTGCTTTAGGTGGTACAAATTTAGGGCCACACACAGCTGTTACTTTTTTAAAGGAATGAAGAAAAAGAAGCTGACAATCTTTTTTTGTGTGTGTTTTACAGTGAAGCCACTGGAAAACAAATATTTTCTACAAGCCAAGCAGGATACTAACTATACAGTATGTATCCAGCAAAGCTGAGTTTATTCTATGCAATTTTACAAAATTGTAGTTACGTAATATCCAAGCGCTATGTGTTTTATAAAATCATAGTGTGGTTCTACATCTTCTTTTGCCGCGTTTCTATTTCTCTCTCTATCCCCCTCAGTTGGCTACTGGGACAATAGCGGGCCTGTGATTTGATGCAGTTGTGTTCTGCAGACTGCAGTACTGGCTTTCAGGCTTCTTCTGTGCTGCTGGTAACTGCTCTAAGCTGGCTGAGGGGCTGAGTCTAATGCAGTGAGGCACGCAGCACTGCAATCACCACAGCGGATAAACCCCAAACTCACTTTCCTGTCCCGATGACGGGCTGTGCATGATCAGCAAGAAAAGTTATTTTCTAAATGTAGAGACACATTGCAGCAAAAACGTAATATAACTTAAGCATGTGAAAAGAGCAAAGCTGTTATAACCCCTGGATAAATGAACCATATGGGAGAAAACTTTTGAATGATGCTGTCTCCAACTATAGACCACAAACCGCCGTATCCAGTGCCAGAAATAATTATTATTTGATCCACTGCTGAAACTGCAATTTTGTTCACTTACGTAGAAATGAAAAGTCTCAGATTTTCATGATAGAGAGCAACTACAGAAAAAATACTCAAAAGTTATAAATCAGTTTGCACGTCATTTAGTATTTGATCTCTTACAATCCAGCCTGCCTCCAACAGACTAGGTGTATGTCCATGTGGCACACAGATTACAATCAATTAATCAATCAGTTACAGATATTCTGTTACCTTCACACCAAGCTTGGGCAGCTGTTGGTTTGGTTATTCAGAAATAGAAGAAATATAAAATAACTATCAATCGCCCTGAGTCTGGAACTCCATGCAAGATCTTGCCTCATGGGATGAGGATAATCATGAAAAAGGCGGTGCATTAGCCCTACACGGGAGGAGCTTGTTAGTGATCTGAAGGCAATTGGGACCATTGGTAACACACTATAATGGATTGAAATCTGGCAGCACCTGCAACATCCCCCACTCAAGAAGGAAGCGAGCAAACTTACAAATTCAGCTGGGGATCAAATAATTATTTCCCCACTGCATTCATTTCAGAGGGTGACATTTCTACAGGTGTGTGAGCCTGCAGCAGGTATTCCCCAGTGACCAGTCTTACCACTCGCCCATTCTGACCAGCAACCCTCCAATATGGGCTGGGATACTTTATATTAGTAAAGACAAATTTGCACTTAGTAATTATTAGTGGATACTGAGCTAAATGCGGCCTGGCATTTACACTAGTTGCTGTGTGTTGTCTTTGCAGGTACCTTGTTGTGCCCTTTGTGTCTCTGCGCCTTCCGGCTAAAACCGCTTGAACTGCCTGAACTCAACAACCATTTGCTCCAGCCACTGTCTATTGATGAGCCCATCTGTTCAAAGACATATTGATTTCAGAGCCTCAGCCGAGACATATTCAACCTCCATTTCCCCTTTAATGGCGCTTCCTCCAGTGACATTTCAGCGCAGGCAAGAATGATGAATAGGTAGACAATATCGAAAACAGATAAACGTGAGAGGAGAGAACGCACTCGAGTGACACGGTTCAAATTGCCAATCCAAGAAGTCTAAAAAGTCTCTGGAGTATTTGCTACACGGGTACGTAAAGTGAGACGGGTTACAATATAAATGTTTGCGATAAGTAAATCCAATAGGTGTATGTACACGAGAATTCATCTCAAAAATAAGGTCAATTTGATCTTTGAATTTAGTGTTTATAGGTTTTTTTTATTGATTAAAGGAGGAAAAGAGGTCAAAATACTTCTCTGCTCTCAGCCAGCTGGAGGCATCTTTAGAGTCTCAGTCTGACTGACAGTCTGCTCAGACTCGAGCAGGCAACGTTTATTTATTTATTCCTTTTTTAACTGATTGTAAAGTAGGAACCAAAATCAGCAGCTTAACTGACCTAAGTAACATTTCCTGTCATTTCCTGTCATTCCTGTTTTATCAGGTTTGAACATTTGTTTTAGATGCTTATTTAATGCATCGTAATGTAACATCATATCAGCAGCATATCACCGTGGGCAGCACGGTGGCACGGTGGTTAGCACTGTTGCCTCACAGCAAGAAGGTCCTGAGTTCAGTTTCTATGTGGAGTCTGCACGTTCTCCCGTGTTTGCGTGGGTACTCCGGCTTCCTCCCACAGTCCAAAGACATGCACTTAGTGGGGGTGGGTTAATTGGCCATAGGTCTCTGTCTATGTGTATGTGTTAGCCCTGCGACAGACCGGCGACCTGGCCAGGGTGTTACCCCGTCTCTCGTCCTAAGACAGCTAGGATAGGCTCCAGCCCCGCCGAAACCCCGAAAAACGATAAGCGAATGGATGAGTGATATCTCGAGCTCCAGTTCACACCTTGTCTATTATTTGTAGTAGAAGTAGTGTTTCTGTTTGTGCTCCTGCTTTGGTTCTTTTGTGTTTCTTTGTCGTGGCATCCTGGCTATCTCCACTTGTATGTTAGTTGAATTTCACCTGTTTCAGTTTCCTAATCAGCCCTTAGTGTATAAATAGTCCTGTGTTGCTCTTTGTGGTATTGTATGTTGTCCTTTTCATTTTCTGTGTTTTCCCATGTTGCTATTTCCTGTGTCTTTTTGGAGTTCACTTCCTGTTTTCCTCTGTTTGGTCTGAATTTGTGTGAACTGAACTGAAGTATTTCAATGTTACAGCTGAGCAGATAAAAAGCAGGTGCAAAGTGACGCCTGCAGAGCCCCTTTCTCATTGAGTGCAGAGGAGGAGCAGAGGCCAGTAGTACGAAGCAGGATTTGGGTTTTCCGTATTACAAAGGCAGTTCACTTCTTAGCAGACTGCATCACCATGGCAACTTATACTGCAGATCTAACCTGATAGTAGGATATCCTTGAGATTAGCGATCAGCATGTGTGAAATCACCACCTACTGACCAATCAGTTCTCCGGAAAATGGTGTCACTACTATTCCAGCATTACCTGCGAGATATTCCTGGAAGGGTGAAGATGGTAAGAGCATCTCTTTGTTTAATCGAGTCTGAAGTCATTGTCTCTCCCTGATGAGCATCAGTAAGACATTTAGATTCGTTTTCTGTGTTGTAGTTGACCTTATACCAAATGTTTCCAAAGCACTTCACTCAACAATCTTACACACACACACACACACACACACACACACACACACACACACACACACACACACACACACACACACACACACTGCTGCTTTGTCTGCAGTAGCTGTGTTGCTTGCTGCCTGCTCTGCCAGTAGATCTGTCCATGTGTGTGATTGGCAAGATGCTGCCAACGCAACCCCATTCATGCGAACGCACTCACAGCTCGACTGGGAAACCCTGGGTTGACTTATTGACTTGATTACCACCTTCCTGTGTCTGCTTAGCCTGACTGCCAGTGTCGGTGCAAGTGAAGCCAGATAACAGAAAAATATTCAGAGTATGTTGAACTTGATTCACAGCACAGAGCCCAGGACAAGATGTGTGTTTATGTTTGCCAGCTAGATACAAATGAGACTTGAGCAGCTAAATTTGGTTGTTTAAAATCTATGGCTCAAACTGTCATCTGGCTGATAGTGAGTCAGTGTGGCTGACAAAACGAATTTGATTGGCTATGTGGAAACAAGTTTGCCTTCTACAGAGATGAGGGACGAACAGAAGGCCAAACAAATTAGCGATAAGGAGACGATGTTTTGATGCCAGACTGAAATGTAAATCGGTGCATAATTCCTTTCCCAAAAGGAGAAGAGAGAGAGGCAAGCTAACTCCAGTGTTATTTTAAGCCTTTTAAAGGTGCTGATGCAAGAAGGATGGTCAGCCATGTTCATTTGAGCTTTGATCTAGCGTTTAATATTTTGGAGCTCCCTTTTTCTCCGCCGCGGCTCGCAATTTCCTGCTAACACCGCCCATAGCAGCAGTGGAACCAATGGTCTTGACTCGTGTCATTCTGCTGCACAGACAAGATCCACTCCTGACATCTCCATTTATCTCTGAAGTAAAGCCATTAAATATGTGCCTTAACAACTAAAGATTTATGGAAATTCTCACATCCTTAACCACATGGTATTAAAGGATGAACGGACCAAATCATGCAGAGAGCTTATGAGACTAAATCAATCGTGATCGCTTTCAGTCTCCTTCCAGAAATGTTCGTATCAGATCAGCTGTTTGCATCATGCTATAGCGTCTCTCACAGCATACAGCTGCTATGATTAGAAGAAGATGCTGTGACAAATGAGAGCTTATTCTATGCGGAGGGTAGCACAAAACAAATGATGCTGCACTGAGCATTCATCTGAATCCCCCGAAGACAAGACAAATGTTAATCTGACGCTAATCCAACATTGGAGACGCTCTAGTTCTCCAGCAAAAATCAAGTTATATAACAAGTAATTCTTTATGGAAAACCTTATTGGGAAGTCTATATGAAACCCAATCAGGTACTTTGTACCGATTGGGTTTCAATCAGACGGAAATACTAGATTGAAGAAACCAGTTGTACCATCGTTTCAAAGAAAATTATTTAGGTGTGTAATAAACTATGACTTCTAAAGACAATTTCACAGGTGACGTGTCGTAAAAGTCAAACCAGAGATCAATGAGGGTAGAAAAGAAGAGCAAATGATGCACTGCAGTGTGCAAAGGGATGAGAGGGGAATGGCATGAGCAGTGAACATACCCACTGATCCAGGCTGCGTGTCTATCACGTGAAAGATGGATTATACACAGAAAATAGAAGATAAAGATGGTAGAATTATATATCATAGAAATGTAAAAGAGCAGGAAACACACTTGCAGCACAGGAAAGGTTGACGAATGAGTGCAGATTACTGAAAAATTTGAAACGTGTTCAGTTCTCCCTACTACACGATCCTCTTTACTTTCACTATGTGGGTACAGGACTGCGCAAAAGTCTTTAGCAGCCCTTCATTTCTTTATGTTTCGCTAGGTAAACAGGAACTAGGTGCTCTGATTTATTGAAACGTGCAAATATTTAAGGAAATACAGAATATATATGGCAAAAATAGAATTTGTACAACTCTATTTTTAAACTTGAAAGTCAATACTTAATATGACCACCTTTTTTCTTCTCTCTGTCATTTCTTTAAGTAGTCTTCAGGAATTGTTCATGCTTCTTGAATGAAATTCAAGCTCTTTTTTGGATGTTGGCTGCCTTTTGTTTTGTTTTCTGTCAACATGATCCCACACTGCCTCAGTAATGTTGAGGTCCCAGCTCTGGGGAAGCCAGTCCATGACTGAGAGTGTTACACTGTCTGTTTTTCTATCCAGTTATCCTTTTCCTGCTTTGGCAGTCTGCTTGGGATCGCTGTCATGCTGGAGAATGAAGCCATTGCCAATCAGATGTTTTCAACATGGTGCTGCACAGTGGATCAAATCTGATACTCCTTTGCTGCATTCATAATTCTATCAATTTTGACCACACCACCAGCTGAAATGCAGCCTCGTATCATGCCAGAGCCTCCGCCATGTTGGTCGTATACACTCTGTGTTGCTCCTCTCTACTAACCTCCTCTTCCGTATGTAATGAAGAAAATTTGAATCAAAAGTTTAAAATATAGATTCATCACTGATTCGCTATTCATCGCTGTTCTATCCAATACAACTTAAGCCTTTTCCCCTAATCCGCCCTTTTCGTAATGGCTACTTGACAGCTGGGATTTGGCAAACAGAAATGAAAATTACAAAAAAATCTCGCTTGGAAGCAAAATATACAGAAACTAGGAGCAGCTCGAGACTTTTGTACAACGCTGTAAATACAATCCAAATCTACTGTCGACTGATTTTGCATGTAGGCTTTTAATTGCTATTGTACAAAAGAAAATCACGTTGTTTTCTTAAGTGTTAATCAAATGGGCGAAGGTAAACATAACGCATGAAACCTGCAGTAATTTCCCAACATTCAATGGATACATCCTCATCAGTATCATGGGTGCCCAGACCTCTTTGCAGCCAGGGTCCCCAGGCTACTGAAACGGGCCTATTTTGCCCATTAACAGTTAAGAAAATTCAACTTAGCTGACTGCATTTGTTACAGCTGCCTCCTCTGGATATCAGAGCACAGTGAGACATACATTAAATGACTCGGGGATGGTTTATGAAGAATCAAAGAGCTTTTGTGTCTATCTTCACTCACCCCTTCGCTGTTCTGTCCGCTCTTAGCCAGCATCTCCTGCAGGGCTCGCACTGACAGGGACTGTTCCAGCACAAAGGTGCAGATGCAAAGGTCTGGGGGAACGTACTGTAACCAAATAAAAGCATCTCTGGTTAAAAACAGTCACAGATGAAATATCTCATTTTTCTAGGCAACATTTTATGAACATTTTTAGCATTTTTTTTTCTTTTGAAAAAATAGACATTATATTTATATTTTATTAGTAAATAAAAATGCAAAATAACGGGTTCTGTGCAGGATATATCATCTTTACTGGTAGGTAGTATTTTAGAAAGGCTCAATGATGGGGAAAAAAATCAATAATTCAAATTTGTGGATATGTTCTCGCATGCATTTTTTAAAAATATCAAACTATTAATTCATGTTTAGTAAATGACAGCAAAGAAAAAAGATCAAACTAAGCACTCTTCAGTACAGCGTGTTCTCCACCGTGCTCCAAAAGATCCCATCTACAGTGACTCAGCCTTCACCAAAGTGCTAATAATGAAAAGATCACCACTGCAGTTATTCTGCTGTCCATCAAAACTGATTCTGATTTAGTGCTTCAGGAATTTGCTCCATAAGCAAAACATCTTCAAACAGCCCGGAAAAAAAGGAAAACAGCTCCCTGAATCTTCAGGGATACTCTGATTAGATGCCCACTCATAAAATCTCTGCTGACTGCTGCATTTTTACCCCCACTTGAACCGAGTTCGTCTTAATTGAGTGGGCGATATTCATTAAAAGGTACTTTAAATTCAGATTAAGCGCTTTCGGGTCAGTCTGCGCTCAGATAAGCCAGGTCTCGGAAAGAGCACCATTAAAAAAATAGGGAAGATGCCAAATCGCTGAACCAGGGCAGTACTGGAAAAGACAGACGATTCAGAGAAAGGACACGGAAAGCGCCGATGGAGATATTGCAGGGCATAAACACGAGATAAATGACACCAACCCAAAAGCACCCTCTCTGGCCTCCTTCCCGAGTATCTCAACTGGTCCCAAAGTGGTTTGTTCACACAGGTAAATCTAACCTCATTGAAAAACTTCCCACAACCCAGTGTTATGCTAAAGTACTCAGAAGGCAAACTGAATCTTAACAATGGCCACTACTGTGTTGACTAGAAAGGCTCCAGGCAAGTCAGGGGGAAAAACAGCGGTGACTTTTTCTAGAAACACGAGCCAGCGTGTTGGAATTCAAAAATAGTTTTTACGGATACACTTCCACTGACACGCTTGCTGAATTTAGACATCACTGATTTGCTACTTGTCGAGAGATGGTGAGAATTTAGTTTAATTCGAAGAGTCTTAAAAACTCACTTGCTTTCCAGAAGGAAAAAGAACCACACACACAAATGCACTGAAAGAACCAGATTGAGAAAGTGCATAGCTCGATACTTGATGACATGCTCATTAAAGGTAAAGGGATATAGTTTGTATCTCTATCTTAACTAAAGGCGCAGATTACTTCTTGCGTGTGAAAGGTTTGTGGTGATGAGCCCACAGTGAACTGGCAGCTAACTCAGAAACTGCAGTTTCCATCAGCCTTTACAGTAGTTTATATGAACTTTATAGACAACTTTACAATGACTGATCTGCAACAAAATCTCTTGTGAAATCCCAAGTCGTGGGTTCTGGGTCTGTCGGAGCTTCTTTCAGCACACAACACTCGCAAAACAGCGTTTTAATCACAAGATTTTGACTTCCTGTTTAAATACAAGCTTAGACGAATGTCTCTTGGCTAGTTTCACATGATCGATAGATCTCAATAGTACTGACTAATAAATTATGTGAAAATGTAAATAAAAAATACACTTATATCTTCATTCTTTCATTTCACTTTAAAAGCTTTAAAAGAAAAGTCTCTGATTCTGTGTGCAGTGTAAAGTTATGACACGAAGTCTGGGCTGGTGAAACGTCTTTCCTATCTGTTGAGAAGCCGTCCAGCCCTCCTCAAACCTCTCTAGGTCACAACACGTGGACCTTTGCCCTCGCCTGGACTAAAACAGGAGGTGGGGAGGGACAGCCTCGAGACACAGGGGAAATAAAAATCAAAGTGACCTGGAGGGGATGGCGACTATAAAGCCCCGTCAAGGAGATAGTTTTAAGGCAGCTTGGCTGACCAATTGTGTGATGAGAGAGCAAGTGTTTTGCGATCGTGGGCGAGGATCGATCGCGTCTTTATTTCTGTCTCCAGACAGAAAGGTCAAACAGGGTTAAAGCTGATTGTCCCGAGGATGTGGCTTCATCCGCTTCCATCGTTCTTTAGTTTAATTGGGGGCGGCGCTAAAGCTTTTGGCTGGTAATGAAAAGGAATTTAGAAAAATGAGCTGGTTCCAAACAACAAAGACAAGCATCAAAGCTATAATGGTATGCGGGCACAACTCCATAATATTGAATCTCTGACAAGTGAAAGCTGCTGGTCGTATATCAGACCAACGGCTTCTCACGAGCTGATTGATGTTGCCACTTACAACGTGCACGCTTTAAATCAGCCTCGTTGCATCATTTTGGTTCTGTCCCCCATTACTAGACTAGTTCACCGAGGAAACGAAGCTTCCTATTCAGTCATCCACCTCTAAATGGACATCTTGGGCTTTTTTCACAGCTATGTCGCTGATCCCAAAGGTGGGGTGATGCCTTTTCATAAAAAAACTACAGGGAATGAAGACAAAGTGCCTGATACGGAGAACATCCATCACACCTGTCAGGTATAATTACCATCCAAAATAGAGTAAAGGCCTAACCTTCCCCTTGAAACACAGATATACTATAAATGTCAGTATTTTGTAAAAAACAACTCTTTTCCCTTCTTTCTCTGAAAAGTATTTCCGCGTTTCTTACATGGTCACCCACGCTGCACATGCACATAGTGTCTTGAGTGAAATTAGTCAATATTAATGGATTATTATTAAGAGACAATCAATCCAGATGAAGCCTAAGGCCCGTCAACTGTAGCTACAGGGAAACATCAATGCCAGATTAGCAGCAAAGCATCGGCAGCCATGAAAAGGCGAGAAAGAATACACATCCCTCCAGCCGATCAATCTTTATAAATAATCGCTTAACAGGGGGATCACTTAAAAGAAAAAAAAAGAAGAGAATGTGTGCCATATGGATTAATTACACAAAAAGGCATTATGATGGCACCCCCACTGACAGCAAAGCAAAAGAAATTGCATTTAACTCATTAAAACTTTACACTCATTCAAACAAACTGCAAACAGGCTGCTCTGCTACAGTAAAGCAGCGGGCAATTACAGCTAACAACAGTGCAGCTTATGAAACAATCCATCAGTCACGTCCAGGGGCGTAATTTCAGGGAATTATCATCTGACGGGGGGACCTGCGGAGATGCGACGAGCTCATCAAGGAGACTGCGGTGGATGTGAGCTGCTGTGCTGCTGTTTTTTTCTGTGCGTGTCTGCTTGGCTTCTCTGACGGTTTGCTCAACCCAAACACGAACGGACTAAGCGGATGTTTGGTTTCCATGGAGGTTTTTTTATAGATGAACGCTTCCTTTCATCCGGTACACGCTTCTGAAAACTGCTTCATGTCACATTGGTCCATTTTTTTTATTTGCATCTTAACACACACAAGTGTGTGAACATAAAGATATAGAAACATCTCACACTGATGACATGCATTGTTGTGCTGCCAGTTCAAATCTGAGAGAATAAAACGGTGCAACAGTAGAGCCAGTGTTGCCTACCTTTGCCTCAGATGTGGGCTCCAGGTAACACAGTCGATTGCCGAGCCCCTCGGCAGCCAAGCAGAACTTGCGATTCTCCTTCTGGATGCAAGCCACACACTGGAGCACCACTTCATCATCCTGTCAAAACAAAACAGACTTCAGTTTGTGTCTGCGCATGCAAGCATAGACGCTGTCAGTGTGTGTGCATGTGTGTGTGTGTCATCCTGGGAGAAACCCAGTTCATCCACACACATGCCCATCCTTGTGCATTGATCGGAGGAAACTCTCAAACCACCATGGCCTGAGAAGTGCTCCTTCTTCTCCCCTGAACCTCGACACCAACCACGGTTTAGTTCATACAGCTGTTCATCAGAATAAGAGAAGCAAACTAGAAGTGCAAGCAAAAGCGAGCCTAACCTTAAACCTTTGAAGCTTTGCTTAAGTTACAGTGATGATCATCTTTTGACAATTAACCAATATTCAAAGGTCTATAATGACTTTTTCAGATTTGCAGCTGTAGTTCAGACAGTAGAGCAGGTTATTTACTAATCAGAAGGTTGGTGGTTCGATCCCTGGCTGCTTCGGTGTACGTGCCAAAGTATCCTTGGGTAAGATACTCAACCCCAGGTTGTGCTCAATGGAGTGTGAATGTTAGATGGAAAGCACTTAGATGTAGAAAAAAGTGCTTGTATGGGTGAATGAGCCATTAATGAGCGCTTGAGTAGACAAACGTTATATAAGGACCGGTCCATTTATCGTTGGTTTATTGTTGTTTGAATGGCCACACGGTGGTTACTGTCACAGAACTAATGCCGTGCTCTTTCTTTGCATAACTCGTGCACTGCCATAGCAATGATTGTTCTGTTATTATGGCGTCTGTCATTTTTAACATCACATTGGGTTCAAATCTGCCAGCTGCCTAACGCGGGGATTTACAAAAATGTTCATTATTTTTTGTTTTCCTCATATAAAAATGGATGGAATAAAATGTCCTTGCATCTAGAATGAATGTCAGGTGAATTATTAAACTTTCTGTTAAAAGATAAGTAAACTATGTTGCATTCAAAGATAAAATTGGACGTTCTTAGACCTTTTTTCCAAATTATCCATGGCTGATCCCTTTGAGTCAACCCAATCTTCTTTAGGCTATTTACGCTGTTTATATGGTGCAAATGAGGTTAAGGCTATTTGCTGGAGCATTTCACCCTATAAACAGAAATAATGGCTGAAACAAGTGAATGCATTTATAAAAGCGAGGTAGTGCACCGCTTTGATGTTGCATTAGTAAATATGTTTAAGACTGTGTGCAGATACTGTATATTTAAACAGTGTGTGTGTGTGTGTGTGTGTGCAAAATGAAAGTTTTGTGGATATAAATTAGATAAAATTAAAAGACTACAATGCTATTGTAAGGTGCTGTAGATACATAAAGGCCACAAATGGCTCATTTTAGATCGTCCGTGGGTGGTTGCTAGGCAACATATTGTAATCAATCGTCCATAATGAAAGTTTTATGGTTAAAAATTAGATTAAATTGCTGTAATTGTGAAAGGAAAATTATACAATGCTTTTATAAGGTGTCATTTAAGCCAATTGGTTGGTGGTTGCTAGGCATCATGATGACATCATAATATCTGGCATAGATGAAAACCTTCAGGGAACTAAGATGTAGCTGCATGACTGTGCAGGAGAAATTCGCAGGAAAACAAGAGATTTTACATATTTATAGTAGGATGAAAATAAAGCCATAATAAATAAGACTCATTTCATGATTTAAATTAATCGCATCTACAAAAGCTGGCTCATTGTTTTTGTGTGTTATGCGAGTAAAGGCAAATGCAGTTGATGACGACAGACGTCACCAAAAACATAAATTCTTTTGGGAGCACAAGAGCCGAAAAACAAACATCCAATGCCACTGCTGTGTAAATGGGCTTATGGTGTTTATAGTGTTGGCCCTGTAAACGCTGAATTGGGCATAGTTACTCTTCACGACAGCAGAGCAAGCAGAAATTTGCTGATATTGGCTGCTATGGGATGGGGAGGGTTGGAAGCTGCTGCACAATTGCCAGCTGCATTATTTAATGTGAGAGGGATTGTGCTGAGAGCAGAGTGCAGCAGTAGTAGTAGTAGTAACAGTAAAGCACTCCATTACAGTGCAGCACAATGCACAGCAGCGAGAGATAAAGAGGACTAGCATCTGCACGTCACCGGGTGCAAGTCCGTGTTTGTGTGCGTAGAAAGCACTGCATGGAAATCAATATGACAAGCCTCGAGGCCCCTTTGCAACGCACGCGTTACACATTCATTTTCGAGTTGCTCGTGTGTGCTTCTGTCGGTGTAGATATTTTCCTTTTAGTGAAAAAAAGAAAAAGCAATGTGTGCGTGCATTTGTGTTTGTGGGTGTGTGGGTGTCCTTAATGATATTACCACTATTATGTGTAATCTGATGGCTACCAACAGCAGCAAAGCTTATGTGGTTTGCGGATGTCTTCCTCCCCTTACAAACAGCCTTGTAGCTTCGCATTAAATTAGGTTAAGGTTAAATGTGGGTATGAAATTTAACAGTTGGGAATGACAATTAACATTATTAACAACATTATTAATGGCACTATCATTATCAATGGAAGCAGTATACTGGAATTTAACTGGAAGTGTGAAAACGTGCTTTAGCACTACTAGCACAATGCTAGCATGCAGCATTAATTACGATGCGATACCAGTAAAAATGAAACCTTCAATATTGACTTTTTATTTATTTGGACGAGCATCGTACGGAGCTACGAAGAGACAAGTTCGGACATTTCTGGCTTAATGAAATGGACTAAAACACCAGTCAGGCGTAACATTACATGTACTGACAGGCAAAGTGATTAGCTCTTCATCATGGCACCTGTTAGTGAGAGAGATATATTAGGGAGCAAGTGAACCTTTTGTCCTTGAAGTTGATGTGTTAGAAGCAGGGAAAATGGGCAAGTGTATGGATTTGAGTGAGTTTGACTGGGACCAAATTGTGATGCCTTGACGACTGGGTCAGAGCACCTGCAAAACTGCAGCTCTGGTGGGGTGTCCCCGGTTTGCAGTGGTCAGTATCTATCATAAGTTGTTCAAGGAAGGAATAGTGATTAAGCATTGATAGGGTGGACTGGTCTGAAGAATCGCATGCCTGGCTGGGTGCATCGCTCGTCTGGCACCAGGATGCATTGTAGGAAGAAGGCAAGCCAGAAGAGGGAATGTGATGTTTTGGGCAAACCTTGGATCCTGTCATCTATGTGGATCTTACTCTGCAGGTGGCCATAATGTTATGCCTGATTAGTTTTTATATATGTATGACTTTTTTTAGTCTTGCTGACCACTCAGTGTGTAAGATACTAGAGGGGTGCAGCACAACAAATCTATTTAACCACCTTGAGCACAGAAATCCAGAAGTTTGTGCAACAGCTTATGTGATCTATAAAAAACCCCACAGCAAATAAACTAAGCGGTTGCACTTGAGCTTGACATCTGTGGAGAACTACTTTAGAAAGAGCTTCTGACACTTTTTTCCCCTCACAAATTTTATAGAGCTTTCATCTGTGTGTCATACTCTAGCTTTTCAAAACAGATGGGGCTTTCTCATTGAGTTCACAGGAAACTGATGAAGCTGCTGATGAAGGCCGGTAGTTCAAACCGCTTGAGTATAGTTATGTCACTGCATGCTGTCAGTACACAAACAGTGTACTGTTTGCACAGTGGGGAGATTATATGTTTAAACTAACGCTGACTGTAGGAACTAATAAATCTTGGCGGGGTTGTTCGATACTGGGGAGAATTATAATCCAGGTTACGTTGGTCAATGATCAATGCCACGATGAACATGGGATTGTTATGGGAAACACTTTGCATAATGCTAACCATCTCAGATCGATATTAAAATGTATTCGACTCAGATACAGACTGAAATGAATAGCCCTTATGGCAAAGCGGCTCTGAGCTGGGTTAGAACATGCAATCAGTCTCCTTGTTAAGGGACCAAGAGCAGGGCTGATTTGAGCCACATAAGGATAGTATCGATCCAGGCATTTAATCAGAGAAGGCAACTCTCACGTCTCTGCTTCAGTCTAGCCCACAGCTGGCCCTTTTCCCTTGTCTCACCCCTGCACTGAAGTAATGTGGGGTATCTCTCCCCTTCTCTCTTTCTCTGTGTCACAAACCCCTTGTTTTTTTATTCTTCTCCTCTTGCCCCTGACTTCTACACAGGATTCATAAAGAGAAGCACTAAGTGATGTCAGTCAGGTTGTAAGAATGGAAGGTACTCTTGTTACTCTTAAACTCTTAAAATATTTGAACCTGGTTGTCTATATGCAAAAGTCTCTCTATTACTACAGGAAAGGTTTAAAAGGATGACATGAGAGTTCATTTTACAGCTATATTGTTAGACATTCAACACTGGCACAATGAAATTGGTTTAAATATATAATAGATGATGTTGTACTTAAAGTTGAAGGATACTGGCATACAGCCCTCGAGACAAACACAAAGATATCTACGTATCTTTCTCAAAGCTTCCCAAACATTGTGATATAAATTTTCCTTTGAAGCAGACTACTAAAACCAAGAAAAGAATTAATTTCCCCACCCCAGCGAGCTAAGCAGTCATCATGGCATCATTTATCAGAAGAGGTAATGATTTAAGCAAAGTGACTTTGACACCAATATTTTTCCACCCTGAAACCAATGCACCCAGCAAGAAGGCAGGACTTCAGCTACTTATTGACTGTGTTAAAGAAAACATAGATTATTAAACTGTTTTAAAACAAATATGAGGAGAGCGAGCTGAGCCTTCAAGGGCACCTTGGGATTGAATTTGACTCAATCCTAATACTCCCTCGCTCACGCTGCCTCATTCGTATTCCTTCGTGCTGTGCAAACACATGCGTTTGTCATCTCCACTGTGTATATCTGTGCGTGCGCTACAACAATAGCACAAAGATCTACCTTGTTCCGGAGAAATCGTGTGAGTAATGCTATAGCATATCAATGAGCAGACTCTGACAGCGGCTTTTTTTCCCTCCCTCTTTTGAGCCAATCACACCCGTCTTATACTCAGGATAATCATAATATTGGTGTTTGCATGGAGACAGGCAGGCATAGTCATGTTACTGTAAGCCAATCACGGGTTTGAACACTATATGAAATCAGGCTACAGTGTTGGTGACATGCACCACACTTATTCTCTAACAACAGGGCTCCTATGATGGCTAGGAGTGATTACTGAGCTCAAAAGGAAGGTAATGCATTCTTATGGCTTGTAGGGAAAAAATTAGTTCTGGCATTATAAATGTGCAGTTATGTGAAGAGCATCTCTTGTTCTCTCGTCCGGTCTTCTGCCTTCAAATAACAAATCTGAGAAGTCCAGGGTTTATTCGGGGTGTAACTTTATGTTATTTGGAAGGCTCTCTCCTAGGTACTGGAATAAGTAGCAATCTGAATCTAAAGACTCTCAAGAGGAGCGTATAAGCCTTTGGTTTGAAGAAATGCCTTAGGTACTTCAGCAGGTATTGCAGTACAGTGCATGCCTCAGCTCACCGAAAAGCCTCTCACTGCCTTATCATACACCACACGCGGCTGCAGTGCTCTGGCAATGCACTCACTCATACATCCTGAAGGTGCTACATGAGCTACTATAAAGCTCGAGTCGCAATAACAAACTGGAGCAAGCGAGCAAAAAGCTCCCGGTGCTGTTTAGCGGGCGGCACTGTGAGCCTGGGTGCAATGGCAACTGAATTGCTCCAGTATTTCATGCTTTGCTCCCATGAGCCTCGTATTACTACTGCTTGCATTATGCTTATGACATCATGATTCCTCCTCTTATTGAATGTGTACTGAATGCATTCTACCTCAATTCCAAAACCTACATGCTTCTGCGAAAGTAAGACGCACAGGTACAACACAAAACCTGCACGAAAAGCAGCGTCATCACTACTGTGTCTCCTGTTTAAAACCACAAGTTTTTATTTCTATGATTCCTTGACGTGAGACCAGGCTACATGGATTCTAATTAACTGCATTATTTTCAGAGTTATAAGCTAAATAAGCTAAAATGTGAAGCTAAATGCAAAAATTACCAACATAGTCAAAAAATGCACTAATGCAGGAGCGTGTAAATATTCATATGGCTTCATAAAAGCAAAATCAGTTACACCTCCTATAAAGAAGAAATTGCCTTTGCTAAGTATATCCCATCAAAGTAAAGACTTGTGGTGATAAAAATAAATAAGTAAATCCAGACTCCACTCCTGCAGCTGCAGCAGATCTTCACTTTCTATCTCATTCTTTGAGGTTAGATTTGTTCTGTCTTCTTCAGCTTGATATGCCAAAAAATCTAGTGAATCAACAGCAAATGGATCTGAGGGTGGCACCAAGTGGCCCCCTGGGAGGAAGCTTGAAGAGTGGAGCACTACAGGTCAGAGGAGAGAGGCGGATCCTGGCTCCTGGAGCGTTCATCTCCAAACGCACCACCACACCAAACAGCGGTCTGCGCTTGCCTCCACTTAGCTTTTTGTCCCCATGTTATCATCCTATATTACACTGTGTAGTAATTCTCCATCATTACCAGAGGCCTGCTGCCAGTCAACACCGCACTGAAGCTGGCTCATACGCTGAGACTTTGTTCTGGACAGATTGATACAGCTGGTCAGGCAATGCAGAACTAAATGCAGCTGGGCAGCGGTTGTACCCCCTACAAGGACACTCTCCTGCCTTGGATTCTTGTATTACACCCAGAAACACACTGTGCAGGTAGAAAAAGTCCCGGTGTATCCCAGCCTATTTGTAGGCAGTAAAAAGAGAGGGAATGACTGCAGTATATATGTGAGAGAGGCAACATATACCAGTGAATAATCAGAAAATAAAGCTTTGAAGCTGGTACTGATTGTGTCATTTATGTAAAACTCATCATCAATAATCATATCTGAACTATCTACATGGGCAGCTGCATCCAATCAGAATCCAAACATGTAGTTCTTACACACATTATTATAAATTGGATATATATGCATCACAAAAAAAGAAAATAACTGTAGTTATGCTACAGCTTACAATAATACAATGCGAACGCACTGAGCGTATCTGCATGACTATAACTGCAAGACTTGTAAAATCCTTTCCTGTAATGGACCCCCAGTATCAGAGGAAGCACTGTGGGCCAAAAATGTTTGTTCCAGAACAGTCTGGTGGAGATTAAAGCTCTCTGCTGTCGGGGTGATTCACAGACTTGCAGCTTAGTGCTCTCGCACTGTGGTGTGACACCAGTCGAAATGGAAAGCGAAAGAGAGAAACACTTTGGACAAGAAGAGTGAAGCTTTGTTCTCATGACTCAGTGTTACTCTGTAAAGGGGAGTGTTAATGCTCATCTTGAAGCAAACTGCTGAACATGCTGCCCCGAGTGCACAGACCGAATGAGAGAGTGAGAGATAGACAGAAGGCAAACAGAGCTACAGAGAGTATCAAGTCCTCTCGTCCACACATCATTAAAATCCCAGAAATCAGGGTGACGCCATAAATTAATCTTGACATCTGTTAAAATTTTAGCCTTCTTTTAAGGCTGTGCTGAGGATAAAAGCCTTACAGCATGTTCTTGGACTGTGTCACTGACCAGATCCTGGAACAATCGGCGTGCAGCTGCATCCTGGACTCATTCTGCAACATGGGATCAGTTAAGCTGTCAGTGACACAGGCCTAGACACCAGTCAGCGACCCACTGGCAACCTTCAGTTACTAAGGAAAATGTATATTTTCACAACTGGCTGGTGAGTGGTTGCTAGCCTGAGTGAAATCAGTTGCAAAGAACCTCCTCGTGACTGCGTTGTTTAGTAGCAGATTGACGTGATTGCCCTTAATTTACATGAACTCAGACTTGTCTGAAGACAACTGCCATTAGCTTTCTGAGCTGCAGTTAACCCAGAAATCAATTCAGAAATAGAGAAAATTCACTCTCAATGTGAAACTTGTGCCTTACCACTGCAACCAGCATATTTGGGTGACCAGTTTCACATTAGTGACTGCCAGCAGCCTCCAGCAACAACTCGCCAACCAGATGCAAAATAAATATTTTTCCCTACCAACTGTTGGATACCAGGTGGGCACCCGCCAGTCTCTAAGCCTCCATGAATGGGGCTTTGGCAATCGATTTCATATTGACTACCAACAACCTACAGCAACCCCTTGCAACCAGCCAGGGAGCGCACATTTTTCCAGTGTGACTGGTTGTTGCCAGATAGTCCCCGACAAGTCTCAGAGTCAAGCCATTTGTATACATAGCCTCTCATTAAGTGATAGAGCCTCACATCAGTGAATCCAACAAGTTCATCTGACATTCCAAGAGTACAAAGTTGAGAAAATACCATCAAAGGGAAGATAATCTAATATCCGGTGGTTCAATGGGCCCATCGATTTTCATGTGTCATCTGCCACATATGGCCACCTCGGATTCAGTCTTGGACTCTCTAATTACCCAATCGACATACACTCGCACTATACAGCTGTGAACAGTAGCCACCATATGGAGCAAGGCAATTCATCTTGAAGATTAGACAGGTATGGCTATCACTGTGAAGCAAACAGCACGAGGTAAAAAATGGCATCTCCTGCTTGTAGCACAGTGTTAGCTCTATGCAAGTGTGTATATCATGGTATAGGTACTGTGTAGAAAACTCAGTTGAAAATGCAGAACGCTACAGTTCACCTGAGGATAAAGTTTATATAAGAGATAAGCCCTGAAGGCAGAACCAACCTTACTCAGGTCTGGAGATATTAAGACTGTCTACATGCCTCTGTAGCAAAGGAGTGAAGCAGGGAGGCTATAAAATGTTTGACTGCACCTACTACTTTGCCTCTCTGGCGGTGGCTTAATCTGAAAAGCTAAGTAAGCACTTTTGCTCCTTCCTTTCTTGCCTTCCTTTAGGTCTATGCAGGCTATTTTATGAAAAAAATACCTTGCAATGTTTCTACATGCTTGGCATTGAAGCATTACAGTGACTACGGAAAAAGATTGGGGTGTTATTGCATTTTTCCCCTGGCTACATGATGACACTGGGGAGCCTCGGGGGCAAGATGTGACAGCACTGTAGCTCGGGCTTGCACCAGAAATCAAAAGGAACAAACTCTTTTCCACTCCTCTCTGCAAAGCAGCGTCACTTAACAAGGGGATTGAGACTCTTTGTGGCAGAGCACACGGTAAAGGAAAATAGGCTGCTTCTACCCTTCCACAAGCAATGTGTTTTATTTTTAGGGTAAGAACCTTCTTGGAGGTCCGAAGGGAGAGCAGCACTAACAGGTGCATCTATAACCTTTCTATGTGCAGCAAGTCAAGCATGATTTTTGACTCACTTTTTCAACTTGTGACACTAAAGAAAGTCCCAAGTGGTGTGGGATGGATGGAAATTATGCTTTGCTTTCAGGTCAAGAACGGGAGGTGCTGGATATGTGGCCTACAATATAAAAGAGAGCAGTGATTGCAGTTAATTTTGCAATTTCATAACCTGTTTCAGCTCTACATAAACACAAATAATTCGACATTTGAGGACCTGCCAATATTCTGACAGCAGCAGACTAGCTCAGAGTTGTTGCGGACACAAATGGACAAAAACATAAAAAGCAAAGTTGAACTGTAAGTGCTAATCAAGAGACCTTTAAGAAAATTCAATTTTAATTTTTGCACCAACAATCAAGTCCTGCTGAAAATCTGTGTTTGTGATTTGCTTTGATTTCATTTGTGTACTCTCAGAACAGTTGCTGAATGGTTGCTGGCTGTTGCCCTATATGACTTGTCTCCAAACACTCACTCTCCAAGCTGTAGTGAAACTTGAAAAATGCAACGCAAATGCAAAAGGACAACGTTGGCCTTCAAAGTCAAAGTTGTGTCTTACCGATGCAACCATTACATTTCAAACCGCACACCTTTTCTCTGTGAATCTCTCCATTTCAGGTTGTTGTACTTTTTAGGGTTTAACTACCACTCGGTGAGTGTTTGCAAGCATGTTGGTGTCCTTAATGACTCCTGACCTATTGAAGTCCACATTGGACTTACATTGGAAATTAGCGTTAGCAATATACACACACATGTTAGCCTGCATTAAACAATGCGTTTGTAACTCTCAGGATTTTGTCTGTATTTGCGCCTTAGAAATACAGTCACTTAGACATGACAATAAATACTGGTGACTGTAGCTCAGGAGGTAGAGCAGCTCATCTACTGATTGGAAGGTTGGTGGTTTGATCCTTGCCCCCCTCTAGTCTACATGCCAAATAACCTTGGGTAAGATATTAACCCATAAAGTTGCACACTTATGCATCCAATAGCGTGTGAATGTTAGTTAGAAAGCACTTAAAATCACAGAAGAAAGTGCTGGTGCTTTCAGTACTCTGGGAGAGTGGAAAAGCGTCATGTCTATGGTAAATATTATGCTACAACATCCGCTAGCTAGTTTAGCTTAGCATAAACTGGAAAAAGAGATTAGCCATAACTAGTCTAAAGCCATATACTATTTACCGTACAATAGACAGTCAAAAACACTTCCGGTTATATAGAAGTCTATGTAAGTGTCCCTCAGCTCTCTTGCTCTCTGACTTCAGTAAAGACTTTCCTGATGACTTTATCGGCCCAAATGAAAAGCACTGCTTGTAGCGTTCTAGCTTCAAACCACATAATTAGTCAGAAAGGAGGATAAACAGGTGTATTCTCATATGCTAACACCTTTGTTGACAATCACAAACTGTCAATCAACTGAATGCCGCGTCAAACTACTTCACAGTCTGATCCACCCCTTTACATTTTCAAAACAACAAGGTGGCAGTGAGAAAAATATACAACTTAAGGTTTCATAATGGGAATTTCCTAATCACTGATGTCATGGCTTTATGTGCAAAGTAACCTCTACTTGTGTTGCTATTTCAAGGCAAGTAGCAGTTACTTCCAATGACTGGCTTCCTATGCAAGCCAACCATTGCCTCACAAATAGTTTGAGTTTTTCTATAATCAGACAAATAAGATATGACGTGTATATTTCTTTACTTCAGATGTGCAGGACAACTGTGTGCCTGACATTTAAACAAAGCAAATTTTCTATTTCTCATATTGTTAATGAATTCAAGCAAATGCAGTCAAATTTCAAACTTTGAGAAACAGACTTCTGACCTGTTCTGCATAATCCTGGAGAGACTGACAGTATTCCACTTGTCTCCTACACTGTATATGCTCTAACAGTGGTCACAGTGTCAGCTTCTCCAGGATAAAAATACCCATTGTCCTTTAAGGCCTGACCTGATGAAAATTCTTCAGAGCGCTCATCTTTATGCATGTGAGCATAACCATAATGTGCCCCTGGCACAGGAGAGGGTTAAGATTAAACTACAGCTGAGGCATCACTGTGTCAAACTCGATTTGTTCAGGGACTTGTGATGCTGACCAGGTGAAGGGTTTGGGTGTCAAAGCTAAAGCACCGCTGTGATTCAAAGTAGAGGAGCGTACAAGAGTAGAGAAAAGCATCCCGAGGTAAAGAGACTTGAATTAGTAGCAGTTACCAAATGTGGAGTCATGTCACCTCGGTGCATGTCTTGAAAATGCAGGTGTTGGTGCAGAAAACGGCATCTTATTCCAACGTTCTGTGGCAGCCTCTTGTAGGGTAACTTTTACTGCATAAAAAGAATCAGCCCATAGCACTCTGACTTGTCATACATTTAAGGAAGAGCTTCTTAAGAGCGTATTAAGGGAAAGTTGTAGTGTCAGCTCCTCAGTTATACCGCCACAGTAACGCTTCTTTGAGCTGGGAGTGAGTGTTACTGAGGGCTGAGCAATGCTGCAGATATTTAGCAGGGCAGAAGGATACAAAAGCTCCAGCATTTCTCACCTGCAGGCTTAGACACAGACCTAGCTATAAAGGTTGCCTCTTTACTGAAGCACTGCAGAGTCCCAGCAGAAAGTAGAGCACACAAAAAAGCTACAGTATAATGCAGAGAATGCACTTGAAAACTAAAAATATAACACAGCACTGGTAAGCTGGATATGTGTCAGCAAGCATGTGTGTTGCTGTGATTGTCTTTGCTGGAGCCCATGAATCTCCTGCCTCGCTTGCTGCCGGGGCAGAATAGTACTTTATGTTTTTATAACACACATTGTTGACTCTGCAGCAAAAAGACCCAATAAAAAGAGTGATGCCTCCTTGTCTGTGTTAGCGTGGTGCGACGCGGGGGTTGTTAAAGAGGTATAAATCTTTTATGAGTAACGCTGTCAATATCAGTTGAAAGGGCCGAGACTTTGACACCCGCCTCGAGGTGGGATTTTCTCAGCATAGCAATTGTTGCTGCGCCTGGATGCACCTATGCCATCCCGCAAATTACCCAATTACACTCCCTCGGTCGACTCAATCAAGATTCTTCACTGACATGCTCAGGTGACACGGCTGGAAGTGTATTACCCAAAAGCATAAAGACCTGGCGTTACAGTTCAGATAACCGTCAAGGTTCACTTTAAAATAAATCTGGAAAAAGGATCTTAACTTCTGCGAAGTGAGCCTCAACAGCAGCAGATTGCAGCAGTAAACACTCTTCTAAATGGCTTATTAAAGGCCTAACAGTGGTAACAGGCCTATCAGCTGCACAGGTAGGAATATCTTAAAAACATCTTAGCAGACTGTGTCACCTGACAAATGTACCATTTCTTTTTTTTACTGAATTCACAGACACAGCAGTAAAGGCCATCAGTAGGGGAGACCGGGGATAGTTGTAACATTTTTGACATTTCTGTCTGTAAATTGGAGCTCTTTTAAGGTAGTGGATTCAAAATGTAATGCAAAGTATTTACATGTCTCGGCTATTAAATAGTGCAGCTATTTTCTCTGCAGCACAATTACCCATTGCATGGTATGGTCTCAAACACAAAGAGTGAAATGTTACAATTAACCCCATAGTCTGGGTTAGTTGTAACATATCCTGGGCTGAAATGTAACACAATGAAATAAGGGTACTAACAAAATATTAACATGTAATCTTTGTTTATTCAACACATGACTGCACTTAGAGCCATTTATGTAGCTGTGTGTGTGTGTGTGACAGAATGCAGAAATCTAGCTTTTGAACATATTCCAACCCCCCAAAAAAGACAAATTATGGAATTTTCTGCAACTGAATATTTCATTAATTTTGGTTGGTCTTCCTTGAGTTTGGCCTCATTGGCTCAGTGGGCATTATAACCTACAACTCTTGCACCAATTTTGAACATAACAATGAAGCTGAAAAGATGTAGTTGTTCACCAGCATCGCAATTCCATTACTTTTTATCATGGCTTACCTTGGTGTGGTTTGCAAAGTGCTTCAGAAAGATGAGGAAATCTGTTTCTTGCACCCATCCTGATTTATTTCCACTACCAGTACTTCCTACTGGTCCATCTCTGACACAGTGGTCTGCATAATGTATGTGTGGGAACACAAACAGTGGAGGAATTGTGTTGCCAATGGCATTAACCACATATAGAAATGTGACCAGTGAACCTCTCTCTGCTGATGTCGTTGCCCCAACTTGTTTAATATAAGTTAAAGTAATAGTGTGGTAAGTTGTAACATCTGCATTATTGTTACAACTGACCCAGACTGTTGCTGTTACAACTGACCCAGACTCCTATAGCCATGAACTAGCTAACATTACAGCCAACGGCTAAAACATTAGCACTAAAGACCTACACAGAATATATCCCCATAGACATACAAATAACATAATTTAAGTTTGATGAGTTTAACTGCAAAGCAGATAATGCTATTACAAATTGAAATAAAGTAGAAAAACTTACTTTTTGGCATACAAATTACTTTTTTTCGTGTTAAATTGTCTGTGTTTGACAAAATGTGCTGATTTTTCACATGTGATAGCAGAACTGAGTTGGGCATGCACAGGATGAGTCACATCATTTGAAACTTAGCCCTGATTGGAGAAATTGGAAATGTTACAACTGACCCACGTTACAACTATCCCCGGTCTCCCCTACATCTGTTTTCATTTTATTTTATTTTTTTCCATCTGATGCACCTGATGTATAAATCTTCAGTGAATACTGCACTGTGTTCATGGCTACAGATTCAGACGAACATCTGTCTTGTTTGGCAAACACTTTAAATGAGCCAAATGTTTTCTCACTGGGTGGATTTGGTGCTATTCCTGCAGGTAATTAAAAATGGGAAGATGATATTTTTTCAATACATTTTGAGGCAGCAAACTCTTTGCAGAATGATAGAACTCATGCAGCACACATGTTACTGTAAAACAACTAAAATCATGAAGTGAATGAGAAACTAAAGGACCACTACAAGCAGTGCTTTTTAAACTTGTATTTCCTTTCTTGCCGAGATTTAAATGAGAAAGTAGCTAACGGTATTATGCCTTTTAAATATTTAGCTAAACACTAGATTTAGCTTAACAGGAAGACTAAAGGAAGAAGGAAACAGCCTTGATTAACCTATAGCTATAATTAGCTATAATTTAAGCATGTGAATGACTCTATATAATTGTGTATAAAAAAATGGTCATTACCACTGTTTTTCAGACTGCTGTTCTGAAGCCTAGAGTTCAGGATTTTAGTCACTGTAGTGTTTTTGAAATTGGGTATGACCATATTTGGATGAGGCAGTAAACAGTAAACTTCTCTAAGGTATCGCGCTAGCTACCTAACTTGGCTAGTAATGTTCATGCTAGATTAAATGTCACATGGGATGCTACTTTGGCTAGTGAGAGATTAGCTTAAAACGGCATGTACCTCACACAAAAACTGAACTGCCACCTTAGCTGTGTCCCAACTGGACACAGTTAATGACTGTAGAAAACATGGAGGAAGCCAAAACGTCTCTATCGCCCCCTGGTGTCTGGCTGCAGTATAGGTCATAAACCCCACCTCCTGCATGTAGGCGGATGGGACTGGGGTCAGACTAAAATTAAAAATTCTCCTCAGATAATTTTTTTTCCAAAGATTCTTTCGTTCATTATCAGTAGTTACGCTGATTTATGTTCAAGGGGTCTCCTTTCTCATAAGTTTGATTCTAATTACTACCATAATGCTTTTAAAGTGGGGTGCAACGTTTTTTAGAGTCATTGGTCTTAACTCAGACTGTATTAACCGAATTTGAGTGGCCAACTTACACAGTTACAGCCATGTGAAAAAGAAAGCTTTCACGGGGTTCTCTGAAAAGCTAAGTGCACTGTTAATGCTTCCATGAGAATAAGCAGAGTAAGCAGCCAGGTGCTGCTAATCAAATGACCTTAATTAACTGATCATAAACAAGTGTAAGCACCTCTATAAAAGCAGAAGTTTCAGCAGTTTCTGGAGTTGGTTGTTGGTTTTGAGCATTAAAGGTGTGTTAACAGAATGCCACTATTTTCCCAGGAGTAGACATCCTAGTAAATTCACCCCAAGGTCAAACCGTGCAAAGCTTTTTTTGTAAAAACAGCCCAATTGCTAGATCTCAGGCTCTTACAGGCCTCAGAATATTAAATGCTAAAGTTCCTGACTGTACCAGTAGAAAAAGACTGAACATGTATGGCTTGTTTGTAAGTGTTACCAGAAGAAAGCCTCTTCTTTCTAAAAAGAACATGACAGCACAGGCTAGGTTTGCCAAAATGCACCGGAACAAATCACAAGACTTCCAGAACAATATGTTTTGGACAGACAAGACCTAAATAGAGATGTTTGGCCATAGCACCACATTTAATGAAAACCAAACACAGCATATTAGCGCATATCAACTATCAGCACAGTGATGGAGGGCTAAAGCTTGGCCCAAAAGGGGCTGTGCAAGTGGACAATGATCCCAAGAACACCAGCAAATCTGAATCAAACAGAATGACTGCAGTGAGTGGGCCAAATCCTCCACGGTGACATGAGAGACTGAAAATGTCACACAGAAAATTATTATTTCAAGTTACTGCTGAATCAAAGGGTGCACTTAGTTTTTCACATGACTCTATATACAAAGTCATCCGCTGTATAGTTTTTATGACATTAGCTGTAAGAGAGCAAAACAAATTTTTGATATTAGGGTGTAAATATCTCTATTTGTGCTGCTAATTTGGGCATTTTCACGTTACTTATGGAGATTGACCTGTTTTTGGTGCAAGCCTCAGGTAACTCTTAAATGAACTGCAGTTTCTGCTACACACTAACAAAATTGTGACCTCCAAAGTCACCAGTGGGGCTTTATAGATTTCAGTTTTTATGCTAACCTGAAGAGAAATCTTCTATATTCTGCTCTGAGACAAAACAGTTCAGAAAAAAGTACTTAAGAGGAAAAGCCAAGAACTGCCTCACAAGCAGAAATCTGTATCACAGATTTTCTACAATCAATGACTAATAGATAGCTACAGCTTTTTAGAGTAAAGCATATCCCGCAAAACAGAATATGCTCGAGTGTGCGAGCCAACATTAACTGCCAAGAAGCAGCAGCAAAGAGAAGCCCAGAGAGAGATGGGAGACGGCCCTGGTAATGATGGAGGAGGCAACAGCAACCAACAGGCTAGCAGTGGCTGGAGGAGGTGGAACCTATGAGGCTTCTGCTTCCTTTGACTTATGGTGTTTAAGGCTTTTGCTGCTTAACTCCAGTCAATTGTTGGGCCGTGACTCAAATACATCTATGCTGCTTGTAAAGATAAGAAAGAAAATCATTTTGTTTCTGGATAAAGTGAACTGTGTCGGGAAAACGCAGTTCAGGGGAATAAAGTGTACGTTAGTGTGGATTTAAATGGAAATTTGTTTGTTTTACACAAATGTGGCTTAAACAAGCATGTGAAAAGAAAGTGATAAAAACCCTGCAGTGAATTTTATTACGTATGCTAGTTCCAATAAGAAAATCGAGAGATAAAACAGATCACTTTTCACATCCTTTCATAATTTAATTATAAAAAAAAACTTCAAGCATATTGAATTTCATGCTTTTTCCCTCTGATGTTTTCCAGCAGTCACAATACAGATTCTACACTGCCTTATTAAATATTCAATATCCGAAACGCCAGATCAATCAGGCCTGCTTACCGCACGCCACTGACATTGCTGAGGAAATTTCTTCATTTGGTGGCACAATCAATAGCTCATTACTGCAGCTTGACACTGTGTTGTCTCTGGGCAGGCCCTCTGGCTTCATTCCAGGCCTATCTGATCTGTCCATCTTCATCACGCAACACAGAGAAACAGCCTCCTGCTGAACAACAATTACACTCTTAACCTCACACCAACTTATCGCTCTGTAAGTTGAGTTTTTTATGAGATGGAGTGTGATGAGGCTTTATGATCGTGTGCGTATTTGAGCAGTGATATGTATATAATGCATCACATCCTTTTGATTTCACGCGCGCCAAGCGAGCAGGCCAGAAATAAGAATTAAGTACGCAAACGTGGAAAGGCAAGCTTTCACACAAAACATCAGTTCTCTGCTTCGAACACACAAAAACAAAAACACAAACACCGGTAAGGCAACACGATGGGGAGCAACAAACAAAGACATTTTTTCGAAATCGCTTCCTTACAAAGCTTTTTCCCTGCGCTCAAAATCTGCACCATTATACTCGAAATGCCTTTCGCTCACTAACAAAAGTGAGCTATTACTTTTTTAATTCAACCGTGAAATGACAGAAGCACTCATCATAATAGCGTTAAAGCTCGCCTCCTTGGTGTCACACAGAACGCGGTGATGTGCTGAACCGAACTTCCCGTCCGTGGAATAATTTCATGGTCATCTCTAATAATTATACAAAGACCAAGTGAGTGACAGTGCAAGCCTGCCATACTTGTGGCACTCAAACCCTGCACAAACAAGTACCCCAGTATGGATATATGAATGATGAATGGTTGGCAGGAACCCACTCTCAGCTATAAGGAAAGATGGTGTCGTGCACGTTTGAAAGTTTCTGACTGCAGAACAAGGGCACCTTTGGTTGCCTCTGGATCAGCGTGAGGCTCCTTCACCCTCGCACTCTTGCTACTATCTCAAATTGCAGATGACATCCTCCAGGAAAGACACGTGATAATAACGTGCACAGCTGCAGTTATTCACAACTATGCGATTAGAGGGAAATGAAAGTTGATCTGCGGGGAAAGGAGCTGAAGAAAAACATGGAGGAGAAAAGAGCAACAGCAGCGAAGGAGCAGAAAGGAGACGCACAGGACGAGCGACCTCTGGCACCGAGGCCGCCGGCGCGCGGCACACTCGAAATTAGTGTTTTACTGAGATTACAGACTCCTTTCTGTTTTCTCTCTCTGGTGCCGCTTGTTTAGGCTCATTGCTTTGCTTCTTCTGTGCTGCTGCGCTGGCAGTCATCGCCTGGATGCAAAGTGAGGCCAGTGCCTTCACATAAACAAGCCGAGCGCTGCCACAGCGCATTAGTCACAGCTCAGGTCTGGCCTTTTCAAAGTCGCTACTCCTACTCAAACTGCTAATAGAGCCCCAGAATTTGATATTAGCCTAGCAGGGATACATCCATCAGCGACGCTGTGCGAGTGCCCTCATGTGCGGCTAACAGGGTGGTTTTTGAGAATTAAAGCGAGAAGAGCGGCGAGCATCAGGACTGAAAGTTTCTTAAGGCCCCCCTGCTTTATTCCCCCTCTTCTTTCTGCACTAATGACACAACACACGCAGAGCAGGCAAGCAATTCATTAAAAAAAACTACCCTTATATAATGAGCAGCCTGAGCAATGTGACCATAAGCTGATATTTTTTCACTACAGGGCCTATTACAAAGCCACTGCTGATGGAGCCGGTGCATTTGAGGACATTTGCAAACAGGGCGAACACAATGCCTGTGGAATATGCAGACTTATTAAAGTCTCTGCACAGCCCCTCGCACCCTTGGACGTTAAACAGCAGTTTGTGGGGGAAGCTTCTGTCAGAGTCTCCTGGCTCACAATCAGCACCGTTCCTCTTCCTGTAACATCAAATTACCCGTGGCTGAGATATCCCTGCTCTTTCCCTCTCTTCCTTTTATTTCCTCCCACTGTGTTGGGTTTATAGGCAGCAGTCCGGCAGGGGTAATTTCTGCTACCACTCCAGGGAAATTACTTTGTGTTGTTGTTAGAGAAAAGGCAGTTTGCGAACTGCTTTATCAAGCTCCCGTCTCAAGTAACAGTCAACATTTCAACGCAAGGAAGAAATACAGCCTCAGCATATCTGCGCTCATAAGTGCGCTAAGTGGCATCAGTGCAAAGGCAAGAATAGTCACCGTGGGTGTGTGTGTGATGTTTTGGATAGGCATATGTGCATCCAACTGTGCATTTGTTTCTGCAGGACTGCTTTCATTGCCCGTACATCCTCGCACGCATATCTGTTCTGCTCCTCTACGCCGAGCGGTTCAGCTGTGCCTTACTTGGACTGATGAATAATTTCTGCACTGTGCTCTGCTGTGGCACGTCTGGTGCAGCCTGACTGCACCACACAGCTACAGCTCCGCATTTGCATTCAAAATGCACACACTCACACTTTTACACTGATGAGCACCAAGCATGCGCCCGCCGTCCTGACACCGTCCATTCTGCCAGACGCTTCCCTGTGTGGAGGATGCAACAAGCCGCTAAAAAAACAAACAAAAACAAAAAAAAGCAACAGCAGTTTTCTATTACTCAGTGTCATCTTGCTTCTGCTTCCAGAGTTTACGAAAATTGCTCAGTGACGCGCCAACAAACTGGACAAAGAGCCAAGCAAGGAAGAATCCGCCAATTCCAAAACTCTCACCTGAGGTTGACTTTAAAAATCTTAACTCTGGATTTGTGGCATTTAAATTCAAGGCCGGAAAAGAGAAGAAACGGTGCTGAAATGTCAGCTCTATTTTGAAGTGGCAGACATGCTGATGTGGTGACCTCTATGTGCTGTGGCTAAAAGGTTGGGGGGCTGCAGGGCAAATGAGCAGGGGGTATAAGCTTACTTCTGAGTGAAAAGGAAGGGGCAGTCTTGGATTGTGGTTTCCAGTCTTGCTCATGCCTCTAAAGTCACATTTTAAAGCTGGACGTCTCTAATTATCCGACGCTGCTGTAAAATATCTAATCACTAATTAAAATGTCATTTAAAACACCTCTGTTCAAGTCTTTAAAAAAGGCTGTAATCTGCATAACACAACAACAACGTCGCTACTGTGTGTGCCTCCAAGTACAGCAGGTTGTGCATCTGTAAGCAGCTTAATAAAGGGAAACCACAAGCAGCAGCGCCAGTGCTGTGTGCAACCGAACACCTCCTACTGTCTCTGGGTCTATCTGGAAGACCTCCAGGTGCTGCGCTCCTTCATCTATCCGAGACTAGCGTGTAATTTTTCGGGTATGATATGCCTCTCGGTGCGTTTTTTCGTGGATGAGCGGGTTGTGTCAACATCTATCATTGTCAGCAGTAGAAAGCGTTCCTCTCAGTCCAAACACAGCTAGATATTTACGAGCTTAAACACCCATCCTCAGCTAGAGAAATCCATTTCCACTAAGTGGCAAATATTTCCACTGTAGTGCGGAGCTAGAGCCAAGGAGAGAAAATAGTCTTCAGCCCGTTTAATCCTAATCATACACTATCTAATGAGCATACAATACTGTCTGTTTATGTTAGCTTTGTCTCTGATGAGTAAGACAGCGTTGGTAATCTGGGCTGGCTGCAGTGAGACTGTGATTATTGCAAAGATGCTCCTTCTTAGTTCATTTGCATAGACCTTTGCTGCTGCACAGGAACCCTGGGGCGACTGTCTGGACAGGCAGTGTAGGCTGCCAGGCTACCACGTTAGTGCATTATACAGCACACTGGTTCAGAGGTCCATTTTTTTCCCTTCAAAAACAAGTCAATTGACGGTGACAGAACAATGAAGCCTCTTGATTCAGTGAGCCATTTTAAGTTGGATCGCAGAGCTCGAACTGCCAAACTGTTACCACATAATGATAACAGGTAAGTTTGTCAGCAGAAGAGGGGGAAAATACCGCTGTGAACTTCTTAGCGGCAGAGATTGTACGAAACACAATAGCTGTCAGTGAACGATGCGCAAAACAATAGGGCACTGTCAACGCCTGTGAGATGTGCAAAGGGAGAGGGTTATCGAAAGCTACATGACAGAATAACATCTGTCAGTAAATCAAAGTGGCAGCCAATCGACAGGAATGATCTCTCACACACTCACACAGAGAGCTACACATATTCCCACAGCCATCAGAGCAGCGCTTACAAGTAATGTACTTACAGTTCTGAGGAACTGGATCTCATCCTCTCCTTCTCCACCTTCAGCCATGGCTGCAAAGGAGCCTGTTCAGACTCCGCTGGCTGCCTTCTCCTGTCGAAATTAGCATATAGCTAATCCACGGCCATACAGCGGGAGACTACCGCAGCATGTGTCACTCAAAAACCCCTGCGCTCACGCCCCTGTGCTCGCCGCCCGGAGGAGGAGTGTGTGTCAGCATCGGAGGGCTGGAGCAACTGGGGACGGGTGCGTGGCGGGGAAACGGGGAGAAGACGAGTCCTGTAGCGAAAGATGCTGGAGAGGGGGGGGGGGTATGTGTCTTCGACGTCACCGTCAGACCTTATTAGCACAAGCGGGAATATTCAAAAAATCCACACGCGCTTTCCGTCTAAAGCTAATTTCTTTCCCGACACGCATGCTAAAGCGTGGGGTATAGCGCGCCCTCCCACCACGGCGCACGCAAGAAATTCACGCTAGCTGCCATTTCCAGATCAGCACCATGGTCAGCACCCCACTACCCGCACAGGCTTTCAGTGTGGAGGGTCCTGCACTCACCCTGCAGAGGACGGGATTTTATTTATTTATTTATTTGTTTTCCTTTTTTTCTATTTTTTTTATGTTGCCGATCATTTCTAAATGTTTGAGGAAGTGTGGATATGACTATTGTATAGAAAATATGTCACTGCTACCGCTGAAGTGCAAACGTCTTCCAAAATCAGCCTGAATCTAGAACAACGTTCCCTCATTTGCTATGATGTCTTAACAGAGCTCTTTTTTTATTATTACAAAAAAAAAAGGGGGGGGGGGGGTTCTTGCACAACTACTACCTCACTTGTAAATTATTTATCAGATATTTGATTAACTCAATTACATATTAATGAATGCAAAGTAAGACTTTTCACTTATAATTTGTGACAGCGGTCGTTCTGGTGACCCAAAGGTTGGTCATAAGCATAATGAAGCTCGCTCATCTCCATAACTACAGCGAATAAACACGCAGGCGCCCCAACACGATGAGATGCTGCCCTCTAGCGTCAGTGCGCCAAACTGCTAAGACCAGCTCGACATGGCGTCCTTCCACCATTCATTGCACCATATATACTTAGTTACTTTATTCCTCATCTTATTCTTCCTGTGATGTTTTAAAAAGTGCATCCGAAGGATTAAGTAATATTTCAAAGTTATGCAGAAGTATTTGTATTAGCATCAATATAATCAATCATGATCATATTAACGCCCATTTAAGTTTTTAATGATAAACCTTAAAATCGTTGGATACAACCCGTTGTAGAAACAGCCATTCTGCAGTTCTCCAGTTTCCCAACAATGCAAATCTAACTCGCAACAAATGCAAATGTCCAAACGCGCCTGTTTCTCCGAAACCTCACTCACCGCGACAACCCATTTAGACCATACAGGAAATGTGAGAGAGCACATTACTTTATCCAGAAGGATGGCAGCTTTCAAAACGGTAGTTATTGGACATAAGTCCGACTCTAAACATGTTCGACCGAGGCTATGACACTTGTTCTAATTATGTGTTTATTATCAGAATCTTGGTTAAGGCTTGTTTTGGTGTTTGAATAGAAATTTTACGAAATGGCTTTCCCCGTGCATGCATGGACTTGGTCATTTATTTGCGTAGGTCCCAGACTATTTACTCTGAAAACACTTGTCTTGCTCTATCCCAGTTGTAATAGGTTAAAGAAGGCATCCTGGACATGCCGCTTAGAATTTAATTTAATATAAATTTTGAATATTCTATCTAATTTTATACACACACTTTTGTCATATATATAAAATTTCATTAATTTTTTTCACAGTTGGCCACCCGGTGTCACTGTTTTGTAAATATTAGTTAAGTCATTCAAAGGCCAATTGCGACGCTTTCGCTTATTTTTCTTCAAAGTTATCCGAGAAAACAGTAGCATTTGTTGCCAACGTTGCCATAGCTGAAGCACAGCCACACTTTATTTATTCCCTGTCCGAAGTACACACCGAACCCATCACATGGCCTACCTGCAAGCCGCAGCTGCACTGACTCAAAATGTGGGCTGTGGATAAACAACAAAGGCACCAATCACAGAGCAGAGAGCCAGCGGCGGCTCTCCCTATTGGACTAAACGGAAGTCCATCAGGACTGTCGAGCCCGGAGAAGCAGCGGTGAGCACTCGGCACTGGCTGGCTGCACCGCAGAAGATGTGAAGAAATATTTGCCATGCCACTAAAACGGGTAAGTAAGTATTTATCGTTTAGCAACTGCTTCAACCCTCAGCAGGTGCTGTTGGTTGTAGCGCACTTTCAGCTTCTGGTTAACGATAATTAAACGTCACCGAAGCTCTTATGAAGAAGATTCGCTTAAAAAAAAATGTAATTCAAGATAATTAAAATTCTAATTTAACTCAATGTTCGCTGGTTTTCACTTGTAAGTGGGCAGCTGTAACCCGAAAGCCTTCAGGACAGTGTAGTTATGCTGCCATCTTAACACTCGTGTTTTCCTGCAAGGTGACAGTAACCCATCGGATTATAATATCATATAAACTGCTGAGACATGACATGCGGGGGCGAGCGTGTGGAAGCCTGTTTTGCTTGTAAACATCTTTGCTGGCCGCCTGCTAGGGGCTCGGCGTGTGTCGTCACCTTGTGTGACACTAGCAAGGCTTTTTCTTTTTCTTTTTCTTTTTTTTAAATGCGGCAGCTTGTGAAATGTTGATGAACTGCGGTTTAAAAATGTTTCATCCACTTACACAACAATGGACAGGAGGATGGAGGTGGAGCTGGGGTTGGGAGCTTTCTTCTTAAATGCATGATTGCTGGATTGTGTCCAGCTTTTAATGTGACATTGAAATATGGAAGCTTCCTGTTTGTGAAAGGACTGTTGTGATGTAGCCTACCCTAGCAGTGCCCTGTCTCAGATTAAAGGCTTTCATTTAGTTAAAGCTTTATCCTAAAGAAGAAAATAAAGTCTGGTATGTGGAGGTAATGTGTGTCTTTAGCAGGACAGGTATGTTACTTGAACATAAACTGTCTATCCAAAAGCAGATTTATCACTCTGTGCTACTTTCTTTCTGACAGAGTCTGGACAGACCAAGTGATGAATAGCCAGAGATCCTCCTCTGCGGTCCGAGCTGAGTCCGTCCGCATACTCACAGTGCTTGAGTGATTAATATGGCACCCATCATGGAGGGCACCCACACTATATTGCTTCTGTATGCACCCATCCATGAGCTAAGCAACATCAGCCGTTATTTCCCCAAGAGGCGGGCCCCAAGTTTCGAGTACAAGAGCCGCGCCCCTTGTTCAGACAAGGCTGGTAATGACTGTGACCGAGGAAAGGAGGCTCTTGCAGTGTCCAAACAAAGAGGCCAGTCTTCTGACTTTCCAGGCGAACTGCTCACCTCCCAGCAGGCAACAAAGAAAGCAGTTGCAGAGCTCTGCTGGCTGGTGAAGGAGCACCACCAGCTGCTGGCGCAGTTGTTATCACTGTGTAAGGATTGCAGGAACAAAGTCAGGATGGGTAACCAGGATGGGAAACTCCAGGAGTACATGGAGGGTCAAGACGTTCATCTTGGCAGTCAGGTTCTCAGCGGCAGCATCTACTCCCTTAATCAGTCTCCAGAGCAGACGCGAGGTGTGCCTAAAAGTAAAAAGATGAAGAAGTTAGGGGGGAAGAAGCTTGACAGCGCAGAGAATTTCCTGCACAGTAAGATGAAGAAGAAAACTCCAGGTGGAGAGCCGTGTCTTGAGCTTCCAGCTGAGAAAAGTTTGTCTATATGTGCGGATTTGGAAGTGGAGCAGATGCCAGGTACCAAGGCTTCTGGCCATGTGTCTGAGAGCCCAATCGTTGGCTCTTGTGTCTGTCCGATCAGTAACCCCATCCTGCCAGTGGAGGAACCCTTCCAGATCACCCGTGAGGGCTGGGACTTCATGGAGGACAATCGCACATTTGACCCCGACATGGATTTTTGTTTCTCAGAGTGTGACGGAGAACTGGGTTACCAGTCATCTTCTTGCAGCCTAATGGAGGGTCTGACCCGGCGAGAAAGTGGGAGTAACCTTAGGCCGCTTAAAAGATTTGATTCTCCGGTTGACATGGTAGTTGAGGATGCATCAGCAATCAAGTCAGCTCAACAGCTTTATAGTGAAATCAACCAGAGGAATGTTGGAGTCAGGGTTGTTGCCAGAGTGCAGGATGTAGAAGGGAGGGTGCAACATGTTAGTCACACAAGTCCAGACGGGGCTGTGCCACACCCTGAATCTAGCAAAGGCCAACAAGACTATAAAGAGTGGAGAGGGCCAAACAGGGCCAGGGGGGAAAAGTCATGTAACAAACTCTCTGAGGGGCTGCGACTGCCCCTGTACAATACCACTGAGCCCTTGCCCAAATCCCACAAAAATAGCCCCTCTTCCCCTTCCCTCGCTGGGGTGTTCAGCACCTCCTTCCCAGCCTCCAACAGCCTCCAGAGCATGTCCCCAGTCCTGTCCCCTCTGTCTTCCAAACAGGAAAGCCCGCAACTCAATCACCGCATTGTACTCCTTTCAGATAAGGACACTGACCCTGATCAAGACAGCTCCAGTAACGCAGATGAACCCAAAATCTTCTCTGAGATCATAGACAAAAATGGCAATAAACGGGCCGTCACTCGGCTGGATCTGAACCTCAGCAGGCCGCCGAGCAACTGCAAGTGGAACTCCTCCAGCAATTCCACAACAACAGGTGAGCTGTCAGAAATCAAGCATTTAACGCAGCGATTCATGCTCAGACACCCTGCCTTGACGCAAATGCTTTTACTCGCTCAGTAGTTTAAAACCATTTTTTGTTAGAAGATGCCCTTCGACTGGCGCTGCAGACGCTAGATTTCAAAGAGCAGAACAACAAAAAGACACCTTGAAAGGCATTCTTTGTGCATCTGTAGCGGCACATGCAGTGCCTGAGATGTATGCTGAGTCAATCTGCAGCATTGTAACTGACAAACATCTTCCACACAGAGAGATGTATTTGCCATTCAGGCTGTTATCTAATAAACAGGCCAGGCTCTCTTAGTCCTCTTAGTTTGTGACTGCTGGGTTCTGCTTCGGGATTTGATGTGTGGCCACAAATTAAAACCTCCCCAACAGAGTTGTACAAGGGGCAAGCTGGGCTCGAGAATAGTTCCACTAATGATCTATTTTAACTCTCTCAGCACTGTGGGGAAGATTAGTAAGAGTGTCCTGGATCAAAGGCATAAAGTTGACACAGAGTTCAACCTGAGCAGAGTTCTCACGAGTGTAGTAGTAACTCGAGCATTGCCAATTTGGATCAGGGATTCAGTAGGCAGGAAGGGCTACAGAAAACAGAATGGATTAGGATTTCCTTATTTGTACATCTCATTTCCTCTTGTAATAATCTGTCTTCTTGTATGAGATTCTGACAATGACGGAAATAATGGGATTGAAAACCCACGGCGTTCCCTGTGTAATCTTTGCAAAGCCGTACGTGGTAGAAGCAGAGTTCAGTGATGTCAGTGTGACTGACGATGTCTCTCTCTTCCTCCAGCCTGTGTTTAGCTCTGTGGTCATGCTATTCTGTTTACCCTCAGTGTGGGTTTCAGCTTTACCTGCTCCAGACTGCACGACCCAAGTTTATGCTGCTTTCAGTGATTCCATCTTATTAAATTTAGTATCTCTGTAACATGGTTAAAGAGCCCATTCAAAATGCTCACTCTAATCTCCAAAAGCAAACAGATGGCCTTCCATTGATTATTTAATGCACTCGTGGACTGCAGGCAATATTTAGCTATTTTTATGTCGGTCTATGCAGATACTTTGCCCACACTTCAGCGACAGTGCTGAATATTTTTTTTAAGGAACTTGGGGTCTTTGAGTTACATCACACACAGGCCAACAATGCTCATCTCGGTGGCTGATGGGAGAAAAGAGATGAGCTGGAGCCAAACTAAGGGGCAGATAGAGAAATAAATAGTCCAGAATAGCTCATGTGGAAGTGATTAGGATCAACACCCAGTGAAAGGAAGTTGTTTTATGTGCTTCCCTACGTAGCCACAATATAAAATGTATGAAATTTGACTGCCGTTATTTTTCTTTTTTTCCTGATCGGCTTTTATATTTCGAGCAGGTTTCCAAAGTAATATTAAAACCAAGACCTTGCATCATACTGTCCACGTGCTCCACAAGTCCCAAAGCGAAGGCTTTAATTTTAAATGAATTCCCTCTGCTGTTTACTCGATTGCCCTTTTGATAACTGAATACACTTTAGATGTTAACGCAGATAAATGAACATCACAGGGAACAGCCAAAAGGCGCTAAGTGGGTCAGTGTGGAGCCTGGACCTTCATGGTTTGCAAATGTCGAACTAATTATGATCTGGGCTCTTTAATCTGGCCCCTCTTATTGATGCTTTTGTTCTTATTAATGAGTGTGATCATGCGGGTGGTAATTTTAAAGTGACACATTCTATTGTTTACTTCATGTGCCAATGCTCATGCCCTGCAGTTTGGCTAATGTAATGCCTAATGCATTTACTAAGGTGCAAATTTGCTTTTCTCTGTGTGTTATCTTGGTGTTGACTTACACCTCTCAGTATTTTAAAAAGTACAATCAGCTCTGATTCAGAAGAAAGTAGACTTTAGCTAGCTTAGCTGTCTGTGATTGGTTGCTGAGGTGGTTTGTAGAGCTTCTGCACTGCATCTGGGCAGAAATGATGAGCTGAGCTCGGACAATGATTTAAGTCTGCATAGAGCTGAGTATAACTACACTTCCAGTCACATCTCAGATATTTTTGTGATCCAGTTCTTGTTATGGCAGTATTGCTAATACATGATTATGCAGCTTTCAGCCTGTTTGGGGATTAATCTTTCTCTATACCCCACTCCCATCTTCAGTTCCCTTCCTCAATTCCTGTGACATATGGCAGCCAATACCATAATTTGATTACCCAATATGTTTTACCAAGGTCATATGAAACTGAGCGCGTATCACTGCTCCTAGCTGTCATTCAACTGGGCATGCATGACCATGCAGCATTGTTACACCCAATGAGGACAAGGGCCAGCTGTTTTCAGATAATGAAGTCTTCCTTGCATAGTTACTTTAAGCTGCATACCACATACAGGGAATCTGGGCACAAAGGTCTGTCTTATAAATTATAACTTGTCTGCTTTAATAAATGACAAGCCCACGCTAACAAGCGTTAGCCATGTTCCATCTTAATGCTTCTTGTTGCTTCTTACCATGTGAAGCTCTAACTGGCTTCCTCCTCAGTGTTTCTGCTATTTTAAAACCAACACTCGCTGGTGGGAGTTGACCAAATTCCCCGTCTCCCAATTAGTGGCTTGCCAGGCACAATGAAAAGCACCCAGCTTCAGCAGAGCAATTACTGCATTTCAGTTGTGCAGTGCATGTCTCTGAGCATTGTGTCATGCTACATTTCTGCTTCAGCTCTAAGCCAGGACACTGCAGTAGTCCTCCCAGAGTTTTCTGCTTGTGGCCGTCTTTATGGTCTCTAATGCTGCCAAACCAATCAATCAGACATCCTGATGGCCATGTCCCGCCAATAGCCCGTGTAGAGGGGAGAAAAATGGCCGCGATGGGCAGAAAAGAGACCGGGTGATTTAAGAATCGTGAATTTTTCATGATTTATATAAAAGCCAATGATTCTCCTTCTTGGCTAAAAGTGATTGATGGGGGTGGAGGCTGCCAGATGTACTCACCATGCCATATGGCCCAGTTCTTTTTACTATGAATGGTAAGGTTAGACTTTAGTGGATAAAATAGGGCACAGTGACCAAATCTGTTTTGAGCCTTAAATCAGAATGTGAATTTAAGCTGTTGTGGGCAGACGGAGTATCTGGCTGATCTAATGTCATTCGTTTAAGGCTTTTTAAAATGTGGTTTTAGGGCTTTTTTTTGTCTGTTCTGGAGTGCTCAATACAGCTCTCACAGTGCTATCTCTGACCACCGGATGAACAGTTGGCGGAGTGACTGGCAGATAAATCCATCAACCCTGACAACAGCATCCACCTGTCAGGTTCGGACATAAGATTGTCTCTGAGCCACACCGAGCACACACTTATTGTTAAAATCAGAATGCTTACATAACCACATCATCTTCAAATTGCTGCTCTCAGCAGGTTGGTCGTCCACACCTTTTTGCTTTTTCTTCAGAAACCTCTGATGGTGTCCAAAAGATGGTGTCAATTCAAGTCTTTGCATTCAGACTTTTTGCTGTGTGTATATTTGGTGTCCTTATGTTGTCTTAGGCTTGGGATTATCCAGTTTAGTGCATTATTTATGTCACATTTCATGTGAGCCAGCAGACACAACACACAGATCTGCAGCCTGTGTTCACTCGGTTATGGACACTGATTCAGTCTTGGCTTTTAGAGCAGCAGGGAAGGAGATTAAATGTAATAAGTGGGCAGCTTTCCTCAGGGATGGTAAACTGTGTGCATGCATGCTAGTAGTATATCAACTCCCCAATTATTAAATGCCTTTATTACCTAATGCATCTAAGAGTCCTGCATCAGTATTTGTGTGTAGTTTATTTCTTTGCAGTGTCTGTGCATTTATTCATATTGCATTTATGGCATACATCAGTGGCATCGGAGCTCCACTGTAGTGTGTCTGCTGGCAGGGAGACCGATGTGTTCTTTCCTCTTCCTGTACAGATGGTAGCAGTGTCGGCCACCTTTACAAATATTGAAATCAAACGCTTGTTGGTTGTCAACCAGGTGCAGTGTAACAGTAAACATGAAAGTGTTCAATGTTGTTTTATGGTAAAAAGTATTTTTGGAGACGTGGAGGAATGTAGCAAAAAGAAAAATGGTGATGTTTGTGTGTGTTGCAGGTGGATAGTGTTCTGTCCGTTAAACCCTCGTCTATGAAGCAGTAATTATGGGGAGAGCTGGTTTTCATCAGTAGTCTCTTTCCTTGGCTCAGACTGGACTTAAGTCTGCATTTGGAACCATACCAGCCCACAGTCAGCAGTTCCTACTGCGGGACCATGCAGTGCAGCATTATCATAATGAAAAGTTATTAATCTAATCCTACTAACACACACACACACACACACACACTGCTCTCAGTCCAGTTGGTGGACTGCAGGCATCGCTGCTGTCTCATAATGAATGATTGTGTGTCAGCTCTTTCATATTTCAACGAGGCCTCCCATTTAGTTTTTATGTGTGGGCTCGAATAACTAAATTTAAAAACTTCGGGGCTCTTTTCCAGGGGACTTCCAAGTTCTTGGAAATGAGTGCTGCATGTTCTCTTCAAGGTTACTTATCACATACACAAGATAGGGGATGTATTGCTTCCTGCTGGATAGGAATTCACATATATTTCTCACTGTTGATCTCATAATTCTGCCCATGCAGGTCAAGGTGTTGTCTTACAGCTGAAGGAAATTGAGGTCGCCAAGATCTATACCCTCCTCCTCTCTGTTCTCTCCTTCTCTCTTTTATTCTTGTCCTGCCTTGTGTGTGTGTGTATATATGTTATTTTCCTCTTTTAGCTTGCTTGATCAACTCCCTTGAGGTAGTGAATTCATGCATCAAGGCATGATATATTATGTTTCTGTGCACTTGGTAAGAACGTGACACTGGGTGTTTTTTGTTCTGTGTTGGCACTCTCTGCATGGTTCCTGTAGTCAGTACCGAGTTCTGCAGGCTGCTGCTGATTCTGTGTGTGCAGTGCGCCTCTGAGAAGCAAATATTGTCAGCTGGTTTGAAATGCACACAACACTGCACAGAGATGCTGAGTTCCTGCCTGCATTTTAAAATATACGTTGTCTCTTTGTAGATCTTTCTCCATGATCTCATTGCACTGCACAGCCAGCAGAGGGCAGTCTTCCCCAGGTCTTTTATTCTCGCTCCATCAGGTCCTTAGGATGACTGAACACACTGGTTTTACACTAATCACACCTACCCACAACTGACTTCACTGCTGCAGTACAGTAGGAATGCTGACTGATCTAATGTTGTCTGCTGCAGGGAATATGCTGTGAATGCACATTAATATTAGTCAGTATAGGCTACTCGGTTTCTCTAGCCTTTCTCATAATTGGATCAATGTAGTTTTCTGGTGGTGGTGTTGGTGGAGACTGGGCCAAGAGTTGATTTAAAATAGCTGTGTACCCTCCAGTCTGCACATTAGAGGGTCTCACTTGTTGTTTCTTTGATGCTGAGAGATTTCGATGTCTGCTTCCTACCTCTCGTCACTGCTGTTTCCCTGAAGGTTACACAGGAAAACAGTCAGAGCTGCTTATTTACCCATCACACATGCGACTGCGCCTGTTTTTCCAATTAATTTGCGGCACGATGTCTTACACAGCTGCGACCATTAACGAAGCCCTGTGGCCGCATGCTTGTTTGTGTCTTCGTAGAAGAGTCCCTCTTGCGTCAGGATGATATTTGGACGCTGGATGGCGATGACCCTCAGGAGACCCTTTCACATGTTCCACGGCCTGATCACCTGGATTTCCTACGCATCACACCTCCCGAGGATGACATTATTGGGGATACTCCATATTATCCCAAGCTGGAATGCACGGTGAGATTTTTATTTTAAATTCTTTTATAAGCATTTGCACATAGATGCCAATTTATGAGTGATAGTCAAATATGTATATGTTATCAAATATGTGCCAGTATTGGTGTAATATTTCAGTACAGATGATATCGATATTGTTATCTAACATCCGGATCATGAATCCTTACAAATGGGTCATGGATTCAAATTTGTATTGGTACATTTCTTTATTCGTTTCTTACAGAAGCTAACAAAGAAAAAGATGCTTGAAGTCATTTAGCAATGGTTACATTGCACAGTTTGTCCCGCAGAGCTGCTCCATCATCTAAAATACTCCCAGCATTATGTTTGCAGCACATCCATGCAGTGTGTAGCAGTGCTTTCACAAACCAGTTTTGCAAACGCATTGCTGTAAAGTTAAACAAATTCCTTTTTTTTTTTTTTGTAAAATGCAGCCAAATATCCGTATGAGGTGATGTTGGGCTTTTTGGCTGCTGTTGGTGTGTTGTGGCATTTAGCAGTGTCAGCGGCTGAAAAGTTGAAAATTGTTAATTTATGTTTTATTATGAAAAAAACATCTCTAATGAGCCTATCGTTTCCAGCCTTCAGTAGAGCTCTGATATACTTGGCAACTCAGAAAAATCCAGTTTCACACTTGACTGTTTCCACATCCAGAACAATGTTCTCCAGCAGTTACCCCCCCACCCCACCCACTGGGGACTCATGGGGATTTGTGTCTACTCTGGCATCTAACCACCTGATCATGAATCCTTAGAAATAGGTCATGAATCCTAATCTGTAGACTGCAGTTCTAAACCAAAGCTGAGTGGGAAGCCTTCCACTTGAAACTCTCACATTAAGAGAAATGAAAGTGACTTTCAATTTCAGCCTTGGTATGCTCTTATATGTTCATGTTGTTTTTTTTTTGTTTTTTTAAGGTAATTGGTGACATTTTCCCATTAAAGAGAAATGGCAACACAAATAATTTTCCTGAGCATGTGAAATATGTAATCCTGTTGAATAGTGTGCATCAGAACATTATATGTAAAACCTCTGGAGTACTTGAAGTGCTCCAGAGCAGAGACATTCCTGTGGGAGATTATCTGGGTGCGGTTTTAGGTGGGTAGTGTATCAGCTCAAGACATGCATTGTTTACTAATACACCATAACAGATCTGCCTGTGAGCATAATCAGATGGCATACCAGCATAAGGGCACGTTGCATATAATTAGGTCCTGTGTGTTGTTTTGAGAGTGACAGCATTATGTGTGGCGTGGCTTCATTGTCATTCGGTTTGGTTTATGGTATTAGAAAAACGCACCTCAGCTGTGCATAATGTCTTTTAGTGTGTGCACAGGTGAAAACACAAAGGCGGGAGGCAGGGACACCACCCAGTTATGTGACTGGGGAAAAGTATTTTTATCTGTAGCGTTTGCATGATATTCGGCCTGTAATCGCATATCAGTTCACATCCCAGTGTCTGTCAGTGGGGCTCTTTCTAGCACAGCCAACCCGAGCAGCCTACTGTGGGGTGAAATGCCACTACTCTTACACAAAATAATGCCACAACCACAGAAACTGTCACTGTTTGTAGTTTTCATAGCAGTGCTCGACAATTTACAATGTTACTGTATGTGTACAAACAGTTTTTTGCACATATTGATAAACAAGAGAGAGAAAGTCCAGCAGTCTGAAGGAATGCAGGAAGGGGGCCTGTGGTTGCTAAGGAAACAGCAATTTGAACTTTCTACCCCACCACCTGCTGACCTTGATCCAAACCCTGTAGAGCGTTTCTAACCAGTTTTAGGCTAACCAACATAGACGGTTCAAAGCCCAGAAAGTTGTTTATTTGTCCTGTTTTCAACTATTTCTACCTTATCGCATATTATTAATAGAATGCTAGCATTACCTTGCAGCTAGCACTTTACAGTTTTTAAAAACCTCTTTAGAAACGGTGTTAACAAAGCTAATATTCCAGTTTGGGTCTAAATTGTCAGCACTCAGTACACACAGTGTGTCATGCTCGCACTTAAGGTAGGTGAATAAAATCGCATTGCTTTCTTGCCAAATTCGGTCCCGTCTATAAGCTGCTAATCATGTTAGCATATTAGCATATTAGAGCTGGCAGTGGTCATGCTGACTAATCTCATCTTTAGCACTTTGCTGCTGTAGTTCACTGCTTAATAGTGTAATCCTAGCTGGACCTCTGCTTCTCTGTACCTGACCACACAGTGACTGTTTTCTGCCTTATCTCACTACCCATAAGGAAGTGAGCATGGGTAATCAGACACCTGTAGAGCAAGGCACTCCTCCCAGTAAGGGAGGGGCCTGAAGGAAGGCATTCCCAGACTGGGTAGAGCAGTGAAGTCTGACAGCGTTTTCTCACACGGCAGCACACACAAGGTTTTGTTTTGTTTGTGAACCAAGACAGATCGACGCAAAAGAAGAGTCTCAGCTTGGAAACATTGTTCAAGTCACAGGTTTGGGATTGTACACCAGCACAGCAGAGACTTGTGTCCTGCAGTTTTATGGGAAAATACCTCCCGACTCGCTGAACACTAGGAAATGCTATTGTGAAAGGCAGGTGAACGGTTTTCTCCTGCTGTCCCAGGGAGATTACAGCAGGATATGCTTCCAGCCACTGAACAGATTGACTTCACTTGCAGCGTCATGGGGATCTCGCTCGCAAGGAGGAGACTTGGCTGTACCTCTGAAAACAAAGGCAGTAGACGTCTTTATGTGAAAATAGTAAAGTCCACCACATGGAACCTGTGAGTGTGTCACTAAACAGGATTACAGGATAGTTTTTGTTATTGGCACCCTCCAGGAGAAGGTAAGAGGAGCTGTGGAGTTTTGTCCACACAAAGCCCTTTTGTTCCCAGCCAACGCCAGAGGTGGAACAGGAGCAGCTTGGCTAACTAGAGGTGGGGTGACAAACTTTTTTTGTGTGACATTTTAAATGGACAGTTTGCTGGAGCGTCTACTTGGGTTGGTTTGCATCTGCTCTTAGTTGGAGTAACAAAAATGGACAGTGCAAGTAGTGACTTATTTGAACAGGGCAAACAGCCCAGTCTCAGAGGTGTCTTGAGCAATTTCTTCACGCGGGATCGCTCTCCCTCTTCGGATGTGGAGTGTGCTGTGCTGGTCTCATTTAAAGAGCTTCCAGATGGGGAGACGTATGACGCTGAGGACAGTCAATCTGTTAACGCTGAGAACAAACTCCAAAGGAGGAAGGATTCGGCTCAGGGTGATGTGACTGCTACCGGTCGTACAGTGCAAAAGGTCGAATCATCAATCAGCGACTCTGGCGAGCAGGTTAAAGCAGCAGCTGAAGCTCCGCTTGACCCAGATCTGGTCCAGGTCACTAGGGTGGAAACTCATAGTGACGATGAAAATGAGGACGACGAAGCGGCTCATGAGGCCAAGAAGTCTACTCTATCAGAGGAGGACAGTAAAAAAGTAGACCAAGAGGACGGAGATGCCAGTGAAGCAGCGCTACAAGTGCCCATGTTTAGAACACACAAACGTACAGAGAGATCCCGCGTAGAGGCTATGTTATATTCCAGCAGGTTTGCTGGCAGAAGTATCTCTAAGACAGTTCAGCTTTCTTCAATTTCCAAACAGAGAACAGGCTACACTCCCAAGGAAAGTGCTCCCACAGTGTCTGAGAGTGCAGAACCATTGGTTGCTGGAGATGTGGGAACAGGTGAGAGTGAGGAGTATGATGGAATAGATTGCTCTGAACCAGTTCCCTCAATAATCTCTGGGAATCAGTCTTTGGAATCTGCAGACAGTGATGCTAATGTGGCTTCTCCTACAAAACAGACGGACGGTACACAAGAGGAAGAACCAGCTGAGCAAACGGTTGAACTTCGTTCCAGCCAGATATCCTCCTCTGTTCCCTCCAGCCCTGAGACTCATAAAGCCTCGGTCCCAACATCCTCTCCAGAGGAGCAGTCAGACACTGGCTTTAAAAAACCCTTGTCGCCATCTTCTCCATCTAAAAAGACTAAAAGTGACAGCCAGGCAGTTTCTGGTCCAGATGCTAAGCTAACAAAAACTCCTAAGACAAGCACATCATCGGCTTCGTCCACCTCATCTCCATCCAGAGGTGCAGAAATCTCTTCACCACTGTCCTTTCAAATGCCTGCTCTATTCAGTGGTTTGCGGGTGCTGAAGAAAGGAGGGGCAGGGGAAGATAGGGAGGTTGTGTCAGAGATCAAGCAGAGGGAGAAGGATTCTGAGCTGGCTCTGCTTAACCTCAAGAAGTCTGTGAACAAAGCCAAGCTCTTCCCTGAACAGAAGACAGGCTCTCCTATGAAAAAGTACACTGAACCTAAATCTATTACAGAAACTAAAAGCACCATAGTGGGACAACTCAGTCATCTGCTTAAGCTGGACAATGATGACCCAAAAAACTCAGTCAATGGGCAGGAGGGAGATTCTTTAGGAAGCAAAAAAGAGTCTGCAGAAGGAGAAGTTGTTTCAGGAGCGAAAACTCCAGAAACTCCAGCTTCCACTCTTGAGAGAAAGACGACCTCAGACATGGCCTACGAAACCTTCAAAAACCTCCTCGGGCCCAGGACCACCAAAAAGGAGAAGACAGAAGCTGTAGATCTGGAGGCGGTGAAAAAGAAAATAAAAAACGATAAGGAAAACCTGAGGTCGATATTTGAGAGAACCACCAAATCTCCTGGCAAGGAGGTCAAAAGTCCCAAAGAAGCTATTGTATGTAGTTACACAATTATTATATTTTAAGTCACATGTACTGTTGAATTTAAGTCTTAAGACTTTATTTCGTGTCTTTATAATAAATACATAGCTTAAAGATTTTTGTTTCTTTGTTTTCTTCCCATAGACAGAAGTCACGTCTCCTACAGACAGTGAGGACCGGACTCCAGGCCGTCTTCAGGCTGTGTGGCCACCACCCAAACCCAAGGATGAAGAAGAGAAGGTGGGGCTCAAGTACACCGAAGCAGGTAAGAACCACAAGCTTGTAGGCTTAGGCTACGTCCACACTAATGTGTTTTCATTTGAAAACTCATCCGTTTTGGCCTCCCGTCCACACTGAGGCGGCGTTTTCGCTGATGGAAAACGCAGCGTTTTGAAAACTCTCTCGAAAACGCGTACATTTGAAAACGGTGCTTTCACGTCGCAGTGTGGACAGCGAAAACAGAGACTTCCTAAAACGACGACGCATTTCAGTCATAAGATGCAGTCATGTGACCAATTAAACCTAGATAGCGGAGGGCGTTATACAGCACTTGTTTTGTTTGCTCTCAATTGTGACAGTCTGTACGCGCTCCAGAGAGCTTTTCTTCAAATTCTTTAATTCTCACTCGCTTTTGCAACTTTGTACTTTTGTGTTTCTCGCAGCAACAACTCCACCTCATTGGTAGTCCATTTAAAAAAACTCGCTGCTTTTCCTCAACATTTTGCTGCAATATTTCAAAGAGACAGAAAGTAAATAAGCGGCAGACAGAAATGAGGCAGGTTGAATCTTCTTGCGTTTCACGCATGCGCAGTACTGGAGCGTGAGCGTTTTTGGCCGTTACAATGTGGACGCGCAACTCTGTGAAAATGACTGAAAACGATAGTGTGGACGCGGAGCGTTTTCGTCTGAAAACAGTGTTTTCAAATCTATCCGGGCTAGTGTGGACGTCGCCTCAGGCGGTGCTGCCTGTATTTACACTTAAAACCAGGAATGCTGACTAAGAGTCACACCAGCTAAGCTTACACCAACAGGCCTCGCGCTGATTAGCCTTGTAAATGTTGTCAATGTTCAACTTTAAAACCCAGAAACAAAGACAGCACCCCTATCATCTAACCCTCGAATGCTCACGCTTTACGTGTCTGAGATAAAAGCTTCAGTGTCGGTGTGTAAGACCTTTCATCTAAGAGCACTATGAGGCTGTGTCTGCACCTTAATGATGCCATTTTTTTGTTGTTATTGCACCACAGGGCACCATGTGTGGCTCAAAGTGGAGAAGGGGAAAAATGAGGATTGTCCTGGCAACTTGCCATGTTTAGCCTGATGTGTTCTTTAAAAGGTGCAATGACACACACACAAGTTAAAGGCGCACAAAGGTGATTAAATCACAGCAGCAGTGCAACAGATGTTGGCTGTTCTCCGTGGTGTAGCTTCATCCCAGAGAAAGACTAGCTAAAATGGATTATTCCAGTGCAGTGATCTGGGTCCCGTGTTCCAGCTTTGCTCTTGTCAAATACAGTAGTGTGTGTGGAATTTGAGAAGCAGAGCAAAGTCCAGGCTATAAGCCATATAGACTGTATAAACCGTGCATGCAATCATATCTTTAAAGTATTTGTTAATTTACAGATTACAGACTCTGGAAATGAAGTCTTTATGTCGCTGATGAGAGCTGCAAATCTTTTTTTTTTTTTTTTTTTTTCTTGCAATAAAATTGGCGCATAATGTATACTACAAGTGCTTTGTGGGACTTTTTCCACTGCTTAATGCACCTTGGAAGTAGGTGAAGTTACAGACCTGTACTCCTTAAATTGGCGTCATAAAACTCCATAAATGGCATGTAGTGTTTAGGGTTAGTTGTAGTGACTAACAAACAACAAACTTCACAAATTGGACAGAAATTAGTTTAAACTAAGACTTGACTTGTCAGCAGAAGCGTTCGACAGAACAGTTATAGCTGTAGTTAATAAACAAATGCAGCACTATGTGTGTGTCTGTAACAGTGAGATCAAGTAGCGTTGAAAGTTAACATTAATATTGTATTTGGATTCTGTTATAATCTGAAAATAAACATGTGGCCATAAATATGTCAGTGAGAAGAGATCAGTTGAAAGAATTGATTTATTGACGGACATAGTTGGAGTGATATATTCTTTGGCGATTAGATTCTGGAGATCCCAGATCAGGGATGTCAGCCCACTTTAATCTTAAGTGGGCCAGAGCAGTGAAACACTCTTTTTCTGTCACTGTACAGAAGTTCAGCTACACCTTTAATCCCACGGATGTGTTGATATAAAAAAGAAGCACAGTTTCAACTGTTTTCTTTTCTGTCTTTTTAATTATTTATATGTTAGTTAATTATGTTGGTGTGGCATAAATGGCCATGAGGGTAGAAAAAGCTGTAAAAATTCAGAAAATATGGGTAAAAGTGCAAAGTTTTGTCCTCTCTATGTTTTTCAAAGCAGTCCACAAGGCCGGATTAGACTGTTTGTCAGGACAAACCGGCCCTTAGGTTTTAAAGCCCTGCTAGGATGCAGGTGATAGCAGAGAAGAAGCAGGTGGAGACCCAGGATTCAAAACTGGGCAGCATTAGATGGGAAAATCTAGATGGGAAGGAGGCGAATTGCACAAATGAATGTCTGAAAAGGCAGCGTCACAGATGAGTTCTTAGATTTCAGGCACGTGGAACAGAGACTGATTAGCTCATTGAAGGCAGAAAAATTGATCCAGCCAGAGAGATGACAGAACCCAGTGTAACAGTGTGGGAAAGTGGAAGTGATGTAAAGAATAAACTAGCGGCACAAGTGCCCCAGAATGCCGGCAGTTGGATGAGTGAATACCAGTCTGCCTTAATGAGCTTGCACATAAGCTACATTATTATAACATTATGAATCTCAAGCAAGTTTTGTTTGTTGTTTTTGTTTTTCATTCTGTCAGTGAAACCAGATCAGCATCTTTTATCTAAATGTTTTCTATTGGTGTTTCTTTAGCCGGCAGCAGATTCAGTATGAAACTGGTTGGTTGAGTTGTTTAGTGAAAGCGATCCGCCCTTCTCTAGTATTTTTATCATGTTTAAAGGCTGCTGTACACGTTGTTGAGCTGGCTCTGTTTCACAGATGAAGTTGATGTTGAATCAATTCATAATTCAACACCCTTTTATAAAAATAATTGGAAAACAGTGAGCAGTGATTACTGAGTCTTGTAAAAGTAAAGTATTAAAGACATCACCAATTTGGTGATGTTGGCACACAGCTTAATTTCTGGACATCTATGGATTGATTTCTTTGCCTGTGTGCATTGGACGGGTTGTTACCGACCTCTATTGAAAATTTCATGTCAAGAGCACTTTTAGTGGTCTAATTGGTGACGCGTTCATTACTTATTTCCCCTGCTGTATATGTAGAATATGCTTCATTAATGTGCCTTTGTTCTGCATTCTTCCAGAGCACCAGGCTGCCCTCTTGCAGCTGAAGAGAGAGTGCAAGGAAGAGCTGGAAAAGATGCATGTAAGTTTTCTCATGACTGCAGTAAACCAGACACAGGGAAAAATGAGCAAAAAGGACAAAGGACAAACAAGAATAACTAAACTAATACTGATGCAGGCAACAGAGACAGTGTGGCCTTACATCTGAGTCATGACAGGTGTGTTATAGCACACAGTTAGGGAATTAAATTTCAGTGTGATTCGAGCTTTAGCTGTACATTTGTGCAAGATATATAAATGAATCACAAGTTCAGCTGTAGGAATTTGGGTTCTCATAGCAGATGATGGTTATGACCACAAGATGGCACTAAGTAAGCATGAAATACTCAGCTGGAGGAGCTTCAGTATGCAAACTAAAAGGCTGGAACCTTTGAGCTATTCAGGTGATGAACTAACGTCAAGCCTGTCAAACTTCGATGGACAAACGTATGTTCATATGATATATGTAATTGGAATTTTACAATCCTGACATCATGCAGAGAACAGATCTCAGATGGTGGGAAAAATGAAGCAATTATAAATGAACAAACCAATTTAAAAGCGCTTGCTATAATATAAGTCTTGAGGCAAACTTGAGTTACTTAATGTGTACTATTACAACTTCCAGCTGTTCAGTCCTTTCACACACACAGACACACAGATGGCTCCCATCAAATGTCCCTTAAAATTTTTAGTTTATCATTTTTCAAAAACGGTGATTTGGAAGAATTTGAAATATGTGTTATCTGCCTATTTAAACAAATTTGCTCTTAGAAAAATGAAAGAGACAGACTAAAGTTCTGGCTGTGTTATAGAATTTGTGCCACTGATGATAATTTGCTCTCTGGGCCACTCCCACGAAAAAGTCTGACCTCAGAATTTTTTTCTCCTGAATTTCTGGTGAAAGCCATTAATTTTGTTGTAATCTTTCAAATCCACTGCTGACACAGAGAAACATGTACCGTAGTCGAACCACAACAAAGGCTGGGCTAATTCTATTTCTAAACTGACATGAGTTAATAAGGAACATGTGTAAGATTTATTGCAAAACAGTTTATCTTTAAAATCAGTGCTTTGCTTTGTTTGGTTCTCCTTGTTTGAAATGTCAAATAAAAATTGGACTTTGGGGATTTTACTGTAAGAATTGGAAACTAACCTGAGGGAAACATTTAATTGGAATAAAGCTAAAAACAAAGATGAAGAGATATAATACCCTCTTTAAATAAAGAAGCGTGTACTTGGAAGAATAAGTAGGCACTCTAGTCCAAATTCATCTCGGGGAAAACGCCGTCTACCGCCTGATACGGTTCTGTTGGATGGTGGGAAATGACTAAAGTTGCTGATACTCTGGATTTGTTCTCATGGCAATTTTCTTCTTACAGTCAGAGTTTGAGTTTAAGCTGTTCCAGCTGCGTGGTGAGCACGCGGTCTCCATATCACACCTGGAGGGAGTCATTGCCAGTTTGGAAGGAGACAAGCCGTACAACGCAGGACGGGAACGCCGCGAGGTCCGCGATGTCGCTGTGTTCACCGGAGATGACCCCGTAACCAAGACCTGCCGCACTGTGGGTATCCAGACGGACCGGGAGACGTTCATTAAGAGCCCCGAGGGCGATGGAGGCGGGCTCGCTCAAAGCCCCAGTCAGAACCTACCGAAAAAACTCAACTTGGACTCGATGGGACTGAATCTAAAGGCTGAAATGGACCAAGGGCCTTCTGCGCCGCCGCCGCCACCGCCGCCACCACCACCTCCTCCTCCTCCTCTACCAGGTTTCTCAGGGCCACCAGTACCCCCTCCTCCTCCTCCTCCTTTGCCGGGCAACACTGGAGCCCCGCCGCCACCCCCTCCACCACCTCCTCCTCCCCCTGGGGGTGGCCCACCGCCCCCACCTCCTCCACCACCTCCCCCTCCCGGCTTACCTGGCAGTGGCCCACCTCCTCCTCCCCCTCCTCCAGGAATGGGCCCCCCGCCTCCTCCACCTATGGGGGGATTCGGTCTCGGCCAGAAAGCAGACATGGCCCCACGGAAACCTGCCGTCGAGCCTGCGTGTCCCATGAAGCCTCTGTACTGGACCCGGATCCAGATACAGGACAACAAGTACGTATAAGACAGGATCCACTCGGGCTCCACTGGACTTCAGTTTACAGCTTAGGGTTTTTTTATAGATCTGCAAACTCTAACAAGTGAAAGTGAAGCAAAAAAATGCCAAACTAGGTTTGATGTCATTGAAAATCTGTGGTGCACTTACAGGGTTTGTCCACCACACTACAGAATTTACTGCCTCTTAAAATGTCCCACACTGTGTGTCATGGTCCCCAAAAAATCTATAACCATAGATTTAGCCCTTATATTGTAAATTGTGGGGGGTGTTTTGTTTTTTATGTTAAACTTTAAGCTAATACTTCAAAATCAAACTTCAGTATGATGATTTTAAAGATGCAAATGCTTTTGCTGTTTCCTTTGTTACTGATGTAAACATGCTACTGTTAAGGACTGCATGGGTTAGATACACAAATATCCTGCAGTCAAAGGAGTGGCTCTGTCATCCCAGTGCAAATGAAGCTGTAGACATTATTGGCTCTGGGCTAATGGGGTCTCAGTCTAAGGCTTGAATGCTCCTATTCAAAGAGATTTCAGCGATATGGTTGCTGCACCGCACTCCCTCATCTAAAGGCCCTATTGAGATGCTCTGTAATAGTAAGTGGATTATCCAGACCATTTACTGTGGCTGTGGTTGTTGCCTTTGAGTGCCAGCCTTTCAGCTTTATGGCCTTGTATTTCCATGGCTGGATTAGTGGGGAGAAGCTGGGCTGCGGTTCGTGTTCTCTCGCCGGTTGTGGCCAGCGCTCGAGGACTAAGTGTCTGCACTGCAGTAGTTTCGTGTCAGCTATAAATTTAACTGTTAAGGGGCATTAAATGGGTCAGATGTTTAACTGTAGCTGGATCAGCTGTGTGATCTGTGTTAATGGTGTGAAGGTCTGAGTTATGAGGTTAGGGGGGGGATGCAGTGTGAGGTTTGAAATGGTGCCCAGTGTCTGAATGTAACCTGAGATGTGGAGTACAGTGGGCAGCGTGTACGACGGGGGGGGGGGATTTAAAGAATTCACTTATAGCCGTAGTCCAATTAGAAAGTTGTTTTGTGGAGTTTTTTTTCTTTTTGCTAGGACGGGGAGTCGGGTCTGAGTTTCTTTAGTAAGCTACGCTCCTGCATCAGAGCCATCAGATGTTTGTTGGACTCGAGGTGGGAGAGAACAAAACCCAAGGATTTGTTTGTTTGTTTTTAAGGCGGTATCATTATAAAGCCTCTCGGCTGCCCTAGATAAATACGCTCACCTCTGCAAATGCATGCTTTGGAGACGCAGCTGAGCTTGCTTGACCCTAATCTAGTCACTGTTGAAAGGCAGTTGATTGCTCTGGTATTTAAGCCACGATAAGCCTCCAAGCACTTGCACCCAGTGCAGTTACATCCAGGCTCTCTAAGGTGGCCTGCCGGCTGTAATATCGTTCAATGGTGACCTGCAAGAAGAACTGTGACGTGTGAGGAGATAATAGAATACATTTCGGGTGGGAGGAGCCTGCTGATCGTGGCGTTAATGTCATTTTGATGACCAGACGTGATGGGGGTGGGGGGGAAGCAGAGTGAGACAGGTTGAGTTGAATTAAACAGAGAAGTAGATGTTTTTAACAGCAAACTGCTGAACGCCCTCTTGACTCGTAGACACCTCTCGTTCTCACTTTGCGCCTCCGTTTGTTTCTTTTTCCACGTTACTCGGCAACTTCTGCAACACAGCATTTTGTCCTTTGCCTGGAAATGGTGGTTTATTACAGAGACAGGCTTGTCTTTAAACTTTTATTTCTATCACCCGGGTTATAAACGGCGCTCTTAAAAGTCAAGATTGCGACCGTGGCTGCCAGGTTTTTGTCCAAACAGCAAAATGGACAACATCAAATGAGCTTCCAAACATGGAGAACACTCAATTTTGTTTGATTCAAGTAGCCTCCATGTTGCTAGCCGTTCTATGAGCCGCCTTGACTGTGATCGAATGTTTTACACCCTATAACCTCAGTTTTTCATGGTCTGTTTATGTTTAAAAAATTTATGATCCGTTTTTTTTTGTTTTTTGTAGCAACAACACTTTATGGTGTTCTCTGGAGGAGCCAAACATCGTCAACGCCAAAGAGTTTGAGGACCTTTTTTCCAAGGCCACGCTGCAACCGAAGAAGAAGCCGCTGTCGGACACGTATGAGAAGAAAGCCAAAACTAAGAAGGTAGCATCATTTGGCTCCACTCACTCCCCGGCTTGGGTTGTACTGACTTTGGCGCTGTGTTGAAAGCTTAATTCATCACTTTATTCTTTTGCACGTGGTTATCTTGCACGTTTTGCCAGCTGAGGGCAGGCTTTTTCTTTCATTTTTTTCATCTAGCTTTGTTTAATAGAGGCTTTCTGTCTGCCGTCATCTTCACTCGTAAATCCAAGGAAGAAATAACAAAAGGTGAAACAAAAGGAGGAAAAAAAAATTGATTGCGAGCCTCATCAAGCCCTCCTCCAGATTGTTGTCTGTAGTTGCCAGGTCCTACACTGGGCCAACACTGGCTATCAAGTTCACTCCCTTGTGTGTGTGTGTGTGTGTGTTGGTGTGTGCTTTTCTCCCCCCCTATGATCGAGTTCTGCAGTGTGGTGTAACCAGGGCTTCAGGATTATGCCTTTTCCCTTTTGTGCAAGGTTAATTTTTCAAATCAAGAACAAAAAATCAACACAGATGTGCTTTCTGCCCAATTGATCTGCTATTCCCTCCACCCCACCAAAGACTCCTCGATGCCGTCGTGTTAAATCCTGCAACTCTGCACCTCTCTCTCTCTCGCAGCCAGCGCTGCGTCAGCGTCCCGGCCGCCTCGCGGTCCCTGCCAAGGCGTCCGAGCAGTTAAAAATCAGCCGCTGCCCCAGACTTTAACCTCTAAATCCATACGCGTCCCCTTTTCTGATCAATTTGTTAAGGCTCCACTCGGCTCCAGAGAGCCAGAACGTGTATATGTGTGTGTCCATCCCAAGATCTCCCGATTCAGTCGGGTCACTCAGACTGTCCAACATTTGATCCAACACAGACAGCCACATCCAGACACAGATCTCGCCAACTGTGTCCTGTCTGGGCTTACATCATTCTAAAGGAGGTTTGGCCCCCATTAATAACAACATGTTGAAGCAAATTCATAACAATCAAAAAAATCCCATGTCCAACATAACACTTGTCCCCTCCCCCCGGTATTTGAAAGAAGGACCTTTGTGCTACACCGGCTGGGTTTGTTATCCGTGTTTAGACTTTTTGTTCTCAGTACTGTGGTTTTATTTAATTTTACTTTATGCAGTTATTTCTGGGGTTAAAGAGGAAAGGGGGAATTGTTTCCGGCTGCCTTGACGTTCAGCTCACTGGAAAGGTCATCGGAATAATAGAAACTTTGTTTACTTAATAATTTTCTATCCCTGAAAGTTTATACTCTGAGTGACTGGAGGGGAAATAATTTGCGAGGGAGATCATCTAAATAATAACCAGCAGATGATGGTTTCCAAGAAGTTCAGCTGGTTAAAGTACAGGAAAGAAAGGAAAGCGAGCCACATCTTTTTGGGAAACTGGGGAGTAAGGAAAAAAGTATAACAGAAGATTAGCTGCTTCTGAGCGGAAGGAGGAAAGAAAATGGATAAGGATATCTTAGATGGTACAAAAGAGAACGCTATAGGCCCCCCAGCAACTGCAGAGTATAAAAGTACACGTTGTTTACTTGTTGTCTGACAGAGTCCTGCAGTACTGAAACACAGGCAGGCTCACAACCTCCAGGATATTTGGATGACATTGTAGCATTAGTCATGTTACATTAAGTGATACATGTGATTCACAGGCAAGTATTTTTGGCTCATGAGTTGCATCTGCTTAGACTTCTATGAGAGGATGTCACACTGTTTAAATTCCTTCGGGGTGCAAAGGAATAGGGCTTCCACAATTTTCATTGCGTCATCTTTCCACCTAGTTTTGTGAGCGCGCCGTCATAGTCCTGGTTGCAAGCGGTTTGATTTTATCAGCTATTCTGAAGCTTAATAAATGTCAGGACGTGGCTAAATAATCTATGCAAATGTTAGACTGTAGTGATGCGTTTGAATCACAGAACAGAAATAAAGTATTCGAATAACTTGCTAAGAAAAGTAGAATTCATATGAGAAGCTGAGCTACTACTTGACCTGCTGTGCAAAAGTCTTGAGCCATTATTCAGTTATCGGAAAAAAATGGGAAATGGGTGCAGCAATTATTGAACTGTGCAAACATGCATGGAAATACAACTTATAAGGCAAAAACAGTTTGTACTTTAAAGTCAATATTTTTGGTGTGACCACCTTTATTCTTTAACACAGGCTGAACTCTTTCAGCTTTCTTATCATTTCTGTAAGTAGTCTTCAGGAGTAGTTCTCCAGGCTTCTTGAAGGACATTCAGGGCTCTTCTGTGGATGTTGGCTGCCTTTTGTTCCCTTCTGTCAACATGATCTCACCCTGCTTCAGTAACGTTGAGATCCACTGGCTAAAATTCAGCCCCAAATCCTGACAGAGCCTCAACTGTGTTTTACAGATGGCTTTAGATACTCACTGTTGTAACGCTGTTACTGTATCGACAGTGATTTGAACCAGAATTTTCAAATATGGATTCATCACTCCATGAAACCTGTTGTCAGTGCACTTCTTCTTTTATCCTCCACTTGTCCAATTTCTTTTCTTTTCTTCACAATTCACACCAATCGGAATCACTGTTGATGCATAAATACTATTTTATGGCTCTCAAACTGTATTTTCATTGGCATTTTTTAAATATTCCCTAAAGTATAAGCGAAAAGTGTCTGAAGATTCAATTTAAAGTTCTTTCTTTGCCAAATTGTCTGTTATGTGCAGACACATTGTTTTTTATGCTTGAAGGATTCATAAGTCAGTGTTGAGTGGCTTCACAGCCACAGCTAAGAAACGTTTTGAAAGGCCGCGAAGAAGCCAGGACGAAATATTCTGCAGGGCTTCTTTCAAAAATACAACAGTGTTTGGCTCCTTAGACGTAAAATATAAAGAGTTTTTCACTGTACTGTATTTCCCATAACTTTCTTCATCTACTTGTTTCAACTTGTAATAGTTGTTTCTTAATAAAATAAGTCAAATAAACAGACTTCTGTAGAAGAGCTCAAGAAACTTCATGCGCAGTGGGACATGCTTCCTGTTTTTTGATTGTCTGTCTTCCTGTAAGCTTCTGGCAGCGCTGCACCTTCACCTCCCTCTAAGTTGTAGGAGGTTTGTTAATAAATCTGTCTTGTTCTGTAGTTTTCGCAAAAATCATTCTCCCCATGTGGTTCTTTAAACACACTCGGAAGCTTTATAAATGTCTGCCCAGAACAGAGATTTAAGCACGACTGTTGAAAAGACTCTTTTATTCTGGAGGTTCTGATTGGACAGGGATGTAGGTGATAGCTTCTCAGTTTGGCGTGACGTCTTCCTCTGCGCAATACCGGCTGACACGCATGTGGGCTACCTGCCTCCCATCTGTCAGCACACTCATTTTCAGTCTAACGTTGCCAGCGAATCTGGTTACGTATCTGTATTAAGGAGTCTTTGTTTGTCTCCATTTGTGTGTTTCTGCGTATGTTTTTATTTGCGCGTCTGCGTGTGCCCGCTTGCTTGAACACACCTGTGTGGTGACGGCACGTCCCCCGCAAGTCATTATGCACTTGCTCAGAAAGTGTTGCCAGAACATGCTAACACCACAGCCCCGGGGGCTGTGGACGGCGAGAGGAGATGAGTGGGTGGGAAAGGAATGTGTGTGTGTGTACATTATGCATATGAGCCACTTCCCCGTTTTCCAGCAACTGCACACACCAAAAGTTGAAACTCGGGGGATGCAGGCGATGCCTACATGAGTGAGTTAATCTTTATCATGTGTGCCATAGAAAAATCAAAGCTCTTGTTTACTCTGGAGCTCGTCTCTCTGCACCGATTAGCATATCAAAGCTGAGGAGACGACGTAGAGGGGAGCTCTCTCACCGGGGAAGACGGGACCGGGGGTATAATTGCACGCATGTGGCTTCACCCCGATGGCTGGTGGAGGCGATAAAGTATGGGCACCTATGTGAGCGGGGGAGCAGGCGATGGGCACGTCGGTGCATTTTTGAGGATCGAGGAGGGGAGGGATGATGATGATGATGATGAGGGAATATTCTGGTTAAATATGCCGGTGTGTGCGTGTACAAATATGCACATTAGTAAACACAAAAACTGAGGTCTCTTTTATGCACATAAATCAGAGCTCTATCAAGTTTATACATGGCAAGTCTCCTTTAACAAACAGCAGCTTTACGGGTTTATGGGAATAACTTATGAGCAATCGTACTACGTTTATTAAAGACATATTTGAAGTCGTGGCTATGACGTGGGAGAGTGGGCGTAAGATTAACACTTCTGGGCGAGACTGGGGTTGCTGAGTGTATCGCAATTGGTTATTGATGGGACGTCTCGAACCAGTTGTTATTGTAACGTTTGCCTGGGTGATTTCAGACAGATAGTCAGAGACATCACTGCGGAGCAGGCCGCTCGCTCAGACGTGGCTGTGTAAACTATCCGTTCGGCTCGGATTCTGCATCACCCAGGCCGCATCGCCTAACACCGGCCACCTGCTTCAGCTCAAGGCTCTGACATCCCAGTGTCTCCTTCCATGATTTTGTTTATTTTCTTAGGGGCGAGCAGTCTTTCTTCCTCTTTCTCTTGACTCGTCTCCGTTACTCGAGCGTCCTCAGCCGTGTCGGGTCAGTTCTCTTGTTCTCCACCGGAGGGAGCCATTAGCTATTGGTGTCTACCTGTCTCAGCATCAGCATCTCCCGGCTCTCTCCACCTACCCCGAGCTGTTTGCGTGTCTCAAGGCAAGCATCCAGCATCACTTGTCTTTTCTCATTAACTTAACTGTTTAGGCTAATTGGCGACTTCTGCAAAGGTTCCTGCGCCGCTTTTAGTGCGGCCCATCCAGAGTGGTTAATTAGAGGTGTTGGGAAAGCCTGGTACTCAGCCGTCTCATAGTCCCCAGTGTAGGAGATCCCTAGTGATCCAGGTAATAGAGCTGGAAGCAGCATGGCACCCACTAACGCCCTGTAATGCAATACCAACTTCTAAGGCTTCTGCTCTCCAGCTCCCACTGGACAGCCCAGTAGCCGACAACACCATAATACCTAATGAAGAAGCCTGACACATTAACTTTTAGAGCGGGGCTTTACCTTGCCAAAACTTTCTCTGGTTTTACGGCTAATTCAGTCATAAGTAATTGTGACCATGTGTAGGCACAAATAAAAATCCTGTGAATTTATAGTTTGTTATAAAAGCACTGCTTCTCTTTGCCGTGCTCTTCAAGACTGTCCTTTTATGGTGCCACTTTTTGCCTTTGTACTTTCACTGCGACTTGATATTTTTTGATTATATCTCGCACGTGTTTTCTGGTAAACTTTGGAGGAGGTGCTTTTCCTAACGTTCGCTTTCTCATTAATGTAACTTGACAAAGAGGGTCCCGGCTATGTGTGTGCGCGCGCCACATTTCCCGGTAGTTTGCGTCACGATGATGGGTTATCACAATTAGTGCTGATTAGTTCGGTCATTTGGGTCAATCCCGGGTGATTCGCCGACTGCTCGGACTAACTGGGGCTTCGGGCGCTCTGTCTCGCTGGTCGTCCGTCACCTGCCGCGGAGGGGAACTGGTGAATTTGACCCACCCTCTCGCTGCTCGAATGAACTTTTTATTCAGTCTGTTCCTCAGGTTATTTGATGTCACATTTTGAATAATGAGGGATGATTTGCGTAAAAAGAGTAAATGTCCTGTTAACCTAAAAAATTGCTTTTTTCTATAACCCATATTTCATATTTGAATCCCCCCACCCCACCCCCAACTCTCTCCATACTTTATAATGTAAATTATTTTGTGGTTTGTTTGGTTTTTTTCTTTCTCTCTAGATTATCAAGCTGCTGGACGGGAAGCGTTCCCAGGCAGTTGGCATCCTGATATCAAGCCTGCACCTGGAGATGAAGGACATTCAGCAAGGTGAAAAAATCTTTTCCAGCGTCATCTAGAAGCTTGCAAACACTACATTATTTTCCTGCCTTTCACAGAACAAACTCGTATTCCGATTCAGCTGCGATAAACTAAATTTACTCTCCTCTTCACCATTAAAGTGAGCAGGACTCCTGAGGAGATGCAGATGGAGTTATTTATAGAGATGAGATAGTGAACTCTGCAGCAGAGGATCATTTCCAGTGTCTTGACAGCTACTAATTTGTAACTCCAGACACTTCTGGATTAATTTGTTTCAAGTGGAAAGTGGATGATTTTTCCAGTTACCACTGTGGGAAAGAAAATGCCTCAATTTGTCAAAATGTGAGACGGCCACGTCGCGATGAAAGCAGCCTTTCGCTTTTTCTGACAGGCCTCCTGTGCTGGTTAAAGTCAAATTGCCATCTCCTTCATTTTAAGAGCTGAATAGGTTGATTGCATTCTTGACTGTTCTGTGGAAAATGCACGCATACATGTGCATGTCTAAAGTCCCTGCATGGGTGAGTAAACGCATAGTATGTGTGTTGGGGACATCATAGGTGGGCCAGGAATTAGTCCGGCCCTGGGACTGTGGCGGAGAATGGCTGCCGCCTGCTTGTCTGAGCATGCGGCCAGCAGATCTGTTTATTGTAGCCAGTGACGGTTTCCACAAGCCTAATGGGACTGACACCCCACTAATGATCTAAGCATGTACAAAACCACGTTCCACAGTTAGCAGACACTGCGCTACCACATAAAACCAACTCAAAACACAAGCCAGAAAAGCGGATACACCAGGACAACCATCCTGTTTCGATTTCTTTTTTTCTCCCCCCTTTCAGTGCAGTTTCTCTTCTGTTCCAGTGTCAGTTTGGTTAAAAAAAAAGGCCGGCTCACACCCAGCGTGAGGCTGCTTCCTTGTGCTTTAATGGGAGGTGTATGCGAAATGGACAATTTGAATTTGACAATGAAGGACAGCACCTTAATAAGCACTTCTGAGGGCGCTAGTCCCTCGCTTCGCCTGCTTGCCTCCCCTTTGTTGCCAAATTAAAAGGACATGGTACATGTAATGTAATTACAGCTACTAGGGAGGGAGAGAGTGGGAAGCAGGGAACTAGAGAAGGCAGCACTCGGGTTAAGAGCAAAGGGGGGGGGGTCAAATGCACCCGTGGAAGTGACTGGGCGACCTCAAGGGCCACCATGGTTCAAGGGCAAAGGGAGGCTCTCCCCCCCACACACACACCACACACACATACACGAGTGAAAAGTGGAAGGAGAGGGTGTGAAGCCGTTGGCAGGCACGCTTTGATCTGTCGGTGTGGAGAGATATCCGGCTCCCCTCGGATCAGAGTGCTCCTGTGCACACTGAAGCAGGCCCCCCTTTGGCGGGTGATTGACGGCTGCGTGGCTGAGGGACTGAATAATCCACTCTAATAAGATGTAGGAAATGGACCTCCAGCGTTTTCTCTGATCCAGACGTCGGGACCACATTGACAGCTTCTCTGCAACAGAACAGCTGGGAGCCAGAACGCAAATTGTTACCTTGTTAGGTGGAAGTAGTCGCTGGCCAAAATTGTTAACATTACCTGTGCAAGTTTAATACACGAGACATTCAACTGATAAAAAAGAAAGAAATCTGTTCTAAAGACATTTTTGCAGACCTTTTTTTGTTTGGTTTTTAATGTGTTTTGATAATCAGAAGTGCCTTTTAGTTCCATTGGTTTCAGTATAATTAAGACAAGGACATAGCACCAGATTCTCCTGCACTGAGCAGCTCAAACCAAAACAATCAGGATGAATAAGCAGCCCTGTAGTCCAGCAGAAACACATGTAAACTCGATTTTATGATGTTCAGCTTTCTTCTTTTGGGGCAAATAAGTGTCATAGTTTTGTAAATTTCAGCAGGTTTAGCTGATGTGGTATGTTGTGTAGTTTATGATGGCAAATGTTTGCAAACTTTAGCTTAAATTTGCAGCATAAGTTGCTGATATTAGTTTGCGACTGATTGACGCGTGTCCTCTGTGGCCACGGCAGCTGAGTAGCGCATTTCAGAGGAGCAGGTCGTGCACAGACCTTCTCGGCTGACGGCGACCAGACAACCATGAGCTGATCCAAAAGCAGTGTTGACCGTACCCACTTCTGCGTGCATCACTAAGCTATAAACCTACGACACGGTCTCTTTCTCTTTCTGTGATCGTTTCATTTTGCCTTCTGTTTACACACTCGAACGTACAAAAATCTTTTAAACGATTGCCTGTTGCATTCGCTTCCTATCTGCTCCGGCATCCTTTGTTTTTCCTTAATGCACCATCTACTGCCCACCTCAAACTCATTAGTTGGCTGTTGGTGGTTCTAGCTGTGAGCTCTGAGGTTAAGCAGTTTCAGGCTTTCCTTTCTTTGCCGTGCCGAGGGGCTTCATCCCCCAGTTCGCTTGTCCACGACAAGAGGGGGGAAAGGAGCTTCGGCGTACGCTCAGCATCTGCGGTCTCAGACTCAAGTGTGCTCAGCCTGGCCACACTCCCAGCTTTACTACCTCAAGCTAATATTGTAAATTAGGTGTATAATTCAGTTAAATGGCAACTGAGTTATGCACTTGACTTGTTTTGTTTTTTTTAATGTCATTCTTTGTTTTACTGGTTTGGGAAATCTTTTTCTGTCAAATATGAATATAGGCTCTATAAAGCTGCCACAAATGTAATGTTCCATTATTCAGCCTGTAAGTAAATTAAAGGGCTGTTGTGGGTCTGTTCTTTATAACACCGACTGCTTCTGTTATCTTTTCCAGCTGTTCTTAATGTGGACAATTCTGTGGTGGATTTGGAGACGATTGAGGCTTTATATGAAAACGTAAGTAGCGTGTGTGTGACGTTTGAATGTCTACACAAAAGGCTCTAAAGTTTTCACAAGTTTAAAATAAAACTAGATGACACCTACAGCGGGGGAAATTATCGTTCGACTCCCTGCTGAATTTGTACGTTTTCTCTAATTTTTTTTCCGTTAGCTTCATTTTCATGGCGAGATACAGAATATCAATATTTCCCCCACTATATATGGTGTTACCGAAGCAAATAAGGTTTCTATACAGATGCATCTTAAAATCTTCTCTAACAAGTTGAATCACGTATATTTCATCACAGTATTTACAGCATTGAGCCACATCTTTGTAATGACCTTTGCATTGCGTCTCCATAGAGGGCCACCAGTGACGAGATGGAAAAGATAACGAGACATTATGAGACATCCAAAGAAGACGAAGTGAAACTGCTGGACAAACCTGAACAGTAAGATTTTGTTTTGAATCCGGTCTCACCAATTTGATTATGTGTGAAAGGATATAGAGATATAGAGATATGGATATCTATCTTCGTCATTAGTTTCTACACAAAGTGTGCATTTTTACATAGCCTTTGCGTACGTGCAAAAATGTGCATTAATGGACACTGCTTCAGTAGTTTTTGTCAGGGTTAAGCAGTCCAGCCAGTTAACGAGGCCTGGATCCAGCGGTGCCATTCAGCCTGGCCTTCCTATTTCCATGTTTGACCAGAGCTGTCACTATAGCCTCCTGAGTCATCCCTACTCAGTGTCTACCTCCATCAGCAGGGTCTAATCACACAGGATGTTACCACTCCACTCCGCTCCCCTCCGACACTGCACTGTTTACATAAGTCGTCCCGCATCAGGCCAGAGCTACCTTTGATCAGTCTCCGTGCGCCGCTCGCCGCTTTCCTCCACCCGACCCCGCGGACCTTTCAAACCCAGCCGAGCAGCGCGGCTCATGACTAGCAGCTGCCTGCCTGCGAACAGCAACGTTGACTCAGTCAGCCTGCGTGGGGAAGCTGGGCCTGCCAAGGACCCAAAATAGTTCTTCCTGTTAGACGTTTTGTTTAATTCTGTCATAACACATCACATCCCATACTCTTCCACCTCCTTCTCATCCTCTCTCTGCCCCTCCTCCCCTTTTGTTTTTCAGGTTTCTCTATGAACTCTCTCAAACTCCGGACTTTGCGAGCCGAGCCCGATGCATCATCTTCCAGTCGGTATTCCTCGACACCGTCTCTTCTATACGTCGCAAGGTGGAGATCATCTCCAACGTCAGCAAAGTAAGAACGCCACGACAACAAACTGCTGAAAAAGTGTCCGCCTACAAGAACTAACCCCAAACAAACTGTGTGTTTGTCAATGTCAGGAGTTGCTTGATTGCAACAGTTTGCGGGATATAATAGGTCTCGTTCTGGCCTTTGGGAACTATATGAATGGAGGGAACAGGACGAGAGGGCAGGCTGATGGCTTTGGGCTGGAGATCCTCCCCAAGCTAAAGGACGTCAAGAGCCGGGTAAAACTGTTAAAGGCTCTAAAGTCTTATAAAAGTAGAGTAATATCCTAGTGAGCTGATTCATGCCCTTTATCTTAATTGTCTGTTTTGCTGTTTTCTTTCTTCAGGACAATCGCATGAACTTGGTGGATTACGTGGTTTTATACTACTTGCGTAATTTTGATGAGGTAAATTAATCATTTTTAATAAAAATAAAGTTTAACAGCTTTTAAATGTCCCCTGAGTAACACGTTGCTTCATTATTGCAGCATGCTGGTACGGAGAAGAGTGTGTTCCCTCTGCCAGAGCCACAGAACGTCTTCCAGGCTTCTCAGGTTAAGTTTGATGACCTCGCCAAAGACCTCCGAAAACTCAAGAAAGATCTGACCGGTACGACGTGCCCCACTCGTATAAGCGGGTTCATTTCTACCACATTGAATTTATTGCTTAGGTTATCTTTGTTCCCCAGTAAATCAGTCAGCGTAATTGTATACATTACCATCTTTCACCAGAGCAGTTTAAATGTAAATGCACATCCCGTGGACTCTCCCCTCCCTCTGCACGGAGGTTTCTGGGTTTATTCAGGACCTCGAATGGCCCGAGGGAGCCTTTCCCAATTCCCAGACATTGTATCTTAACAACCGTGTCATCATAACACGACGGGCTTTCCTGTTACAGGACTAGTGGCAAGACATTTGGCATCTTTATATCTTTGTCTGTGCAGCATTTAAAGCTCGAGTAAAACCCAAAAAACAAATTCCAGGTCACTGAGGATACATCAGAGGGACAATAGGGGGATTAAAAATTAAATACACTTTTGATGTTCTGTGCTGGTAGTGTCCTGGGCGCCGAGCCACTCAGTAACCCAGCCAAGCAGCCAGTTAGTCTTGGCCAGGGCCACACGGAGGTTAAAGGCGATGCCCCCCGGTGCCCCTTGTGTCTGTCGTTATTTAAATCAACCAATAATACGGCATATGAAAGCAATTAGATATGCTCCACAGCTCTCCCCTGCGTCTTTCAGATTGCTGTTAAAGCCCTCTCCTCTCTGACCCGAGGGAAAAATACAAAGAGTCTACTAAAGTACCCAGACCCACCTCAAGCTGTCACTCATTTATTAGGAAAAATGGAAGACCTGAAGACAATAAATGCAACACGAGGGCCTTCGTATTTGATCTCTGCTGCAACGCAGTCTGGCACAGTAGTCCTTAGGGGTATTTGCATCACAGGGCAAGCCCTGGATTCTGGATGTTTGCTGAGCTCCACCTATGACTCCCACCATTTTTATCCTCTCCAGCCGCCAGGAATAAATATTTATGCCAGGCTGTTATAAACCAGCCAAAAGAAAGCAACTGGTCTTAATTATAAAGCTAACACAGATCACTTCCATCCACATCGAGAGCACTGCCTGACACTGAGAAGCTAACATCGGATCACGCTTTGGTTTACTCACACTGTTTGACTTTGGCGAGCAGAGCAGCCCACCCCTCACCTGATCCCGAGGTGGTGACTGCAGTGGTCGCCGGTGTCTTGCCCTGCAGCCTTGGGTCAGAGGCGAGGAGTTGTGATGCTGAGAGTGAGAACTTCATCCCTGCTGAGCTTAGTCCACCTCCGTGGGCCACGGGCACATTTAAGATACTGTATGTTTCTGAGCTTTGAGCCGAGTTGCTCCGGAGAGGGCTTGCCGTCCACTTGGCTGCCCTCTTCTTCACTGGCTTGTGCAGAAACGTGATCCTCTTTTGATGGGGCTTCCTGTTTGGGAAGAGGGTGATGACCTTTTCTGTGCTGCTCTCAGAGGGAGAGGGATGAGTGAGAGGCCATAAGGACTTAAACCTACTGTAGGACTCGGAGCTCCCAGTGAGACAAACCATGCTGTGGTTAATTTGTGCGTCAGTCTTTAGAACTCGGCACTAAAGATTAAGTTTATCATTAAAATTTGGCACAACTCAAAGTTCTCAAGTCTTCTCAGAATTCCTTTTCCCTTCTCGACCAGCGGCTACCTACTAAAAGATCTCTTTAACGGCCACATAATTGAACCAGACAGATGGGAAGGGATGCAACCAAATGAAATGGGATCAAATAAAAAGAAACAGTCAGAGCTCATTTGCTGCTCAGGGGAGTTTAGTGTTTCACAGAAGTCCCGGCCTAGGTTAGGCATTCATCACTGTGGCAAATCAGACAGTGTCCCGATTTTAAATGGCCTTTTAATGTCAGGTTCAGGCTGGGCCTTTAGCCTGAGGCCGGTTTTACGATGGAGCCTCAGCTTGGAACAGAATGAGTGAATTCTGTTGACCAAACAAGGCAAAAATTACTCTAAAATCGGATCCTTTTTTATGTTGGTTGATTTGTTGCAAGAAATCGTGGGATTTTCTAGCTTTTTGAATACGAATAAATTTGTCAGCACATTGCAGAATGGCTGCATAGACCCGGATAAACCCAGGTCCATATGTCACATACCCAAAGAAGAGCTAGAAAATGGATGGATGCATTTGAAATGTAAAGTTTGTCTATATCTGTAAAGATATAGACAAAAGCACCTTTTCCTTTTAATGCATCTTGAAGCCATATTTCAGTGCTGCTGCTGATATTCAAAGTCCTGCCTGAAGCTTCTACCTGTCAGTGCTGTATTTTCCAGCAAAAAAGGGAGAAGAGTTGTAGTTGGGTGGATATGAGTTGATTTATGAGGGATGGAAAGGAGAGAGAGCGCCTTACCTTTTCCCTACGACAGTCTCCTGGCTGGCCTTGCTGAGAGGTGATAGCATTTTTCATCCCATAGAAAGGAGAGCTGGATACTGACAGGCCACTGGAGCTAAAGATAATTGGAGATCAGTGAGAGAATTCACTTTCCAGGTATAAATAACTAGAATGTGCCACGGCTGGAGCACTGGACTGGTTTAACCTCCTGGGGGGAAAAGAGTGCAGCAAAGTTTATGAAGTTCACTGTTACATTCTGAATATAACTTACATTAAAATATTTAAAAAAATTAATTATCAAATGAGTTAAAATGTTCTGAGGAGGATCTTTATCTTTTCTCTCCCGTTTACTGTGCGTCTCCTCGTCTCATTTGTTTGCTTCCTCGGTGGATTTTGCTTCATCATGAACCAGAGCTTCACAAATGGGAGGTAGTGGAGTGTAATGGGCACATTTGTGAGACCGAGCCATCCATCAAACAGCCATGGTTGAGATCTTGTGGTGTTCCGCAGAGTCTCCGTCCACTCGTAGGTTTTGTCTTTAAGTCGACTTTCCGTAGTCGTGAATTGTCCTGGCTGGCTGCGATTTCCTGGTAGCTTCAGCGGGGGCGCTTACAACAGTAAAAATCATAAGTACATGTTAACATCAAAGGCTCCATTTTCCAAACCACGCAGGGTTGGAAAATGGAGCAAAAGTCTTTCTGTTCGTTTTTCTTCCCACTTAACCCCATCACCACCACCCAGTTTTTTTTTTCAATATTTCTGTTTTTTAAACCCACAATTGTCGGCCCATTACCTCATATTATGCAAGTCTCACATTTGCATAATGGATTCAACAGTGTCTCCTTAGAAATGCATGTTTTTGTAAGTGTTGCTCGAGTGTCTCAGGAAGTCGGCGCCGTTAACTCTGTTCATCCTCCTCGTTGCTGTACCGATGACTCTTTGGCTTTGTTCATGCATGTTCTTAAAATATTGCTGCTTTTTTTTTTTTTTTTTACTACTTTTTGCTGCTTAAACATTGTCCACCAAAGTCTTAGAAGCAAATCACAATTTAAAAAAAAAAAAAATACAGCAATGCATAAAACCAGTGCTCTCTGATCAGTGATGTGGGAGCTGGGATTTAAAGGGCAGAGCTGTTGTTGTCTGGACAGAGAGCCCAACAAAGCAAAGAGTAAAACTCCTGCTTTTATGTTCTACTACATCTGCCCAATGTTGGCTCTGTAAATTGTGTATGATGCGCATGTATATATGCAGTACCTCTGATGGTAATTTACATTATTATTATTATTTAAATTTAATTAGTTTATTCAGCGTCCTTTTAAATGAGAAGTCTTATTTAAGAAGATATTATTAGGTACACCTATAAGAAACCATTTAAAGTACATTAAATAGGTGCTGTAAATTTCAGTGCGTACTTTAAAATAAAATTCTTTCATTATACTTTTTTACTAAAGATTAAAAAATGCATTTGTAATGCAAGAAGACTATTAATTTACATTAATTTACAGAGCTGATTAAGTCGTCTATTACTCCATTATCTTAAAAAAAAAAAAAAAAACTTGCATGCAAACATTAAGATTTGTTTTTTTACTTAAGCCTAATTTTTGTACGTATTGCGATTAGCTCACTTACATTCACGTTACCATTAACAGAAGTTTGGCTTTATTTTTCTGGCCTGATGGCGTCAGTCATTTGCTTGCAGGAGAGTCCTCCTCCTGAATGCACTTTTTTTCCAAAAAATGTATTATCACTCCAAGACAATGTCTCAAACCCGAGCCCTGGGCTTTTATTCTTTACAGCTGTTGTGTTTTTGTGGGCTTCCTCCTTGCGGCCTTTGCTGTCTGGACCACATTTGGAAGCGAGCCGCCTCTAAATTGTAGACTTGCTGTTTTGAACACTTTTTTTAATGGGTCTTTTTGAGTCGGGGGATTTTTGTTAAGGAAACGTGGTTTGTCCAAACAGGATATTTTGGTTGTCATGTTTGTGTGCTTGCTGAGTTCTGTCTTTTTATTTGAATAACTGCTGGCTCCCACTTTCCGTGACTTTAAATAGAGCCCTGGATTCCAGAACGAGCGGCTGTTGACGTAGTTGCATCTCAGTTTTAATGCTGGGATGTTGTGCTTCCTGTCTCGTTTAATAAGACACCCAGTAAATAAAACCAAGCAATAGAGCGGGTTTACCGGACTACAGGTGCGGCGGCTCCGCATGCAAACGCACGAGAGCCAAACTGAGATGTTAAAGCGGCGACACGGTGAAGTTAGACTGCGGCCAGACCTGTTAATGCTCTTGTTCTGTTGCAGAACTATTTAGCTATGCTGTCATAAGCAAGTTTAGGTATTTATTGCTGCCATTAATGACTTACAGGTTGAAGGATTGTGCAAAGTTCTTTTTGCCAGGCGTCTGTGTGTGTGTGTAGTTACAGTTGGGAGGAAATGGGGAAAGGTTCGGCTGGAACACGCTCACTCACGGCTGTTTCCTCTGAACTTGTGTGAGTTGGATCATTTGGCACGACAGAGGGGGGGGGGCATCCACAAACAGCAAACACATCTGCTCCGCTCACACATGTGGCCAGCGCTGAAGGTAGAATACAAATGAAATGGTCACCATTGTGTAAACTAGTTTTAAAGTTTTAAATAAACCTCGACAATATGCAAACTGGCATGTGCCTGATGCGTAACTCGAGGCGCGGGTGGGAAATCTGAGGATGGGTGAGAAAACTGGTTTAAATGTGGAACAAAATAAAAGCGCAGCTTTGTGCTTACTGTAAGCACTCGTTTAAGGCCAAACATTACAGGCAAAAACATCTATGCATTACACTCTGAATATTTGTATTTTATAAAGATGAAAAAACGGTGCAATGCATTGCAGAACTTTTCAGAGCACTGTTCTAGTGACATTTACTTTACTTACATGTGCAAAACTTCATTATAAAAAATGTTGTTCCAAGCAAATGTAAAGTTTTTTATTTAATGTCTGTCAGTTCATTTTTTTATCCTGATTACCAGGAATCAGAACTCCTTTTAAATCCTTGTGTTAATATTAGATGAGATGTGTTACAAAATACACTCATAGAAAGACAAGTTGAATAAATTTCAGCCCTGAACGATAGACACACTTCAACTTTAACTTTATTCTTATCTGTACTTCTCACTTTAGGCCCTTCTTTCATCTCTTTTTTTCCTTTCTTTGTTCTTTCCTTCTTCTAGCGTGTGAGAAGGATGTGCAGAAAGTCTGCGCGAACTCATCAGAAGAACACCTGCAGCCTTTCAAGGACAAGATGGAGGGATTCGTCTGTGCTGGTGGGTGAAGTTGACATGTTCCTGTTTATCTAAAACAAAGAAAGAAATGTTCCTTATTTTTCTTCTCTTTGTAGTTTTACTCTTAAGTGCCACGATCATGTAAATACGTGTGGATTTGATGTTTTTTCTGAGGAATGTCTCATTTCACATGGCTGCTTTTACCTATAAGAATCCTCCAAAAATAATGTCCAGTCTTCATTATCAACACTAAATATTTGCCAAAACATAACACAAAGATTACTATTTAAATTAGTACAATTACTAATGTGATGTGCATGTAAACCTTGGCTTTCCTTTCCAAATGTTCAGCAGTAACCATTTCCTGCTGCTGTTAAATTAAGATGAGGGATACGTTGTTTAATCTTTCCCGCTCCCTTTAAATGACACTGAAGTCCTTTCCCTCCGATGGCCATAATGGATGTTTGCCCTCACTCGTGCTCATGAGTGGGCCTGGCTCATGTGAAGGTGTTTTAAAAAATAAAACAATCATTTGGAGAGATGATTTACAACCAGTGAGATGGCTGCAAAACCGAGCTCCGGGAGACAGACGGGCCCCGTTTTCACCCTGACACACAGCATGAGTCCTTTTAAAACAGGGAGCTGTAATTATGTTTTGTTTTTTGGGGGTTTTGCTACGTCAGACAGTCAGCTCGTTGGTAGAGAACCCGTCTCCTGGTGAACGTGGGTGTTTTTGTTCTTGCTGAGAAGGGGCGTCTCGGTGCCCTGTAAGACAGCATGAGGACAGGAGTCTACAGGCCTGTAGAAGAGATCACGTTGCGTTTAACATGGGTCCTATGTACTCGTGGGTTCCATAAAGCTGGCAGGACATCCTTAGCTGTGGCCTAATAAAGCCGACTCGCCTCGGTGGATCACTCTTAGGGACCAGGAGCAGATCTGCACTGACAAACTCGGACCATCTCGTCTCCTTTCTGACCCACACATTAGCAAAGTCCTCTAGTGTTCGCTTGTCAAACTAATTTTACACAATGGGCCACATATAGCTCACTTAAGTGGGCCGAAGCAGTAAAACTCCACTTTTTGACGGTGTAAAGAGTTTAACTGCACATTTTAATGCTTCAGATTTCTTAATATAAGAATAAGTTGTGCAATTTCATCTCCGTCCATGTGATAAACCAAATTCTGCTGTAAATAAAATAAATCTCTCAGCACGACTCTTCAAGCTTAGAAATTACAAAATTAATGTGTAAAACTGCAGAAATAGTTCTGGTATATTATTGCACAAACTATGCTGGAATTGTTTTAATTTCCAGAAAATGTATTATGGTATTCACTGTGGATCCACTTAAAAAAAAACATAAGTTTCTACAGTAGATGGTGAAAAAACTGAAACTTTTTTGTCATTAAGTGGTTCATTAATCATTACTTAATTACTTTGGCATAGTATAAATGTCTGTGTGGGAGGTCTTTATCAGTAGAAAAAGATGTAAAACTAAAAAGTCCAAAATGTATACCCTCCTCCACATTTTCCGAGGCTATCCATCGGATCGGAGTGGACCTAATGTTTGATATCCCTGCTTTAGGGTGATGAGAATTCCTGGAAATGACCCAAAAGGAAGAGTGTAGGGAATTCCACCACATCTGATTTAAACCACTTTCACTAACTGAAGTGAGAATTCAGAGAAGGCAACAGTAGCTTTAATATGGTGATCACATCCTTAGGCCTGGTGGTGCCTGCATAAATGGATACTGTGGTTCTAGAAACTGAGCAGTGAGCCAGCTGAGCCCTCTTGTCTCAAAGGCTTTCTACCTGAACGGCAGTATGCAACCATAATTACGAGACTTCCATTAAAAATAAACAATTCTCCATTGCTCTTATCCTGTAACCTTTATCCTCTGGAATTTGCTTGTTCTTTTATTTTAATTTCTCCATCATATGTCCAACCTTAAAGTTTATATTTATTTCATCCTGTATACTGATTTTCTGGAATATGCCTCTGTTTGTTTCCTTTGTTTAATCTTAAAATAAAAATCCAGGTTACGCTTTTTCTTTTTAAACACATCTAATGAACCACTTTTTTTTTTTTTTCTTTGCCGTTTTATTGGACGCTCTTTGAAACCTCTGGGGATACTGACACTGGCATATTTTTCATGTTGAATATACACTGTGACTAATTGAAAACAAATTCCTGCGCCTTTCTATAATTTTTTTATTTTTTTATCTCTGCTTGCGTAAATCTCGTTTCAACGTCTCTCCTCGGAAAATGCGTGTATCATCACCTCCTCGCGCTTCCTTTGTTGTTAGTGAGTCAGTAACCAAAACTCCACTCGCTCAGACTGCCTGTGAATTACGTAGATGAAGTGAAATTTGCGCTTAACAACTGTCCAAGGAGCCACTTCTAATCTAAAGTCTTTGAGATGTGTCTCTGTTCTGTTAGAGGAGTTGTTCGGGGGTGAAAAGGGGTGTTTGGTTTGTTTTTATATCTCCAGCATCCCCTCTCAGACTGCTCTACATCTCTTTGTCATCTGGCTGCGAGGTAAAGCGGCAGTTTGGAAAAGTGTGTCAGAGTTTTAAAGCCTCGCTTTATTGTCCTTCTCAGCATGCGCGTCTCATAACTTTCTAGTTAGCGACTAGTGGTTTCATGTTTGCACGGGGGAGCGGAGGAAGAGAAACTTCACACATCCTCTCCCTCTCTGAGCCAATCTCTCTCTCGCTCTCCCTGAACCCTCCCTCCCGACTCCTATGCCACCTCTGCAAAGTCGCACCAGAGGGGTACCTCAGGCGCCAGCCTGACCCCCACTGAGACTAACGCCATTGGTCACGGCCCCACTCCTCTCCCCCCCACCACCTCCCTTTATCCCAGACATTGCCACCCCCCCTTCATTAGGTTTACCTTAACCCTCTTGCCCACATACATGTTTTAAAAAAAAAAAAAAAAAAAAAAAAAAGAGAGAGAGAGATGAAAAGTAAACCGGGTGGTTGATCGAAGGCTTTAGTTCACCTTCTCCCAGAAGACCCCCAAACCTGCCTTTGAACAATTTTTTGGAGACTTCCCCCTCTTAAATCTTCAAGTAGGAAAGGTCCCCCATCATTGTAAAAAGGATGAATCTGGAAAAATGCTATAAATCTGAGATCACAGGCACTCTCTGGCCCTAGATAAATTCTTGCACCTCGGCCTGGCCCGCCGCACACATCTGCCTTGCATTTAGACACTTTTACATGGCAGGAGTCCACAGGAGCCTCCAGTTCCCAAGCCTCTCCGCTCAGCCCTCCACCCCGGCTTCAGCACTGCATCGACAACACACACACAGACACACACACCTCGGCAAACGGACCACCATCCTGAGGCTGAGGTGAGGATTCGCTCTCGTGGGGACTCGCGTGCACAAACACACAGAAGTAATGTCAGACTTTACAAAGTGCTTAACAGTTGCTTGGATAACATGCTCACCGTCAGTGACATCTCAACCCCCACAGCCCTTCTTCTTCTCCCCTCAGCTTTGAGGATGATTAATGAACACAGCGCCCCCCTCTGGAGTCCGCTTTTAATGAAACATTTGGTTAGCAGTGTCTACACAAGCCTCATATTTTGCCCCATGACCTGTCTGAATGTTTTCTTTCTGTGTTTTTTGCAGCTCAAAAGGAGCATTCTGCTGAAGAGGACCAACTTAATGCAGCACAGAAGAGGTGGGAAATGCACTGTAACAGCTACAAGCTAATAAATGTCGGAGGGAAAGTTACACTGGAACAAACAAAAAATCATATTTTCCCATCAACACAGGGAAGTTTGCCAAGTGTTAGTGATTGCAGGCGCCACACAGCTGTGAGTAATGTAGCAAGCCTCAATATGAGGAGATAAAGTTTGTGGTATCTGATAACTCTAATGCTTTCTATGCATATAGCTGTATGCACATATTAAGGATTCTGCAAAGATGCACCAGTCTCGGCATGTAAGCACTTTGATGAGTGAGGCGGCCATTCGTTGGACAGGTATAAGATGATGCATATTTCACATTTATTGTTGAAGATTGGGCACACATTCATACGTGCACAAGGAGATATTATTTGAGTTATTCATCTTTAAGACAGTTAAGCAACACGTCTTGGGCTTATCACCCACGTACTTTCACTGGATCCTCTGTGCTTCCTCCCTTGCAGTTCCAATCATTCTTATCTGCCATGTTTTGTGCAGAAGACTCCTGAGAGTTTTCTGAGAGGCATCTGATTTATAGGCGCGAGACCCACCGGCAGCTGCTGAGCTCACCGTCCGAGAGAAATCATATCTGGAACGTATCATATTGGAAAAAGATGGTGGAGCAGACAAACAAAGCAAATAGATTATTTTTTACCGTGTTTGGATAGCGAGCGGGATTGTTTGCTTTATATCGTAACTCGCCCGCTTCCAAAATAAATCAAGAAAAGTGCATAAAGGAGAAAGCGAAGGGCTCCGGACGCGAGTAAATGTAAACTATAAACAATTAGAAAGTTGATTGCTTTGGACAACACTATAACTCAGCAAATGGCCCCGAGCTGTTCTGTTTCATGTTGCTGCTTTGAGCCAAGATAATCACCGAGAGAATGGCTACACCTCTCCTCCTCCCCGGCCCCACCCTCGCCATATAGCGATGTTTCTGTTGAACCAGACCAAAATGTGCGCACGCGCGTGCCTTTGTCTGCACCCCCCTTGTGAATGAGTGACACCACTGTAATGAAGGTGTTGAACTTGGAGGGGAATATTGATCAAAAGGGCCCTGCAGCTGACAGCACCTTTAGCTTTAATGAAGTTTTCCTTTAATTTCATCTAAAGAGGGGGCTGGCTGACTGGTGCTGGGTAGAGCGAGAGGGAGGCAGGGGTCTTTCTCGGGTTCCCACAGAGCCACCTCGTAAAAGTGACACGCCGTTGATGAATATGGGCGTCAGAGGGCTCTCTGGGCCCTGGGTGGGCTCTCACATCTGTGCTGGGTGAGGGATCCTCACACAAAGGCATAACAGCAGCAGTGTTGAGATTATGGCTTGTGTTAATAAAAGAAATAGACAACACATCCTTAGTGCTACCTAATACCTCAGTCTAGACCTCATGAGGATTCAGAGTTTAAACGCCTCTGAGTTGAAGCTCGCACGCACACGCACACAGCAGGCATCGACTGGGAAATGTGAATTAGGATTTTGACAAGAATTGGGGCTAGATGTCAAACCTGAGCATGATTTCACAGAAGATGTTACTGTTAACGGTCACCGAGCCTCCATATCGGCCTCGTATGTTCCCGGCTTGTCCTTTGCCCTCTCCCGTCCTCGAGAGCGCAACCTTTCCGAAGCGTCATGAGTACAAGTACATTTCTTCAAATTTGGCACACGGACCCACTTGGCCTCAAATGTGAACTGAGTGCATTTTGTTAATCAGTCACTGTGACCTCGGGAAAAAAAACACATTTTTGGCTGTAATGCAAGAGCTCTTGCAGCAATTATGAAACTATTTCAAGCAAATGTCCAGTTGGATGAAGTGATGATGCCATGACATTTTATACCCAAAAGATCAAGGGTCAAGTGGCCAATACTGACCGCTATAACTCAGCAGAGGGCTGGATTGTGTCCATATTTCATATTTGGCCTGATACTTAATTGGTGGAAGTTTTTCACCCAGTTCGAGGCTCAGGTGGCTGACAGATCTTCTATGTTTCATGGCTTAAGATGTGTAGAATCTTCTGTCATGGCTACAACGTTGAGCTTTTATTAACCAGGCTTGTGAACACATGCTTTTTGTTTCTCTCAGTGACCTAATGTGTCGATACAGCAGAACAAGAACAAACAACAACCCTCATCGGAGAGCAGTCGGATCAATTACTTTGTACATTTTATTAGATCGCACATCACAATCTGTCCTCTCTCCTTAGACCGTCTCCTGGGATGAGTCACAGCTCGCATTCATTGGTGATGATGGTTCATCTGTTATTTGGACTTTATTGCTTCTTGTCGCTTTTTGTTAAAGGGGGAAAAAGAGATATCTTTCAATATAATATAACCATGTTTGATGCAGGTAATCATTGTCATACTTGCATATACATACATTTTATTAACAGCGATGCAGCTGCATAACAGCTGTCATCAGTTATGAGGTTTTAGTTTGAGTTTCTTTTTTTTTTATGTAACCTTTATTTAAACAAGATGGTTTTGAGAATTCGCACATATAAAATTATAAACCAAATGTATCATCGAGACACATGCAGTTCTGTGCAGAGACTTTGGCCACCCTTCATTTCTTTTTGCTTTCAAGGAAGCAGACTTGGAATTCCATCTTTGTAAACAGCAGCCTGTTGCAAAAACACATCATTTGCTTTTATTTCTTTAATTTGTGAAAAAGATAAAACAGTTTGACAGACATAAAATAGTATTTGTGCACCACCAACATGGTCATTAGCAAAGAGCTGTTAGCTTAAGTGTGTCGTTAAAAAAATTTTGAGGAAAAATTTCTACATAGAAAAAACAAAGGAACTCTATCAGTAATGGTTTGACCCAGACCGCCACATTATTGAGACAGCGTGGGATCATTTTGATAGAGAATGAAAGAAAAGGTAGACGATATCCAAAGAAGCACTTTGAATGTCCTTCAAGAAGCCTGAAGACTGCTTAAAGAAATGACAAGGACGCTTCCTGACAGAGGCTGTGGGTTGAATAAATACTGACTTTCAAGCTCATTGGAATTGTACAGCAACTGTTTTTGCCCTATATACTGCATTTGCTCCCTAGTATGCCTTTTATACATTTAAAAAAAGTCAACGGACTTGATGAAGACCCAATAAAACCACTTATAGAGTAAACAATCATGTATGCTAGACAGCCTAGACGCCTGAAATGTGATTGGAGCACAGCAAAAAGTTGCAACATTTGAGTCAGCTTAACAGTTAAAATAGCACACACAAAAAGATGCAATAGCTTGTGAGTTTTTAATGAAGTAACTTAAAACTAATTTAGCAAAAATGTTTGGGTTTTTTTTTTTCCATCTGTCCATAGTGAGCGCTGAAGCCTTTTCCTCAACATGCACTCCTAATTTGTCTGCTTCGTGTTTGGGCTCCACTGAGGTTTTCTGGTTCTGTCCTCAGTTCCGTCTCATTAAGCCTCCTTCTTCCCCATCATGCTCAATTTCATTTGGCCCAAGTGCCAGCTCTATAGTCATTGTGCAGTTATGGTTTTGCTGCTGTTAGTTGGTATATTACTCTACTCCGTCATTACATATGAAAAGATGGCCTCCGCTTTGTGCCTCTGCTGAATCAGCCAACAACACGGGCGTTTACGCCTGTAATCTTTTTGCTGCCAAAACATAGGAATGCGGAGTTGCCTGTCTAAATACTTTGCTGATTCTCACGTCTGTTCATGGTTTTGTAATGGGTCTTTTTTTATAGCTGTCAGTGAGGAATGCTGAGCTGTGGGCGCTGCAGTAAAACCCTCTCACGGCAATGGCATCATAGCGTGGATTACTGACATGTCGTCATATGTGCAAAAGTGAAATCAGCCTGCGATGGCAAAATGAACAAAGGTCCGCTTGATTTTGTTTGTTTTCTAGGTATGTGCGAGAGTGTTTGCATCTGTTTTGAGTGAGGCTTTGTGTATCGGCTTGTTTCTGCTTGCTCATGAGGCTAAAAAGAAAAGCTTGTTGCTCTGATTAAGTGCACGCTTTTGACATGATGACCCAGGGTCAAGAGACGAGCTGGTGGAGAAGAGACCCAGTTCGTCATGCCAGAGCAGACAACAAAGCTGCCTGTGACAGCACGTCTGTTTTGGTCAATCGAAACATCTTGGAACATTTTCTTCTTCTAGCTGCTTCTTTAGATTACAGGATGATCTACAGCGCTCTCCTGTTTTTGTGCATCCCAGCAAAAATGACGCATCACTTGGAAATGGGAAGCAGACTCATGCAAAAACTTTTTTCTTTTTTTCCAAACTTGTAGCTGGCCGTCTGGTCACCATATTGTGCACCATTTGACTCCAAGTGAACTTGTCTCAGATTAGCGTCGCACAAAAGCCACCTAGCATCTGGAGGTCAGAGCGTATTTGGGCGTCAGTGGGACAGGAGAGCATCCCTTGAATCATGGCTCCCTTTTATCAACCCCCGTTTTTTATTTTTTTTTTGGACAGGCACAGGCCAGAAAATGTCTTTCATGTTTGGGTTGGAGAAGGGGGAATCTGAAGCAGCAGGCTGCTTTTCATGCCTCGTGTGTGCCGCTGAGAGCCTTGCGAAGACTTCAGATTTGGTTACAATTGAATTAAGCTGAGGAGCTGGCCTTAAACAGTGTCGTAGCTCAGTGAGTAGAAACACCCTCAAAAATCCAGACTACATTTATTCCTCTGATTTGTCTTTGTGTTTTCATGCGCGCATTCCCGTCTTTGATTTGTCTGCCAGTGAACATGTTTTTGTGGTTGTGAGTTGCATAGTGGCGTGTGTGTGTGTCGTGTGTATACTTGTTTAAATGTGTTTATAGGACCACTATACTTGTAGGGACCAACAGTCACTTGTCGGGACAAAATGCTGAGCTCACAAATTTGAAGGCATGTTTGAGGCTCAAAATATGGTTTTACAGCTGAAGTTACATTTAAGTTATGGTTAGAGTTAGGCATTCATTTCTGGTGGTTAAGGTAGGAGGCTGGGAAAAGCATATGTGAATTTAAAGTCCTCACTAATATGTGAAAACGTACGTGTTTGTGAGAGAGACAGAAGGTGTGTTTGGAGGAATAGGAGCCTGTTCTTGGCTGTCTTCATCTCTTCTGGCAGTCTTCCCATGCAGGCTGTGGAGGTCAATGTGATAATGGAGCCGCCGCTACTGGCTCTCCCCTGTGGCCCAGCAGGGTGGACGCTCTCCTTCCAGCTCTGTTTCTCACCTCTCCTGCTGACTCTAAATCCATCATTTTCTCTCTACATTTTACTATTTTAAACTTTTCCTCTCTCGCTCTCTCTGGTTTCACAGGTTTACATACCGTAACTGCCTTGTACTTTCTAATGTTGTTTAAAATCCAGATTAGTTCACAAAAACATACTTTCAGTCAAAATCTGAGATTATTTATGTGTTTATGTGTGATAAGACAACACTGTTTGAGCCTTTGCTGTGTTTCCACCCCTCCCTACAGTTTCCAGGACGTGGTGAACTACTTTGGTGTTAAGCCAAAGTCCGGGGAGAAAGAAGTAGCTCCGAGTTACATCTTTATGCTTTGGTACGAATTCTGCAACGATTTCAAGAACACTTGGATACGACAAAGCAAGAACATCTCCAAGGAGAGGTGAGCTGGTACCACTACTTGGGTTAAGTCTCAGAAGAAATCAGGAGAAAGGAGTCGGGAAGGGGGTTATTAGGGTTACTGAATAATCCAACAATCTTTAAAAAAAAAAAAGTGACTGAATTTTCCCTGTTTTCTGTGAGTATGCTAGAAATAATCATTCTAAAAAAAAAAAACTAATGTCAGGAAGGGAATGTAAAACTTTGCAAGACTCAAAACATAATCATTTCAGATTAGACTTCTTTGTTTCTGTCACCTTCGGATTGGTGCTTAACACCTCTGGACATCATGTCAAATTAGCACTAATTGTACAAGGGTGATGTGCAGATGCCGGGTTGTAATTAAAGCAAGGGGGGAGGCCATCAAAGAGGAGGTGAATGGGGGAGTAGCTGAGGCCTTGGTCCTGCGACAGGGGCCTGAATTTATGTTTCCTCTGACCTGAGGCGTAATTGGTAGTGGGCTGGGGGGTTCCAGAAAAAGGACCGGCAAGCGGACAGTGGCCTGTGGTGGTTTAAAAGCTGCGTGTTATTAGAGAACTGATAAACACCGTAGCGATGCTAAGCTCGAAGGAGGCGGTGAGCTCTCGCTGTCCAGAGAGACTGTGTGGTCATTTTTATGCCACATTATTAAGTATCACATGGTTTCCCTGTTTACTAGGTAATCGTGCCGCTTGTTGCTCGCAGCTGATTGTGCTTATCTACATTTAACTTTATTTTAAATACTGTTTGTGATCTCATAAAAAGCCAAGTGTTTTGTTTTTTTTTTTTTAAGGTTGCCTCATTATCTCATCAAGCTGCTGTCATTCTCTGCTCATTCCCACTTAAAGGGCTTTCACTGACCGCAAACTCCAGAGTGGATCAGAGAGAGTGTGTGTTTGTGTGGCTGGGGGGGCACTGCATGGCTCTGTGGTGCCCCAGGAAGATATTTAAATGTCTTGCTCTTATAAACAAATTCACAAGAGTGCACGGATGAGAGGCTTTGTATTTGATCTGGTTACACTTGGTTCCCAATTGATTTGCAGAAGTTTCATTGTGTACTTCTTTTAGACTGTCTGATAACGTTGAGCCTTGCTGGTCGCTTTCTTGTTTCTTTCCATAGGTTGAAGGAAGCCCAAGAAAACATCAAGAAGATCACAGCAGAGAAGAGAGTCGAAACCAAGAAGATCAATGCCAACAGTCTGGTAAGAGCTGATCTGTATTCAGAGACCAAATGGAATTTCCCAGAAGCCGCTCTTTCTTGTGTCGCAGCTGAAATCGATACGCTGAATCTTTTTGTGGTTCTTGCCAACAGAAGGAGAGGCTGCGACAGAAGGAAGCCAGCGTGTCCTCCAGCTGAGCAGAATGATAAGTGGCAGAGCAGAAGAAGCACGGACCGGCGGTGGTGCGCCAGGAAGGGTGCAGGGGCCCATCCATCCTGCAGTTACCACCTGCCTCAGCAGCACTGGACCCTACCCTCTGTTCACCGTACGGACTCACAATAAAACATGGTCAGACTTTTACTACTCCCACTACCGTATCTGTGCCCCACTAACAGCACTGGACATCCCCTCCCCTCCCCCTGTTCTCCACCGCCTTCGCTTCGAGGCTGTTTTGGCACAACCCCAGTTAGCGAAGACGATTGGCCGCCGCAGCCGCAGCGAGGGGAGTCATAAAGGCCAAAGGGTTGACCTCATTCATGCAGCATGGCGTGACCCCTGAGTGCCCAGCTTGTGAAAGGTCTCCAGGGTTCAGCGGGATGCACAGCAGAGCCAGCTGACACATCCTCAAGCGTCCTTCTGGACCTCTTCCGAAGCACAAGAAACAGTTTCTTTTCCAAACTGTATCAGATGGCGTATGTGTTAAAACGATGCCCCAGCGCGGGCTGTGCTTCTTAGACGTTGTTGTCGACCTACAGACAGATATGGCTTTACTGCAAGTGTCTGCTGGGAGGGGTAAGAAAAAAAAAAATCACTGTTGACAAAACAGATCTCTCACTTGGAGCAGGGAGAAAGAACTTTCCTGTGTCTTTCGCTGTAGCGGGTAGCTTTTCATTCACCACGGCTCATTAAAAGTCTTGTAAATATGTCATGTAGTAGAACTGGCAGGGACTGTACAGCTTTGGGAAATATGATGGATTATCTATGCTGGGCTTTAAGTGCGGACGAAGACACGTCGTGTAGAAATTGTCTATAAGTTGAGTGCGTGTTTAAAAGGGGCGGGGGGGCCTATGTGTAAGAATGTGAGGTTTTGCTGTATTGCGTGTTGCACTGCACCAGACTGACCTCTCCTGGGTGACGGCCAGAGGAGAGCAGAAGCTGGCAACAAATGTGGCCCGGAGCCTCGGCTCACACAAAATTGGACTTAGAAAAAATAATAGTAATAGTTTTGAATGACACAACAGGTTTTGGCGCTCACCTGCAGTTTTAAAGAGAACTTATTAATCCTTCAGTGAATGCTGTACATGACGTTGTCCCAACACAGTTTTAAGCTGCTTGCTTTAGCTGTATGTTGCTGCGCGTCGTTTTACCCCCCATGCTGACCGCATGCGTTGTTTTTGCAGCTGTCTTTCACTGTTTTGCACCTCCTTTTTCCTATGCAAGAGTAACGTTTCCCGTTAGAAAATGTATAAATTATATTTCTTCATGATGAAATCTTATTTTATTTTTGAACAAATAGAAAGTGTAATAAAATCATGCTTTATTTTCACTAATGTAAGATGTAGCTATGCTCCTGTATCACTAAAGAAAATTGTATTTATGTAACAAAATAATTATTTTATGCCCCCCCGCCCCCCCCCCCCCCCCCCTCCCAAAAAGAAAAAAAAAAAACCAGCTTTGTTTTGTATATTTTGATTGGTAACTGAATTGACTAAGAAGTTGCTTGATAGGTCAGTTGATTCATGGGTTTTGTTTTTTTTTTAATGTATGTTGTAAAGATTTCCAGCGTGCTCATGGAAGTCGAGTGCTTTGCACAGAATAAAGACAGAAAGTTTAATGTTTATATTTTGGAGTAATGATGACTGTATTTTGGGTACTGAGAACATTTAAGATGATCACCTGGAGCCATGCGAGATGTTATACCTCAGATTTCCATCGTCACACCTATCCATAAACTGCCCCTTTGATCGATTACTTGTTTTTACCCTCCAAAGTCTTTCACTTGTGCCATTTATTTTGTATACAAATCTATATAAGTTGAAACTTTAAAACTGCTATATTTTACTCCAGAGGGGTTGGAAAAACAAAACCAGAAACAGAAAAAATAAAGAAAACGAGCAGATGCTGACCAAGGAATTGCTGTAGCCTCTACTGTATGTATGTTGGTTCATGTGACCTTCAGTAGCTCTCATGTGAATGCTTTGTAATTTTATGGAATTGTTTTAAATTTCAAGAAATAAACTGTGGGATGCTGAATAAGTGGGGCTTATTTTGGACGAAGACGTGGACTTTGAAAGAGATGTTAATGCGGCTTCTTTCAGTTTTCTGCTGTCAACGCCTCGATTTAGGCCCGCGCTGTGAAAATGTGATATTTATGTAAGGAACCTGAGTCATTCGATGATTCATAATTCAGCCAGACTGTTCAATAAACTGTGAGTCAGAAGTTGTGCCAGTTCCTGGAAATCTCCTGAAATAAAATAATTGGGAGGAAATTCTCATAACATCGGTCTAATGGATGTAAAATTGAATGAGGTTGGTGTTTTAATAATTTGAATGAGATTTAAAACTGTTATTACATATTCATTAAAAAAATACTTTGTTGATCAAATAAGAATCAGAAAATTTCCAAATGATTTTTTTTTCCTTTTTTTTTAATGAAATGTTGGGACCTCCCTCAACTGTAACTGACATCTATGTGAACCAAAGTAATGCAAACTGTGACTGAATACATCAGTCGTATTTATTGTAGACTGGCTAAAGAACAAAGCCTCTAATTCTAAAATCTTTCCCCCATCACCCACGTATTTATAAATATGTTCATTTAGTAGAACATCTTTTCATTTACACTTGAGAATTCCCTTAAGAACCTGACAGATTTGCGAGCCTTGTAACCAGATGCGGTGAAATTGAATCCCATCATTTCAGTAGATCGCTGGAATAGCTGACTTGCAGCTTTTTTTCCAAAACGGACTTTAAAATATATTCCAGGGTCTGAATGCGAGTAACTCTGTAAGATCCTGGCTCAGTGCAGGAGGGGAGCAGGAAACGGTGAATGGAGGGATTCAGCTTTTTTGTTTTTGGTTTTTGTTTTTAAACACAGCAGATAATTTTCGCAGTATTCCAGCATCCATTTATTTAGTTTTCGTGGATAATTTAATCAAATGAATAAACAAATGGGTTACATCAAAAATGGCTTAACATTTTACAACTATTTCACCTCGGTAATGTATAAGCCACCACTGTACACTTCCATTTAAACTAACTTCAGAAGCCATAGTTTCTATATTTGAGTAAGCTCACAACTTCAAAAAAATAGAAAACTTCACTAATGGACTTCGAAATTCACAGAAATCAATTAGGTTAACCTTGAACGATTCTTGAAATATCGAAATAAAATCATTTTTCTCCTTTTACAAATAAAGTCGTTCGCCTATCAAATTCCACACAGTGGAAACATCCAGTTTAGCAAACACATATGCGTAAAATGCAGGATGGACGGAGACGTTTAACAGTCACAAGGACTGTTTTGGAGCAGTTAAATAAAACCGGTGTTCTGCAGTCCTGTGGGGGCGAGGAAGCCGTGCGTAAAGCATGCCCATTCCAAGTAAGAGTTTCCGTGCAGTGATCTTTTTTTTTTAGTCTGGTGATGTGTAACAAGTTGCTTTTGACGTTTTTTTTTTTTATTTTGTTTTAAGTTGCATGTCCATATTGGCTCACGTGCTGTACAGGAGAGACGTAAGTATCAGCGTGTGCGGTGCTTATCTCCAGATGGAGACGAGCACAATTTCTTGGCTGTGAGACAGCTATCAAGTCCACTAAGAAGAAGAAGGAGAAGAAAAAGGAGAAGACATGAAACACACACACATAATCGCTGTGTTTTAGTCCAGGTCTATGGATATGCAGCGACACTGTTTGACGCGCTGGATGCGCTTCTTCTTGGTGGGCGGCTGCTGGTCCGGACAGTTCAATGTGAAAGTCATGGTGGTAAAACGCTTCGGTTTACAAAACGAACAGGACTGGAAGGCGCCCTCCTCCCTCCGGATGTGCCTGGGGATGTAGAAGGAGTTGCACTGTCCGTAACAGAAGCGGTTGATGATGGTGCGGCTGACGCAGCCCTCCTCGTGGATGGTCTGTTTGAGAGGTTGTGTTTTGCACCAGTCCCGTTTCAAATACTGGCGCTCCGTCACATGTAGAGCTTCCTGGCTGGACTCCAGCACTTCGTCGGCGGGTGAGGATGAGCCCGGCCTCTGGCGAGAACCCGAGCCCGCTTGCGGAGTCTGCGGTTGCTGCTCCGATTCGTTGGGGTTGCTTTTGTCAGGATGAGGAATGGCGCCTTGTGAACCTCTGTTTCTTTTTGAATCCACCGGAGAGGAGAGCAGCCCAATGATGAAAACCATACTGTAGAAGATACGCGTGGAGTTGGCCATCCTTGTAGAGAAAAAGAAAATAATTCGTCACTCACACAGTTTTCGGCTCTGCATGGGTTACCCACAGCTGTCATAGTTTTTACGCTGCGTAAAAACGCACCGAGGGAATTTTTTCCCCCATTTCTTCTTTGTTGAAACAACATGAAAAGGAGGCTGAAGTTTAAAAGCAGTCATTCATTTGAGTCACCTCAGTCCAAATAAATGACAGAATAATATAATTATGTTCCCATAATTATCCATTCTCCAAAATATTCCTGCCGAATTTATCTAAAAACAGTAATAAACCATGTCACATGTCCTGTAAACCGTTAGTGGCTCCACACTTGCGCAGCAAGAGATAGAAAAGCATGCAGTTTTACCATTTCTATAAGTTATATATCATGATGTTTAAAAAACAAATAGAAATACCTGCTATGCAACACTGCTGCTACAAGTGCGATGATCTGGTCCTCGAGCTTCACTGCGGCACCTTTCGAGATGATAGGTACCTACTGGTGTCGACTGTGCACTGGTGGGACTGTGGATGGGTGGGAGACTAAGCGCTCCATAGACAGGGGCCAGGGGGTTTAATACAAATTGCTACAGCGCCGGACTGTCTCCCTTTTAAATGTCTGCCAGCTGAGATGTGCACAGCAGTTATTGGCTAAGCACGATGTAGAGAAAATCAAGACTATCCGCCCCCTCAACAGTTTCCCTTAGCCCACAGACAACCGAGAAACAGTGAAAGAAGGCAGGCAGGGAGGGAGAGGGAGCTGAGTGCGTACTGGGGAAAAAAGTAAAAGTGCGATTTTTGTTTGTTTGTTTTTGTTTACATGTTTCAAGAAGACACGACCATAATACGGTGCATTATATGTAAATGTGCAACTATAAATGAAAAGCGGAGTTCGAGCTGCTAAAGCAAACAAATGCAGTTACAGACAAACTTTAAAAGATGAGCCAAAATGCAGCACCTGTGACACCAGTTAGTCGAACTCCATTTCCATCCATTCAGCAGGGTGATAGACGTCCAGCCTGAAATAAGGGCAGCTCTTCATGTATCACAGACCTGAGAAAAACAAAAATCATTAAAGGCATTTTTTTTTAAAATTGCATTGCTTCGTACAATCGCAGAAAAAGCGCAGTGGTGTAGCCTAAGCCAGAGTATATGTTTAATCATTTCACTAATACCTGTTCATTTATGACCCAAACGAGTCACGTGATCTCGGCTTAGTCCATATTTTATCAGCTCAATTGTTTTGTGTGGTTTTTTGTTTTTTTTTAAATCAGTCATCTTCAAGAGGAAGTTTGGGATTAGTCTCATAGATGATGTTGTATCCTTCATGTTTGGCATTATTGAAGGCATAAACGTTTGTTTGTTTTTTAAAAAGTAAATGGTTTTAGAAATTGCTGACGTGACTCTAAAATGACCCAGTTGACAGATTTTTATTTATTTATTGTCAAAAACCTGGCATCCCTAAAGTTTTCTTAACCATTCCAGCCCTGTGAAGGGGAACTTTAAGGAAGCTGACAAGTAGCCGCACCACCTTCCCCCAGCATAAACCCATCTGCTTATTACATTGCCCAATCTGACGTATTTAGGGGTCATGACAACGTCATGAGTCAACAACCCCCCAAAAGACCATGCGCTCCGGTCAGTGCAACATGAGATTAAAGCGTGGCATTCTGCCCCAGGTCCAGTCATACCTCACACACATGAAGGATGGCAAGCTTCCAAATGGGCTGAGGAATAAATCTCCAGGAATGATTTTAACCCTCACCCGATCGGGAAAGGCTTCCGAATCTGCAGGGGGGGATACAATGTCAATTTGCTTTCTTCATGCCGGGTTAGTCAAGTACATAATGTTACATTTTTAATAGTATCTGGGGCTTTAGTTCTCAGTTTGAGTCAGATTGCTGACTCAAAAAATAAAATGTTGGACAAAAAAATAAAATAAAAATAGTAACCGGTTTTTTAAATCTTTATATAAACTCAACTACGTTTAAATAAATGTTGTAAATAAAGTGATATATTTCTCAAGTAATATATTTTAAATCTGGATAGATCTTCAACAAGTTAGTGTAAACACTCTAAACTTCCAGCTGACACATTCTGGAGGCCTGCACTAACATCCCAGTGCAGCCGTATCTCACTTTGCAGCTGTCTGCAGTAGCTGTAGCACTCCCCCTGGTGGTTGCACGGAGTCCAAAAATTATTCAACCACAAAACAAATCATGTTGTTTGACTTTATTCGTCTGATGCAGTTAGCACAAAAAAAGAAAAGAAAAATAGCTGAAGACTTGAAAAACAATGGCCTGCAATAGACATGTGATTTCATGAACACTGTTTGCTTTTTTTCCTCCCCACAAAATCCAACAAAGGTGCATGTTTTCTTCCCCTGTTCAAGACATGACAATAAGAAAATAATATGGAATAAAAAAAAGAATAGCTTTCACTTCAGTCAAGTCCCCCCCAAACATCTACCTAACATTAAAAGGGCATAAATAAAATGACTCAATCAAAACATCCCAGTCACACCAATCACATTTTACACAATTTAGCCTGCACACTACTAACTAAACGTAATCTTATAGGCTGATATGTGTCGACATCTTAACTTCTAAATTGGTTTTACTGAAGTAAAACAAAAGGCATACAAAAATCTCCCAATAAGGCCCTAAAATAACACAAACAGCATCTAGACAGCTGACAATAATTTAAGACCCTGAAAACATGAATAGGTTAGGACGTTTAACATCACTCTCAGCAGACACCTGCATAGTTAAAGGAGAGAAGAGGCCAAATGGATATTCACTATAAATCGACAGGCTTCGTAGCAGACAGCAGCCTTCCTTGGTTGAGAGGGTTTCTGGGTGAACCTCTGTAATAGTTCATGTCCTTCCCAGCTAGCTGCTGCAGAGGCTTCTGAGCTCCTGATGGCTCATTGGTTGAGCAGTCCACTTGGGTCTTTGATTGGACCTTGTTGGTCACGTCGCCCAGCGCACAGGACTTGGTGCGTGACTTTTTTGGAGGCACTGGAGGGGGCTTCTGTAAAGGGCACGTGCGGCTGGATGGCACCTCGTGTTCTCCGTGGTGAGGTTGAAGTTTTGGGTGAGGGGAAAGGCCACTCTCTAGACTCACAGCCTTTGCTACTTGTCCACGCTGGTTGGTGATGGTACCTGCATTTCTAACAGGTTTCCTGCTCTCTCCCATGAGAGAGTTAATCCTGCGAACAGTCTGACGCACAGGGGTGCGGTGGAATTTAAGCGGTGACTTGATCTGATTGCTCTTTGAGCCTGTGGGAGAATAAATGGTGAGCTTGTTGAAGTGCTGAATGTGGTCTGCCACACGACGCTTTTCAGCCTCCTGACTGTGTGATGAAAACGTTGGTTGTTTTTGGACTTTGGTACCAATCTCTGGAGAAAGTTCCTTCTTGTCATGTAACACACTGACTACAGCGTCAGTTTTAGGTGGTGTAACAAACTCCTTTCGGAGTTCAAGACCTGGTTTGTATGGAGTTGACTGCCGTCCAGAAGAGACACCTAGTCTGAAGTGAGCAGGACTTTGGATATCCAGAGCATCAATCAACTTGCTGCAGTTCATCTCCTCCATCTCCCTTTCTCCTGCTCCTACTGTGAAGCTGTTATTCCCACCAGCAGGAGCAGCACAGAGAGAACCTTTCTCATCCTGGATGACTGGGCTGTGGGATTCAGCAGCCTCAAGAACTACACTATCAATATGCAAAGGAGACAAAGCAGCAATTTCAATCTGGCCAAAAGTAATGTTCTGTTCATTAGCCAGAAGGCTCTGCTGCATACAGAAGCTGGGGGCTTCACTTGGCACAGACAGAGATTTGGCTGTTGAAGTCTCTGGAGGAGGATCTGTGATCATGTTGGATGGTTTTGAAATACTTGCTCCTGAGGCTTTGCGGGACTCCTGTATGACAGCCTGGAGATCACTTCCAGACTCTGAGAAGGCCTTCTTGATTTTCAGCAGGGTGGGACCGGTTTGTCTCTGGGCTTCAGGGATTGAGCTCTCGCTCTCGAGGCTCTCTGCACTGGAAGCACAACACAACTTCATGGGAAGGCTGCTTACTGCTGGGGGCTTGGACACGACGATGGCGGGCTCAGACATGTAGCTGCTTTTAAGGCACAGGTTCATTGGAGTATCCGTGAAAGACCCGCCGCTCAAGGCCTGGGCTCCTACGGGCGTCTCCGCACACCACAAGCTTCGCTGGGCATTTAAGTCACATCTGGGCGTCAGCAAGTTGTCTTCAGACTTACTAATGAACTTGGAGCCTGGAAAGGTACATTTTTGATATGCATTACATGACAAGAAGATTTAATATTTTATTTTAAGCATAAAGTTCAGCTGTCTGGTACTTACTCTTGGATTCAGTTTTTCCAGGCTGAACTGATGGAATGAACTCTGTCTCTTTGGTGAAACGGAAACTGGTGGTGCTCTCCTGTTTGGCAAGTCGCAAACCAATGGACTCAGAAGCCTTTATGAGCAGCATGAAATGAGAAATGAAAGAGGGTGAAATGTCAGAGTAGTATTTTGTTAAAAAGGATCCCACAGAAAAAAACCAAAAAGTAACATTAAGATGTTAATATCATGACTTTTGCGGTTAGTTCTTCAGAGGATGATAAAAATCACTCAGAAGAAACAATCCATTTGATTTTTTTAAAAGTTTTTATTAAATCAAGAATACACAAATGACTATAAAGCATTAGTATAGAGCCTTAAACAGCCTACACAATGTACTCAAACACCGGTTACTTATTATATATATATATATATATATATATATATATATATATATATATATATATATGGGGTGCAACGATATTCGTATCGATATTGAACCGTTCGATACAGTGCTTTCGGTTCGGTATGCATATGTATCGAACAATACAAAATTTGTAATTTATTTTATCAACTTTCCTTCTGACGATGCTGTCTGTGTTGAACGCTCAGTGAATCTGCGTTCGACTACTCCGCCTAGGCTCGACAGTGCAGCCTAGGCGGAGTAGTCGAACGCAGATTCACTGAGCGTTCAACACAGACAGCATGGTCAGAAGGAAGAGCGCAGGGCAAGCTAGCGAGACAGAAGTTAAGCTCTCCTTGCAACTTGGACCTCCCCCACCCTCATTCAGATCTGGCGTTTGGAATTATTTTGGTTTTCATGTGACGTATGACCCTGAAGGTAAGCGAGTCATGGACTAAAGTAAAACAGTATGTTGGATGTGCCAGCAATGCTCAATTACATGGGTGGGAACTAGTGTGTTAGCGCAGTTAGCTCGTTAACGTGTTGGCCGTCTAGCCCCATGCACGGGGCGATCGGCGGTAGCTCGTTAACGGAGATTTGCCATGTTGTGGCGTTAAGGTCCTTTCAACAAGATTAACCTGAAAGCACTAGTGGGAACACAACGAATATGACTGCACATTTACGCTGACATCATCCTAGTGCAAAGACAAAGATGAGTGATTCCTCAATCAGATACAGGGCTTGCAATATCGCTAGCCCGACGTCCTGGGGCTAGCGATTTTTCCAGTCGGGCTACCAAAATCTATCTCTGCCCTGCCCGTCCGGCTATTGTAGGAAGGAAAAATATATGTCAATGCTTTTGCATTCTTTCGGAAATGTAGCTGGGTAATTATGTCATTGGCATCGGTGAGCCACTGTCAATATGTGACATATTGAAATCGCGTTTGAATTTGCGCTTGTTTTTTTGCTTTCCCTTTGCAATCGTGCGAACTGTGTATAGAGAGCGACAGCACTGATCTGTGAGTGATGATAATTTGTGCACCAATTCCTCTGACATCGTCTTATCAATCGTTAGCTTACTATGCAAACATGACAAGTGAAATCTCCCGCAGCTTAAACATGTGAGAGGTTGATCGCGCAGAGAATCGCTGAGCTTATGTGAGTGAGCGTGTAAAAGCATTTCAGTTCTGCTGAGCCAAATAAGACAGGTCAGGGTGAAGAAGTGACAGCCAAAGAAAAGCTTACCACAAAACGGAAAAGTTATGACAAATCAGACTATAAGGCAAAAAGAAAGTGCAGCTTTATGGTTTCATGGACAAAAGAATTTCTGTGGCTGCAATATGATGAGCTATATAACCAGGGCTGCACATAAGTGGTCCGCAGGTGCTGTCAAAATAAAAAACATGCACAAGGGTTAAATTTAAAAACTGTACTTTTGAGTTAAAATATATATTTATAATTTTAATAAATGACAAATTAAAAAGGCATGAACATTTTTTTTTGTATCGAAAAAATATCGAACCGTGACACCAAAGTACCGAACCGAACCGTGAATTTTGTGTATCGTTGCACCCCTAAAAAAAAAAAAAAAAATATATATATATATATATTTATTTTAACATTCGTCCACCTGAGTGCTTAGTGTAGTAAAATCACTGAAATCTAAGCATAACAAACACCATTCTATTGTTTGGTACCATGCAAATATCACAATTTGGTCAGTAATATTACATCATATTACAATTACGATTACCTTTAAAGTCCTGCATGGATTACTTGTTTTAGAGTTAGTCACTTTAAGTAAACTTAGAACATTAAAAACAACAATAAAAAAGTGCTACTGTGCACAAATACATGCCACATTACTCCTCATGTGCAAATGTATTAATTGCAGATTATGCATGAATGCACTTGACTAATCTTTCAGTGTTTATGGGAAAACCAGAGAAGTGGTTGATTTCCATCAGGCCAACACACTTACAGCGTCTTTGCTGCTCTTCCCCCCGAGGCTAAAACGCAAGCGCAGGGACTTGTGTGGAGCTTCTTTTTTGCTTGTTTTAGGAGAAAAGCAACCAGCCTTTCCAGACTCAACTCTGAAAAGGATAAATAAATAAAACAATTATTAGCAAGATAAGCTGGGGATAGCCTTTAGATTAAAGGCTAAGGCTTTACAAGTGTATCTTCCTTTGGATGAGGGGTGGGAAATTCATTTTCCCAAATGGCAACATTTGAAATTGGGACTGTTGTGGAGGGCTACACCGATAATCAAAGAGAAAATGAATACATAGTTCAGCTTATTGGTGCTGCCCTTCACAACAGTCCCAGTTTCTCATGTTGCCACTTAGAAAATGAATTGCCCGCCTCTACTTTACATGATTTTAAATAGAAAAAGCAACAAAAGTGAGAAATGAATGATCACATCTGTACCTGTTGATAAGGTGTCTGCTGCTGAGTCGTCGGCTCTTCTTCCTTGCAGATGTGGTCGGTTGCCTTCTAGACCTCCCTGCTGACGACAGGACATTTTGGGAAGAATCCAGCATCCCCGAAGTACTGCAGGCTACAATATTTAAGGAGGAAAATTAAAGCTGTATTAAGATCAAGAGATACCATAGCAGTTTATGCCCAGTAATTAAACATTCTTTACTACCTGATCCAGGTGTGGAGGGCCCGTTGAACAAAATATTAGGAAGCAATTCTATCCCAAGGTTCTTTTTGACAGATCTACGTTTCTTGTTTGAAAAGCCAAAAGAGCTGCCAGACTCCAGAGGAAGTTTTCGCTTGGAGGCTGGTGTTGAAATCACAGGAGTTGCAGAAGAAAAGACTGGCAAAAATCACAGAAGAATTAATGTCTTCACACATGCAGGATTTGATCATTTCCATTTGAAAACATGCCAAAAGGACTCAGAAATATTGGCAGAAGCTTGTAAAAAAATAAAATAAATAAATAAATAAAAAAAAAAAATCATTGATGCAAAAAAAAAAAAAAAAAGGCCGAAGAGTGAAAAGCCAATCAAGCAAGCCTGTGCATTATTCATTCATTATCACGGTAGATGCAAACTGCTTTAATCCAAGTGCAAAAGAAGATTTAAGCACGAAATCAAATATGTTCCCAGATTTATTTATTTTATTAAGGAAATTTTAGCTTGTCGTTTCTTTTGTATAGCAGATGGATTACTACAGTTTTATCATGCTACATGGCAAGCAACATTACCCCGTCTGACCACGGTACATACCAAGACTGTCTGTGTGGGGGACATTTGTGGGTGTTCTATTAGTTTTTATCTTATTCAGTGCACCATTGACCACATCTGAAATATGAGCCAAATACACATTTACTGACTACAGCAGTTTAAAAATAACATTATTGAATAACATGCACTGCAATGCAGTGCTTACTTTCACTTGCATTTGTCTGATGTCTTCAATGACATATTCCAGTTGAACTGAAACTACAAATATTCACATATTGTACCAATAAGCAAAGAATTACTGTAAATCTGATATAGCCTTACCACCCAAGCTGCGCCTGCCTTTCCTCTTCATTCCCGAGTTCAGCTCCGGCTCTTCTAGTTCATCATGAGCAGGAGACAGAACCCCTGCCTCACAGCCCATCATGGCAGGAACTTTGTCTTGAAGAAACTTTGGTAACACACCTTCAATGCACAGACAGTCAAATATTTAGAGGTAAAACAGAAGAGTGAAACCTGACATACAGAAGAAATGCTTTTAAGATCAGCGCCTCAGGTCATACCAAAGCTGTGAGCATTCTCTATGAAACGCTGGACTACAGCGGCCTGCAGTTTGAGGCGTTTCTCAGTGTTGGCGTTCATCTTCTCTGTGCCATCACCAGAGTGGAGGAGGTTGGGTGCCAAGATTACAGACAAGTTACTGCTATCCATCTTATTCTCTGCACTCCTGTGATAAAGCAGTAACAGTAAAATATCAATTCTTTAAATATAAAAGTATTATGTAATAAATAGCATAAAGAGAATTTGAAAAAAGGTGGTTTTACGTTAACTTACCTTTTAGATACATTGTAAAGAAAGTCAAAAAAATAACGCAGCACACATAAGTTCCTGTCTGGCAAAACACAAGACAGCAACATGGTGGCAGAGGTCCTCTCCTCCTCATTTGGGAGCTGCTGAGCCTTGAAGAAGGCTTCCTGCAGCTCTGTGGGAAGCACGGGCTCCGGTAACTCACGGAAAAACTGCTTCACCAGACCCGCCACATCGCAGGGAAGAGCAGTAGATAGGCACTCTTCACCCACATCCAATTTTGCCTGGACAGACAAAACACAGCTCTGTTGTGTTAGACAGTCCCCAGTGTCAAGGTCACTCGGTGAAAGCGAGGTCAGCTTCAGCCATCACTCACCCTGAGTGCTTTCAGACGAACAACAGAGCCTGATTTTCTGAACAGGCCCTCTGTGTCAATCTGTGCTAGCAGCCTCATGCACGCATCAACCAGAAAACTAAGGGCAGTTAAAAAAAACACAAAAACAAAAAAAATCATTAGTATAAAATGCACAAGATGGGACATGAAACAACTTGCCAGCTGCAAGTTTGAATAGCCTAAAATATGCATTATTACCTACCTTGGAACACTCCCACATTCCATATTGTAATATGGCAAATTCTCCAGGGACATACCAAAAACCTTTGTCTGGGGAAAAAATAAACAATAAAACATTATGTTTGCCCAGTTTTACAACTTAACAACAAGGCTTGAAAGTTGGAGGAACAGAAACGTAGCTATACTGCTGCAATAAAACTAACAATCTATAGGCTGCATCAAGCCACTCACATATTCATCCATTGCAACACTGTGGTTATACAGTTAGTGTGGTCTTCCTTAGAGACCAAAACCACTGCCAAAATTGCCATTACTTTTGACCAGTTGACTGACTGGATGCCAAGCATTCCTAAGTTTAAGAGCGACACAGAGGCACTTTGTTGGTTTAAAACTGTCCAGCCTTTTTCAGCAGAGCAGAACTTTAGTACTTGCCTTCTTCCTTCTGACCTAAAGGTTGGACTGTTTCTATTAATTCTCTATCCACAAGAGGGACTATTCGTGCAAATGCAGAAGTTCAGCCTTCATTTGAAAAGTCAAAGTGTGTTGCAACTAACCTTGTGACTCCTGTAACCCATTTATAAGTAGAGGGGAGGGCTTCAGTAGTTATTTCCACATTAACTGACATTCACTTTAGCAACTTACATCTAATCATCTGTGCCGTCACAATGTCAAAGTGTGTATTAAAGAAATATTTTAAAACCCACACAAATATGAAGCTATATAAGAAAACACTGGCCTTTAGACTCTAACAAAATCTATGCTGTGAACAATGACGGCAACACCCAAACAAAGCACCTTCAGTGCTTGGGTGACAACAGTCTGCGAACAAATGGGACTCGTCAGCTTTCAATAATATGCTAATTAATTCAAGAGTCTAACCAACACAATGCCCAAGGTTAATAGTGTGAACTTGCTGATTTGTCGTCTAACTACACCAACACAACGATTATGATGAAGTCCTACATTTCAGAATCGCTGCAAATAATACAAGTGAGTGGTGTTGAAGATTAGTAAAAACGTTTTATTTAAACTTACCGAGTTGCTGGCTGCTGACTTGCAGCTGGCCGCTTTGTTTTTGTTCCAGTTCTTTGTTTTAATCCCGTACGCTGAGCGGAGGTGCTGCACGGCCACTAGACGCATCACATTTTTCTCCATGACTCTCATTTTTGCAAACGTACCTCGAAATTTTGCACTGATCACTTATCTCTGCCACAGCAAACTCGCACTCACAGCTCTAACAGTTCAGGCCTGACCGCAGCCTCTTTGACTTTGTTAATTTCCCCAAGACCTCCGGACGATAACTCATGCTCAGCGTGAATATTAAGCGTCCATAAAGCTCTGTAGCAACACAACCGTTGATCAGCTGTATGGAGAATAACCTTACTTAGTCCTAATGAATAGACAACTCGACTAAAGTTACATTATGGAGCACTTATCTAAAGGTTAACTTCGTGCATACGTTGCGATGCAGTTAGCTAGCTAACATTAGCCAGCTAGGTTAACACATTGACTTTCCCCTACTCTGAAATAACCGACACAGCATCTAAGTGGCACGCGGTCTAAAACGGCCTACCTCCTGTAAAACAACAAACTCTATAAATTAAATAAGTTTAACTCGTTAGCTAGCTAACTGCATTGTAATAAGGTTCGCTCCTCACATCGGTTGCCCACTGTTTCCGCAATGCATTCAAACAGCGGCGCTCCCTGCTCTCTCCGCTGTGATTGGCTGAAATCCTTTTGAATAACGTGCTTGCTTTTTTGTTTGTTTTAACACCCAGAGCAGCCTCACTGGGCGGTGCAGTTTCTGTTAAGGCAGAGCAAAACTCAAGCAGACGCTGCGATCAACCGGTAGGCCATGTAGTTTAAATGAGTCAACCATTTGAAAAGGAAATTTCCGCTTTTTCGTGCCTGTACACAGACAGTGCCTCTTTTATGATGTGTCTAAGATGTCTAGTTAAATATAACCTGACTTTTAAATAACCAGCATGTTTACTGACACCACCTGAGTCTTTAAGGACTTTAAGGACTGGGAATTGTAAAAGTTTTTATACCAGAGAAATGACCTAGTTTTGACGCCGCCCTGTTAATTATCTCAGTTAGACTATTTCTTACATGATCCATATTTGTTTCACACAACAATATCATAGGAGTTTCTCTCACAAAGGTTTGTCTTTATTACAATAGAACATACACTTATATACATGAGACAGCAACGTGAAAATGCATGGATGAAAGGAGGTGTGCTTAGAAGCATTTCCTGTGAACAATGGAAGGGCCGGCCTCATCGTACTCCTGCTTGCTGATCCACATCTGTTGGAAGGTGGAGAGGGAAGCCAAGATGGAACCACCAATCCAGACGGAGTACTTCCTCTCAGGTGGAGCAATGATCTAAGGAAATGTTAAACACCATTTAATCAGAATCAGAATACTTTAATCCCTAAGGAAATTATCTGGGTTACAGTTGCTCAAGGTCAATAACAGTAACAGACTGAACTAATTAAATAATTCAATATATTACAAAGTTTACGAAATAAATGTTCATGATGTGTTAATTGACTTCATCCATGAGTGTATTTACTTAAAACGTCTGCAATTCTCTCACCTTGATCTTCATGGTGCTTGGTGCCAGGGCTGTGATTTCCTTCTGCATACGATCAGCAATACCAGGGTACATGGTGGTGCCACCAGAGAGCACATTGTTGGCATACAGGTCCTTACGGATGTCAATGTCACATTTCATTATGCTGTTATAGGCAGTCTCATGGATACCAGCAGACTCCATACCTGGTGGAAAACAAGTAAAAAGATTAAAAAGGTGTTTTGTAACATAGAAAGAAACAGCGTAACTCAAGCATCGAGACTGAACTCACCAATGAAAGAAGGCTGGAAGAGGGTCTCTGGGCAACGGAAACGCTCATTACCAATGGTGATGACCTGACCATCGGGCAGCTCGTAGCTTTTTTCCAGGGAGGAAGAGGAGGCAGCAGTGGCCATCTCATTTTCAAAGTCAAGAGCCACGTAACATAACTTCTCCTTGATGTCACGCACAATCTCACGCTCAGCTAAGGACCAGAACGTTTAGCTATTTAGGAAAATCCAATTCATACATTTTTAATACGCAAACTAATTAATCAAGATGGCATAGTCCTACCAGTTGTGACAAAGGAGTAGCCACGCTCAGTCAGGATCTTCATCAGGTAGTCAGTAAGATCACGACCGGCCAAATCCAGACGCATGATGGCATGTGGGAGAGCATAACCCTCATAGATGGGAACATTGTGTGTTACACCATCGCCAGAGTCCAGCACAATACCTTTAACGAGCAAATAAGAGCAGCAGTTCAGCTATGTCACTCATCACTCACTATACAATGTTGCTGACATCACTGAGAACACATGCTGCTGTAGGGGGATTAGCACCTCCACTTGACAAGGAGACAGATGACAGACACAATAATAGTGTAAACACACACATCATACACATCTCTTGCTTAAGTACTGGATCTGTATTTTACATTCTGGAATAACTGATCTCAGACTCAAATAAACACCTGGAAAAATGATTGAAGTTTACTGACCAGTGGTACGGCCAGAGGCATACAGAGACAGCACAGCCTGGATGGCCACATACATGGCAGGAACGTTGAAGGTCTCGAACATAATCTACAAGAGAAAGCAAGCAGAATCAGAGGGAGAAGAAACACACAACTTACGTATAAATGGGGTCTAAAACAATTGATTAGTTGCTTTAAATACCTGAGTCATCTTCTCCCTGTTGGCTTTGGGGTTCAGGGGAGCTTCAGTCAGCAGGGTGGGGTGTTCCTCAGGAGCTACACGCAGCTCATTGTAGAAGGTGTGGTGCCAGATCTGACCGAGGAAAGAGAAGAAATCTGAAATAACTGGATAAGCAACAACCTGATCTTACTAACGAGGCACCAAATGCTCTTATAATGGCTGTAAAGATAAAGTGGGGTGTAGGTGAAATTGCACAAACCTTCTCCATATCATCCCAGTTGGTGATGATGCCATGCTCAATGGGGTACTTCAGTGTCAGGATACCCCTCTTGCTCTGGGCCTCATCGCCTACATAGCTGTCTTTCTGACCCATACCCACCATCACACCCTGAAAAAAAGACACATGAGCTGGAGTATAAAACACATGAAAACAGTTACCCTAAACATATTTTTAACATTGCACTAAGATAGTTTTTTGCTTGGAGCATACCTGGTGGCGGGGCCTTCCAACGATGGAAGGGAAGACAGCACGGGGAGCGTCATCTCCAGCAAATCCAGCCTTGACCAAGCCAGAGCCATTGTCGCACACAAGGGCGGTAGTCTCATCGTCGTCACACATGATGAGGCTTTACTGGGGTGATCTAAAATTTGATGAGAAGGTTTAGGCTGGTTGTTAGGAGCATCTGCCTAAATTCTCCGTCATGTAAACTAAAGATGTGTTATTGTTGAACAATCACTGACTTTATTGTTGGAGCAGCTGATTAAATGAGACCCTTTAGAGATAGAGTCAGTCACTCGTGTGGTTAATAGATACGTATTAGCTGTGATTTAACAGTCCTTTGAAGAGCAGCCAGCACTATCTGATAGCTGTTCTTATGGTATTATCACTTGTGAATACTAACACAACTCAATTCAGTGGGTGCTACAGAGCTAATTCGATGTGGATGGATGCTATTTTTGTCCGACCCTTGTCAGAAACCCCTGATACCATATCTCCACAGCCACGATTGTTCCTGGGGTATCTAAGAGCTGCTGAGGTAGCACCAAAAAGGGCCACAACCGGGAGACCTGTGAGCTATTTTAAGCTCAGCACCCCCACAGCCGTTAACAGGGTTAAACAAGTGACACATTGATCTCTTGCTATTTCAGGTCAGAGAGAAGTGCCAGGCCAGCACCCATCTGTCTGTACGCTGTGACACTCGGGTTTTACTACTTGCTTCTGTGACCCAGCTGCCTCTAAACCTAAGCCACTGAGTCACTGGTAAATTTAACCAACATCCTCTCAGAGTTGCACTTTCCAAGTACTACTCTAGTGTGACTTTGTAGTGTATCGGTATACTTTGTGAGACTTTGCACACTACAAAGTGTACCGATCACAGGAAAACACATCACCCCACTGTCAGTCGTTTGTGGCATCACATGCAATCAAACCATTTTAAGCAAAAAACAGGTAGAAATAAGACCAGCTTTCACTGTGCTCCACAAATCCAGTCAGTGATTCTAACTTCTGAGGACGCTGAAATAACCTAATCTATTCTCTCATAAAAGTAAAAAAAATAAAATCCTTCATTTCAAATAACAGGTAGTAACTTTCCTGAAGGCAAAAAGAAGGCAGTTGCACAAGCAGATACCTCTTCAGTGATTCAAAGAGACACACTTTGAAATGTACTCACCTAAGCAAGCTGGAACACAGATGCTTCCACTGGGATGCAGGGTCACAGTCAGAGGATCCCCTTAAATATGCCCCACAATGGGTCGAAGGACAAGGGGCGGGGCTGAGGGTTCACACGAGTCCAAATAAGAGCTGCCAGCAAAAATCCTCATGCCCTTGGAAATGTGTGTTGTTTCACATACATGGAAGAGACTTCTCTACAGTGCACTCCTACTCGCTCACAGTTTAAACATGACATGTTAGTTGAGTTACTCTTGCTTTTCGGATGCACCCAGAGATGACTATTGATATGAACCACTGAAAATCTTTTTCAAAAACTGGTGTAGATGGTTGTTATATGTAGGTCTTTAAAAAAGCTTTTTAAGATAATTAAGCATTTTTCTATATTGTTACTAAAACTATATCGGATGTCTTTCTTTATATAACTATACTGTAGAACAAGAGTAATAAAGGAAAGGAAGAAAGGAACATAAAGCATCATCTGCATTTTAGTTACGGTGCAATCTCTTAATAGGTCTCAAATAATGTCAAAGTCTTGATAATATATCTGTATAATATTTGAAATGATGTGTTTCCCAATGTGGAACTAATACAACTCATCCCTCACAGGTTTTGCTGATCCATCCAGTCAAGACAGCGTGACTGGTGTCTCGCTAAGGAGATGAAAACAACCACTCTGCTGGTATGTGCACTGAGCCTCCTCAGTGTGTGGAACAGCTGATGGTATTGCCAGAAGGGCTCTATCTGATCTGGCTCTCTGTGTCAGCGCTCCATCATGATTGGCTCAGCTTTCTCCTTATAGGGTGATGGTGAGGAACAGAGTCATTAATGAGCAGCCACTGAGGTTTCACAGCTTGCAATGAGGAATTCCATATAAGTGCCACTCACTGCTTAAGGTGCATTTTCCTTTATGTCCACTGAACCTTGTGATGTAATATTTTCACATCTGTGAATGAATGATACAAACATTTGGCATAATCGTTGGTGTAGCACAAGAATGTTCCCTTTGGGATTTTTCTGTATCTCAGGAAATGTCACTCATTTATTTGTAATGATTACAACAATAATTAAGTAAATATAATGAAGAATAACTCTGATCTAAAAGAGAAATATGTGCAGTATATGATAGGTAAGGGAATGTGAGAGCATTCTTCTGCTCCACACTGCCCCAGCAGACACAAGTGCCTCCTATTTATAGCTGTACTCCACAGATAGGAGCTGGATGCAGACGAAGCATCACATAGTTATGTGCATGACAAAGTGGACTTTTAATAGAAGACTGGATTTATATTGTTTAGATACAAGAAAGTAAGGGGTGTGATTCACAGTAAAAATATAACAAAGGGCGACAGTTACAGAGCAAAATTAGGAAACAGAATTCAGTCTTGAACTGTGAGGATTATAAAAAACTAAATAAAGAATACCTCAGGTGTATTTATGGGTGGAGAGGGACATTATGGCAAAACTATCACTCCATCCATTCATCAGTCTCACGCCCAGTTTAGGATCACAAGTTAAACTAATGTACATGTGTCTGTGCTTTGGGAAGAAGCCAAGGTTCCCCGCTCAGCAAAAAACTACAAATCCCTTTTCAGAAAACGTGGAGCGCTGTGTAAAAAAAATAAATAAATAAACAACTGAGTGAGGTGCACATTAATGAAATCCGTAATTCGGACTGTGGAAATATATCATGTGCTGAACCTGGGATTTTTATTTATTTACAACCCAAATCCCCCAAACTTGGAAAACTGTGTGAAATTCAAATAAAACCAGTATGCAATGATTAGCAAACTTTGGAAACCAATGTTTTATTCACAATAAATCCTCGAAAACATATAATTTGTTTAACCTGAGACATTTTACCATTTAATTAAAAACATGCATATACGGGTTTTAGATCAACATATACCTCCATGCAGATGACGCCTTTATAAGGAAAGCGGTGCTCACACTCAGTCGAGTGCATTAACACATAGCTACAGTTTACCCTCTTCATTTGTTATGACTCGTGGGCTGTACTCAGTTTTCCGCACTTCTTATGCATTCCGGCATGTACCGTTCATTTCACTGCATTCCCCTCATTTTAAGACCTACTGATGACTGATACGTCCTCATTAAACCTTAGCACTGAAAGATGGTGTATTTCCTTTTTTAAAGACTGTAACTTAAACTGATAAATCACATATTAAACTACATATTTAAAAAATGTTTATTAAAACTAACCAACATTTTCCACCAATTCAATTCAAATTCTTTATTGTCCCACAAGGGGAAATTCCACTCTCAACAGGCTTCACACCGAGACCGTGACGATTACTGCTCTCTGGAGGCCTTCTTCGACACGGCTACGTGATGACGTTTCACATGCGACACGCAACCTACAACAGGCATGCGCCAGATACAACGTTGTTGTGTTCGTCCGTCGACTGCGTGGTAAGTTGGCGTTCACTTCATGTCAGGCAAGCTGAGTATCTGCGGAGTTTGGAGCTTACAGAGTCGGGGGAGCTGAGTGCGGTGAGTGCGGGGCTGGAGCTGCGCGCTGAGCGGATCCGCTTCCTCCTTCTGTTTGACGGCTGTGGGCGTGCGGACGGGGAGACTGCCATGTAGCTGAGGCAGAAGAATGAGCAGTCAGCGCACTTCAGCGGACGGGACAGACGACTACGCGGTTCAGCAGGAAAATGAACTAGAAGCCCTCGCGTCTATTTTTGAAGATGATTTCAAGGATCTGCGGAGCAACGACCCCTGGAAGGTAGATCCACCTTCTATCTGCGTGCAATCCTCCACTTCATGTTAGCGGAATGCAGAGGACTGCCAAGTGTTTGCATATACGAGTGTTAACTGGAGTAAACTGCGGTGCAAATCAACGAGGCTCCTTTTGATTTGGTTTTCAGGTTAAAAGGCCACCAGAGGTGTACCTCTGTCTGCGGCCCAATGGGCTAAACAACGGACAGGAGTGTTACGTGACCGTGGACCTGCATGTCAAATGTCCTCCCACGTATCCGGACGTGTGAGTACTGGCTCCCTTTCTTTGCCAATTCTCCATCATTGTCGCTGCACTGCAAGGTGTCCATTCACATACTGCCCATCTACTACAGGGCAGCTCAAACATGAGGTGCACGGGCCAGAGTTGGGCCTGGCAAAGACTCCAGTCTGGCCCACTGGGCAGCTTTGGAAAATGTGAAGGAATGCACAGATTTTGGAATTTTATTTGATAAAGTTTGCAGCTTGCAGAAGAAAGAATGAAGCTGGCAAAGCTTTGACGACAGCTCGCTTTTATTTTAACGGTCTCTGTGCAACTCCCACTGAGTAACACGTGTTTACAAGGCAACGCTATTGTTGCCACCATGCTCACCCTTATTTATATACTTGAACTTACACTTGCCCTCTTTATTGGATTATCTATTGTACATTTTCCCACTTCCAGTATTTTTTTTTTTTTTTCACAATTTAAAAATCTCAGACAATACTTGAACATGAATATCGCCAAAACTATGAAAGATAAAAGTCTTTCTTTCCATAAAAGGGACTCAGGATCTGTAATTTGGGACGTATGGATCAAAAATGGCTAGAATAGTGACTAAATAGATAAAATATCGAAATTAAATACCATTCAAGCAGTCCTGTAAAGTCACATATTTTAGCACACACTAATAAAAATAATTATCACATTGCAAAAGACTAGTGACAATCTTTGAAAGTCCAAATAATGCTAAATAAAACACGTGCAGTACTTTTTAACATTATTGCACATTATCCTGGGAGAGCCTTATGGGTCAGGTTACATTTAAAATGCATTAAGAGGCATTAAAAAGCACAAGTATCTGTTTAAAAGAAATCGTACATGCATATAAATATAGCAGAACAGCTGAGAGTTATGAAAAACATAACAGTAGTTCATCTCATGAGTAGGTCAGCTTAATGCCATGACTACCACAGGCAAGCAGGGATGTATTTTTAATTATTATGTCTGACTAACTTGACATTATTGGGCACTAACAGGCCTCCAGAACTGGAGCTGAAGAATGCCAAAGGCCTTTCAAAACGACAACCTCAAAAATCTCCAAGCTGAACTCAACAAGCTGGCGGCGGAACAATGCGGAGAGGTGAGCATACACTCGCAGACGCACGTGCAGTCCCATGTGTGTTGAGATTTTCATTAACTTATTTATCTGTGAACTTAGGTGATGATTTACCAGCTAGCGGATCACATTCAGGGTTTCCTGAGCGAACACAACAAGCCTCCGTCGCGCTCCTTCCACGAGGAGATGCTGAAGAACCAGCGGAGGCAGCAGGAGAAACTAGCGCTGGAGGAGCAGCAGAGAATGGACCAACGACGCAAGCAGGAGGAGGAGATGGTTAGGACAGGAGGAAGAAACGCTGATTAGGCTGCAGTGTAATGCCCAAGTGATTTGTGTGGTCCGGTCACAAAGGCTACAGGATGGCTTCATGTTATTCATTCACAGCCTGACCGTCTGTGATTTCTAGAAACAGTTCAGGCTGATGATTCACTCTTTTACTAGGAAAACTGGCAAATTCCAGCTTTCTCCTGTTGTTAGTTGGTTATGAATAAATATTTTTGTGATGATGATGATGATGATAGAGGTACTATTCATGCTGTGTCCTTCAATTTTTTTAGGCCAGATATCAGCTATTATGACTTTAGGACTATAATAGGAATATAGCATTTATCAGTTGACGTGGAAAACATCATTTTTAAGTTCCTTTCATGGGAGTTTTACCACAAAAAAGGCAAAGTATCTTAAATTAAATTCTTAATTGGAGCAAAATCTTTGACACTGACAGTTTAAGTAAGCTGCAAAAGGTGTATTGTGATGGAATTTTCTTATTCCTTTAGGAAAAAGAAATCATGGCTGAAATCCAAAGGAGAGAAGAGGAAAAGCGAGAGGAAAAGAGAAGAAAGGAAATGGCTAAACAGGTGTTCTCGCTATTTGATTTCTATTTGATTCACTTGATTTCGTTAATCATCAGTAAAATCACACGGATTTTATAGATCGCAGTCAGAGCAACCCGTATAACTAAGCCATCAGTATTGTAAGTGACTCTTTGAATGGCTTTCTATTTGCAGGAGCGACTCGGGAGCATGGAGCATTCGATGTCTGTGATGGGGAAGAGTCCACCCAGCCCAGGAGGCGCAGCTTCCGAACTGTTTGAAGCCAAGAAAGCAGCTGGCAATCGCCGTCGGACTACCTCAAATTCCCGCCACAGGTACACGTCCTACATACAGAAAAAGCTTCTCATGTTTAACAAAGTGCAGTAATAATGCTTAGATATGTCTCCTTCACCAGACGGGACACGGTTAATGAGGACAACAGTCGCCCGCAGGAGGTTCTTCACTTCAGCAGCAATGTTTTTGGAGAGCTTGCTGTGCACCAAGGGAAAAGCTTAGGTGAGGGCCATCAGACTGGCGCTGCCAGCCACGTGGCGAAAAACGTAATATGTCTCTTTAAATGTATTTCTTTTTTGGTGCGTTTCCGACAGGTGTAAGTGAACGGTTCGGTCGTAACATTTATTGCGGGTTTGAGGTGAACTCTGGCGATTTTGCTGTGATCTATGAGTGGTCGTTGCAGTGGAACAAAAAGATGAGCAAGTTCTTCACCACCCAGGAGAGAGGAAGGATTGAAAACTGTAAAAAACAGGCAAGTAGAGAGGAAGGGGGGCTTTTTATTAAGAATTTGCTGATTAAATCTTGCATTTTAACTCATAAAGCCTTTACGAACATGCATGCTTAAAGCTTGGCACATTTCAACTTGCGTTGTGCAGATCCATGCAGCAGAAAATGAGTTTAACTCCCTGCTGCGGCTGGAGCACCCAAACTTGGTGCAATACTTGGGGCTGAGCGTGGTCGAGAAGGAGGAATGCATCGTGGTTTACATGCTGGTGGAGCACGTGGCCGGGAACAGCTTGAACCAAAGCCTGACCGCCCACGGCCCGGTCCCTCTGGATAAGCTCTGCCACTACACGGCCCAGCTGCTGACCGCTCTCGACTATCTGCACTCCAACTCCGTGGTCCACAAACAGCTGGGGCCCTCCAGTGTGCTGGTGGACTCCGAGGGGAACATTCGAGTGACCGATTACAGTTTATCAAAGAGGTTTGCTGACATCTGCAAAGAAGACTTTTTCGAACAAGCTCGCGTGCGTTTCTCCGAGGAAACGGCGATGCCAACGAAAACGGGCAAGAAAGGCGACGTGTGGAACCTGGGACTGATGCTGCTGGCTCTGAGTCAAGGCAAGGAAGTGAAGGAGTATCCGGTGACAGTGCCGAGTAGCCTGCCTGCTGATTTTCAGGATTTCCTTCAGAAGTATGTATCGATGAATAATTCCTTATAATGTTGTATATTTTTGTAGTTTTACTGTTAATCTCACTACATAACAAACAATTTCTGTTTATATTGTTATAATATAACAATATTGTTGTCACCAACTTATAATGCAAATGAACAACCTGTCTTAGCTGACAGGTGTGACACCCAGTGTGGTCTTCTGCTGCTGTGCCCCCTTTCAGAGCTGCTCTTCTGCATAAGTTGGTTGTAATCTGTGGTTATTTGAATCACCTTTGCCTTCCTGTCAGCTCGAAACAGTCTGATCATTCTGCACTGACGTCATCGAGGCATTTTCACACAGAGAACAGCTGTTCTTTGGAAATTTTCTGCCTTTTGGACCATTTTCTGAGTTCCCAGTAGAACAGCAGACTCTGAAATATTCAGAATAATCAGCACTTCTGGCACAAGAAGCCAATTCAGAGTCACTTAAATCACAAATCTGCTGTTCAGTTTAAACTTAAGCGTGTTATTTTGACCACATCTGCATGCTGAAATGCATTATGTTGCTGTTATAGGATTGGATTGGCTAATTATATATTTGAGCTAACATGCAGTTGAATCGGTATACCTAAAAGGTAATCGGTGAGTGTGTGTTGATTTGAAAGTATTAACTTAATAAAAGTGTATAAATCGGTCTCTTATAATATCCCAGAATAAAATGTGACTACACTAAAATGTCTTGTTTTGCTGCGACAAGCCTCCAATTTGTTAGAATATAAAACGAGTAGAAAAGTTGAACAGTTCTTGGATTTAATATCTCGGGGCGATCAGATGTTTGGCACGAAAGATTGCTTAATTTAATTTTTCGATCACAAAAATGGTTACCAGATGCTTTGACTGACTAATCAATCAACTGTTTAAATCATGGGAGCTCAAATTTTGTGTTGCTAAAAAACAAAATGAACAAAAAACAGTGACTGCCTGCAAGAGAGGAGGAGGACGGGCTATTCCACGCAGTTTGCTGTGGTCTGATTTTCAGTAATGATAAACAGATGTGATTTGTTGTAAATGGGCTCAAACATGCAGACACCCTGATTTGTTCCTTTGGGTCTTGGTGTTTTGCTGTCTGCTTGCACTGCAGCCTGTAGAGTAAGATGCATTGCTGTGCAAAAGTCTTGAGCTCACCTATCATTGCTTTATATTTTGCAAGGAAACATACATGGAAATGCAGTTTCCAATTCTAATGAGCTGGAAAATCAATATTTGGTGTGACCACGTTTATTCTTCAACACAGTCTGAACTCTCTTAGGCAGCTTTCTTCTTGTTTCTAGCCTTCAGGAATAGTTCTCCAGGCTTCTTCAAGGACGTTCAGCGCTCTTCTTTGAATATTATCTGCTTTCCCCCCCATTCTCTGTCAACATGATCCCACACTGCTGCAATAATGTTGGGGTTTTTAGGCATGCCAAGTCTTTTTCTTTTCCCCTCCACTTGTTTCCTAACATTAGTTTTTTAAGGACCGATGCTGAGATACAAAGTTTTTTTTATCTTTAACTAATAGATCTTTGAGAATCACCTTGTTGATGCAAAAATACAGTTTTATATTTATTTTATATTTTATGTCTGGAAAAAGTTTCCTTTTTTTTCTTTGCCAGAGAAATGGGAAGATTTGGAAGTAACAAAGTGGCTAAAGATAAAGTTTTCTTATGGTGTTAACACTGGGCCGTCCCTCGAGTTAGATGCCTTATGCTTGAGTGATTCATAGGTCAGTGTTGAGCAACTTAACAAAAAAAACTTTAGAAATAGGGAGGCACATGGACTGGACTTGTAAAACTTTTAAAGATCATCAGAAAATCAAGAGAACTATTTCTCAAGACCATTTAAAAAAGAAAAAAAAAAGTCTGGCTCCTTGGAATAAATTCTGAAGAAATGAAGGGTTGATCACTTTTACACAGTGCAGTATATTTGTGCAACAAACGTGTTCCTGTTCTTTTGCATGTGCCAGATATTGCTTAATAGTGGGTTTTATGTGTCTTTGCGTTGTAGGTGTTTATGTCTGAATGATACTGAGCGCTGGACAGCTCAGCAGCTCTTGGACCATTCTTTCCTCAAGCCTTCCTCGCCTAAGCACCTTTCACAGTACCAGGACAACAGCCCAGAAGGTGACAGTGACACAAATGGAAACAGATGACAAAAAATGCAGTGAAATTGTTGTTGGTTTACAGTGTAAAAGTTGGTGTTGAAAATGTTTGAATAATAATAAAAACCCCTGTCTTTTCATCAGAGCAGCTGTAAATTAGTCCAAAAATTAACAACGTTCAATTCTCTCTCTTTTCTTTTTCCCCTTTTTTTGGATTATTATAATTTATTTTTTTATATATACTGAGGGAGTGCTTGCATTTAAGGAGCCGTTAACAGTTTTATATTTCTCTTCTTAAAATTGCTCAAGATGTTGATTTGTTTGCCTCTCAGATCTAGCTGTGGACTTTGCGTCATCAGTCATCCCCCGGAGTCACATCCTCAATGCTCCTTTCAGTTCGGTCTTGCAGCACAGGCAGATTTCTCGGTTTGTCTCTGAGTTTGAGGAGCTGCAGCTTCTGGGAAAAGGAGCTTTCGGTGCTGTAATTAAAGTGGGTTGAAATAGTTTACTTAGCCTGTGTGAACTTTCTCGCTCGTTTTATCTGGCAGTAAAGTTTTTGTGTTTTGTGTTTTGCCCGCATCCAGGTTCAGAACAAACTAGACGGTTGTTACTACGCGGTGAAACGCATCCAGGTGAACCCAGCCAGTAAGCAGTTCCGACGGATCAAAGGCGAGGTGACGCTGCTGTCGAGGCTGAACCACGAGAATATCGTCCGTTATTACAACGCGTGGATCGAGAGGCACGAATTGCCCGCCACAGGCGTGCTGAGCAACACCGACAGCTCCGAGCCGCTGAGCTCAGCCGACAAGGCGCCACAGCGCAAAAATGCACCGGAGCGCCTCAACGAGCTCGGCCTGCCTGACGACGTGGAGGACATCGCTCCGCCTCCCGCCCTGTCCAGCTCAGTCGAGTGGTCCACCTCCATTGAGAGGTCCTCCAGCGCAAGGTGCAGCGGACGCCAGTCCAGTGATGATGAGGATGATGACGACGATGATGAAGAAGATGTCTTTGGTGCCTCTTTTTTGTACGTTTTTTATTTTTCCTCCAAAGCACGACTTACTCCTCCAACTGCTCATGCGTCACATTCTTTTTCTTTTTTTCCCACTCAGGCCATCAAACAATGACTCAAGGAGTGACATCATTTTTGATAATGGAGATGAAAGCATGGACGAGATGTCAAAGGTTCCAATGTTTTCACTTCATTTATTAGTTTTGTTATGTTTGTTAGCGTTTGGCGTGGTGCACCAACCAGCTGGTGTTTCCTCCCACAGGTAGAGCCAAGCAAAAGGCCAGCGTCCGACACAACGGAGAGCACAGAGTCAGATCGGCACCTCATTACGGCACATTACCTGTACATACAAGTAAGCTTCCCCCACGTGCTTCACTTTTACCAACAAAGATCTGTTTTACGTCTAATCCGAGGTTTCCGTTCCTGACAGATGGAATACTGTGAAAAGAGCACTTTACGAGACACAATAGATCAAGGCCTGCATCAGGATCAGAATCGGTTATGGAGGCTTTTCAGGGAGATACTGGACGGCCTTGCTTACATCCACGAGCAGGTATGGAGCGGCTGTACTGATTGGACGGAGTATAACTGTGACTAAAGCCAAGATTTGAATATCTTATGTTCCCCCTTCGTTCTAGGGCATGATTCACAGGGACCTGAAGCCTGTCAACATCTTCCTCGACTCACAGGACCACGTGAAAATTGGCGACTTCGGCCTGGCTACAGATCATCCCGCTAACGTGGTACGCATTATTACAGTGTGGTGTGCAGCTTTCAGTTTCGCTCTGCTGACAGGCGGCACTGATTTTTGAATCATTGTTTTGATTAACGTGTAAAACTCCTCGTGAAGCTCTTATAACTTGTTAAAGCAACTGTTTATCTCTCAAAGGCTGCTGGGACATTTGAGGTGGAGGAGAGCGGCTCTGCGGTGATGGCCAAACCGGACCCAACAGGTGCAAGAGCGTTTGAAAACACGGTTTCTCATAACACCTTTGATAGCTGTGCAATAATATTCCTGTTGAACTGGCGCTCTATATTGATTTTGCATCACTGTCTCCAGGTAACATGACAGGGATGGTCGGTACGGCCCTGTATGTCAGTCCGGAGGTTCAGGGAAATACAAAAGCCACATACAACCAAGTAGGAATTTAAAGATTCACTTATTTGTCTGGACGCATGAGAATTAAAAGTTGCTAAAACTTGTTATTTGAGAACGTCTCGAGTTTTAAAGAACTTTTTATTCATGTTCTTGTCTGCAGAAGGTCGACCTGTTTAGCTTGGGCATAATCCTCTTTGAGATGTCCTACCGGCCGATGACCACGGGGGCCGAGCGCATCGCTGTCCTGAGTCAGCTGCGTGGGGTGTGTTTGTGTCAGAGCCTGAGAACAAGCTGGGTGGGGGGGTTTTGCACCTGGTGCCTTACTTACATGATTTTCTTTTTTCCCTTCATATTTACAGGAACCCATCATCTTCCCAGAGGACTTTACTTTACGTGAGCAAGGAACACAGGTGAGGGTGACTGTTGCACAGCGCTTTCTTCTCCTTGTATAAATCTCAGTCTAACAGCGGTCTGTTTCTCTCTCTGCCTTTTTCTTTATGTCTACCAGAAGAGGGTGATCGAGTGGCTGCTGAAGCACGACCCGGCTCTTCGGCCGACTGCCCTGGAGCTGCTAAAGAGCGAACTTCTGCCTCCTCCCCAGATGGAGGAGTCGGAGTTGCACGAAGTGCTGCAGCATACCATGGCCAATATCAACGGCAAATCCTACCGCACCATGGTGGCCCAGCTGTTCGCCCAGAACACCTCACCAGTCATGGATTACGCTTATGATATAGACCTCTACAAGGTGAGGAGCTGATTGAGCTGACCAAGCGTTTGCCAGTGGATTTTATTTTACTGTAGCCGTTCTTCATCTTTGCTGGATGTCAGATTAAAACTATGCTGGAAGATTTTTTTAATATACTGTTTTTAACAGCTGTGATTCATGTGAGATTTTCAAATAATGTGCTCAGATGGTGTAACAGATAATTCCTATTCAAAGCCCAGCTGAGTTGAAAGTTGATATTAGGCAAATAGGAGGTCACTCACCTGCTGTTCAAGTGCTCTATTGGTAAAAAGTGCCCAATCAGAAAGATGGATTAAAGGGAGTGGGAAGGGAAGGTAAAGTAAACTTTTTTTCTTTTTTTTTTAAGATAGTAGAGTAAGCAGTATTAGCAGAGGGGTTGTTAATCACTTTCAGCAAACCTATGGTTAGCCCTTACCCTTTTATTACATATACTGCGTGCAATAACTTATCCTCTCCCAGTCATCTGCCCTTCTGTCCACCAGAAGGTAGGAGGTGCTAAAGTGACTCTTTTCATGTTGAAGGTTGCCGATGCCTAGGGTAGGATCAGTGTCACTACTAGGGATGGGTACCGGTGTCCGGTGCCATCGGTTCTGACATAAACGGTAGTAACCAGACCAAAAAGCAGCGCACATTTCGGTGCTTTATTTCGGTGCTTTTTTTTTCCTGAGCTGTGATACACTTCTAGCCAATCATTTTACGTTTCCGAGGATAGTAGGCGGGCCCAGGTACGTACGTTCTTTTAGAGCAGAGCTACAGATTAAAAATGACCAAGGCGAAGCGGTCAAAAGTCTGGCTGCACTTCACAGCAAAAGATGCAAACTCAGCAGCAACAAGTGCTTTCAGCTGATACTGTGATACTGTCAAAGGAGGTAACACCTCAAATCTGATGAAACACCTGGCGACGCATAGCGTTTTTTTTAAAAGCCGAGAAATGCGCCGTATTTGATAGCTTGCTGTGAGACCTCACACCGAGCGCATCTACTGCGGGTGTGGTGCCTGTTATCGGACCCGGAGTTAGCAACATCCCCCAAAAACCTGAAGAGGAGAGTCCTGGCCCCTAGCCCTGCCAGTGTAGCAGAAATGATGAGGATGATGATGCAGCAGCAGCCGTTCTTCTCTGCGTGAGTAGCTTAATGTTGTTCGTCTAGGTACCCTTGCCCCTGGAGGGGGGAACTGCACCCAGACCCAGGTGGTGTTACCCTTTTCCCTGCGGTGGGGGGAGGCAGACCGCCCCGACTCCGCAGCAGCAGGGAGGCCCCACACTCCAGACCGCAGTCGGACGGCCAACTCCTCCTCCTAGCCCCCCCGCTCCAGCAGGCCGCAGAGAATGGGGGTGAGAGAAGACTCCAAACCTCCCTCCACCCGCTCATTGTAGTGTTGATGCATGTGTGTTCTAAGGTGCATTTAAAACCCAGGAGGGCATGGAGCTACCTGCCAGAGAGCAGCAGGTAAGCGCATGGTCCCTCCTGCTGGCCCTCAATGTCTACGTGTATTTAAAATTGAGAGGTGGGCAACGACGCCAGGGGTGAGGTGTACACCCTGATGGTCTTTTGGAGTCCGTGTAGCGTGCCCACCCCCAAGATCCTATATGTATGTGTAATGAGAGTGTGAGTAATGTGAATGTCTAAGTTGTGGGATAAAATTGAGGCAGAGGCAGCCAGAAGGGGACGGGGGGGGGGGGGGTAGCCTCCTCTGCACCCTGGTGACATACCCCTACTCCAAGGCCCTGCATGTGTGGGTGGTTGTGGTGGAGCGGGAAGAGGGAGGCAGTTGGAGATGGGGAGGGAAGGAAGGGAGGGGCAAGTGACCCCTCCCTGGGGCCAGCTCCCCCGCTGACCCCAGTAGGCACCCCCATACTCCGCGACCCGCCAGGGAAAGGGGGCCCAGGCCCATCCAGACCGGGGCCCAGTGCAGCAGCGCCTCCCGGCCCCACAGAGCCCGGGACAGTCCACCCAACCCCACCACAGAGAAAACTGCACCCACCCCACCATCCACTCATTTTCCAGACTACATGAGACAATAGACGCCCAGGCTGAGATCTTCCTCCACCTCTCCTGTATCTCCCCCTCCTGCAGAGAGAGTTCCTGAAGAGAGGAAAGCTCCTGCAAGATGTAACAGCCTCCCCCACCAGTCCAAGAGCCCCCCAGGTGGCTCGACGCACCGGCGGCACCCTGCGCCAGGGCCGGGCCCCCATGCACCCACCCGCCCACAACCCCGGCAACACACCATTGTCAGATCCTGCCTACTCAACGTGTAATTTACGTTGAGTAGGCTAACCACGTCATTACATTAATGCATGTATGCATGCATAAGGTGAACTAGCAAACATCATCATAGCTACATGCGACTGTCTTCTTGTTTGATGGCAGATGCTCCCTTCACCCTGGCCAAAAAGGCTAAAATGACCAAAGAAAAAGTGGAAAACAGCTAAACATGAGAGGTTTTTGGACAAAGTTTGTGTTTTTTCCATTGTTTAAGCACTGCTTCCAGCCAAGAGTGATACCATAAATCCCCTATAGCTGCAGAAAAGGCTAACATTGTTATCTTTTTACAAAAAACCAGTTAAACATGAGAGGTTTTTGGACCAATTTTGTGTTCTCCATTCTTTAAGCACCGGCACAGTTTCAAAAGTACCGGTTTGGCACCGGTATCGGATAAAACCTAAACGATACCCATCCCTAGTCACTACTAGTAGCATGAGGTGATGTCTGGACCCTACAGAGGTTGTACAGGTGCTCCAACTCGTCCAGAACGGCACATCAATATGTGGCGTTGCCAGGTTTGGTGTGTCTCTCAGCACAGTCTCAAGAGCATGGAGGAGGTTCCAGGAGACGGACAGTTACTCTAGGAGAGCAGGACAGGGCTGTAGAAGGTCCTTAACATTTTTATGGTGATGAGTTATCTGGATGAAGTCGATGGACCATTGTCAGATCCTGCGCTGGTGCAGTGGCTCCTGGGTTCTTCCTAGTACACAACAATACCCAGCATCATATGTCGAGAGGATGCAGGCATTTCCCAGAGGATGATGGAATTGATAACATGCTCATATAATCTAAATGCAATAACGCATCCCTGGGACGTTGGTTTCAGTCCAACCAGCGCCACCAAGTTGGACCTCAGGCCTAGAGCTCAGTTATGCCCATATGTCATCTCATTAGGAGCACGCCCCAGTGTTGTCAGGCATAAGCACACATGGTCCATGCATGCTAAGTGCCATTTTGAATTGCTGCTGTTAAATTTCAGCAAAAATGGGCTAGCCTGCTGCATCACTTTTCACTTTGATTTTAGGCGTGTCGTTGAATTCAGCCCACTGCAAGTTGATCATATTTATTTCTTACCCGGTCCGTATCAGTGTACACAGCTAGCATGTTTTTCCCATTGAGATTTGTTGTGTTTTTAAAGTGTTCCTTTAATTTTTTGATTCGTGTTTATAAGATATATACATACAAGTCCAAGAGTATGGATTATTAAATAACATAATTGCAAACCTGTGCTTTTTCAGGTCACAATTCATACTATCTGTCATGTTTAAGTTGTAAGGAATGCTTAACCCTCCTGTTATGTTGGTTTCCAGGAACACCAATTATGCTCCTGGGTTCATTTGACCCGGGGCAAATTTACCCATCCAAAAGTGTCAGAAACACTGGCATTGATTATTTTACAATTTTCTTTTATAATTGTGATTTTTTTTTCGTTTTCTGTAGTGATGCAGATGACATGTGACATCTCTTTTGTTCTGGGTCAATCCGACATAACAGGAGGGTTACATGGAAGAAAATCCACTTCTTCCCTTCTCTACCTCTAGATGGCACTGTAGGCAAAGGAATAGCTGCACTCTTTCTTTCTAAGCTGGCTCTCTCATCTGGTCTATCACAGATGAGCACAAGGCCTGTTAGTGCTTAGTCGATGTCTCCTGATCCCTGACAGAGGCTGTTTGTTTGCTCTCCCTTCAGGGCAGCTTCAGCTTCAACAATGCCAAATTGCAGCAGCATGTGTACGAAAGCATCACCAGGATCTTCAAGAAGCACGGTGAGTGCACGTGTCTGTCGAGTGCGTGCATGTGAACGCGACCTTTGTTGACACTACGTGGACTCCTTTTTAAAGACCCCAACATCTGCAGCAGTGAGAGGCGGCTAAACAATAAGCGTACTGTTGGGCAGCACAGATTCTGTGCATGTGCGAGTGTTGTTTTTGGGCACGTTGCTGATGATGTCCAGCTGTACTTGTTTGTTTATGCGCAGTTTGTCTGTTCACATGCATCAGTTATCACAGGGTCAGGGTCATTGTGGTTTATGAAGATGGAGCAGCAATGTGTTTGATTTCAGGTGCCGTGCGTGTCCAGACCCCGCTGTTCCTCCCCAGGAACAGGAAGTTGTACGATGGCATTGAGCTGGCCTGCTTCATGGACCATAGTGGAATGCTGGTTACGCTGCCCTATGACCTTCGCGTGAGTTTAACACACACACGGAGTCTGGTTTACGTGTCCACACATGCACACAGAGCGCCAATTATAAAACTATTTACATAGGAACATGCAAACACACACACAGTGTGAGGCTGCAATCAGCAGCCGCCTGAAGATCCCGCTGCCTCAGGAACCCCGAGGACCAAATGCTTGTTTCCACACATTGATTGATTACAGCCTGGTATGCACAGACTTCACTGTCTTTATACAAGTGCACCCAATGTCTCAACTCTTGTTTGTTTTTTTCCTTCTTTAGATCGCGTTTGCAAGATTCATCGCTCGCAACAATGTAACACATCTGAAACGGTAAAGTTTATATTGAGAAGTCATTTTGACCATTTGTGTGCACACAAGTAATTATAATGATGCTCGTTTATGAGGTAAATCTTTTCATTTAAAATGTTCTTAAAAATATTTTATAGAAAATGTGAAAGAAAAAAACAAACGTAATTTGTGTTTTAATGTGTTTAAAGAAAGTTATATGCATTTGTGTCTGCAATCAATACTTTATCAAGCCCCCCCTCCTTCTTTAAACATACCGGACTGTGCAAAAGTCTTGAGCCACCCCTTACTCTTTATGTTTTGCTTGGAAAATGAGAAATAGGGGCAGCGGTTTATTGAAACATTGCAACATGTTTATGAAAAGACTCAATTTGTTCACTTCCAATGAGCTAGAAAGTTATTGTTGAACACAGCCTGAACTCTCGTAGGTAAGCTTTCTTATTCTTTCTTTACATAGTCGTCAGGAATAGTTCTCCATTCATTTCTAAGGACATTCAAACCTCTTCTTGTTGGTTTTACAGATGGCTGTAGACACTCACATTTGTCTTAACCTCCTCTGTACATATTGGCTTTGATTTGAACTAAAAGTTTCTCATTTTGTATCCATAACTCTATAAAACCTGCCAAAGATTTTCAGTTCTGTTCGTGTCATTTGGTAAACCTCAGGCATCTCTCCATGTTTCCCTTCTTTAGGAATGAGCATTTCTACCAAGTCCTGTGTCGAGTCTTTATTATATTTTATTTGACATGATTCTAAGATACTGTTCATCTGCTGTAGATTTTTCTTTTTTTGGCTTTTTGTTCCTCATCGTTTTAAGGACACACTGTACATCATGCAGACATGGCGAGTTTTGGTATCAGGTGATTTTCAAAGAGCTATTATTGGTGCAAAAAATGTTTTATGCCCGTCAAACTGTTATCTTTAGTATTTTTGATAGATTCAGCTAAAGAAATGGGAAGAAATTGTATCTTAGGGTTAAACAAAATATTCCTCTGAAAGCAGTCAGGTACAAGAACGCACAGTGTTCCTTTTTATTTGTCGAGTTATGTTATTTTTCATTACCTCGGTAAACCTTTAACCTCTCCACTTTATAGCTGAAAGTAATGAAACTCGTGGCTGTGCTCACGGGTCGTGTTAACACCTGAAGCGTGTACCAAGTAGGTTTTTGTGTATCTGTTGAAAAAGCCTGTTTTCATGCTGGACGTGTGTTTCTCTTCATCTCTCTTAAGGTACAGCATTGAACGAGTGTTCCGGCCCAAGAAGCTGGACCGCGCACACCCGAGGGAGCTCCTCGAGTGCGCCTTTGACATCATCACTCCTGTTAGCAACAGCCTGCTCCCTGAGGCCGAGATCATTTACACCATCTCTGAAATAATCCAGGAGTTCCCCGTGCTGCAGGTTACACGCACAAGCTGCTCGTGTTGTTTTTATATTTTTATGTTTTTAATCAGACTGTTGGGTCAGATCCACGATTCTTAATTATTTTTCTGACAGATGCCGTTAGCAACACCTAACCAGTTGGGGATTTTTTTTTGGTCCCCCCTTACTTCCCACTCACATTCCTAACATTCCAAAGTATGTGTAAGCCTGACAGATTTACACTGTATTTATTGTTTATCTAGTAAATCTGTTATGCACCGCTCTGTCAACTTCCTTCCCTCCCTTCCAGTACAGTCCATTTCCTGTCCCGATTCATTCCATTGCCCCGTCAGTGGCACTACTCTTCGCATGCTTCATGAAGCCAGTCCAACTTTGTGTCTGGCCTCGTAGGTCTTGTTTCTGATCCTCTCCATCGCTCGGCTCTTTGTGTAAAAGCTTTTAGGAATCTGTGAGTCAGAAAGAATGAAAGGGAAGCCGGACGAGCGGGTCATTATTCATCGCAGTGCTCATTGTGAAGCAGTGCTTTTAAATTTTGACTGTAATTGTGTCTGAGAATGTTGAAGGTGTGTTTGTGACTGCAGGAAAGGAACTACAACATCTACCTAAACCACACCAGCTTGTTTAAGGCCGTCCTGCTGCACAGCGGCGTCCCGGAGGACAAACTGAGCCAGGCCTCTAACATACTGTGTGACCTTATGGTCAGTCCGGGTTACACATTGCACGTCTGTTATTGATATGCTTCTTTGAGCAGATGCAGTCAGTAAGGCAGTCGTGACATTTTTATCACCTTTTTTCTTTTGTTTTCCTTTTTGTCTGCATCTGCTCCAGAGTGAGAAACTCACCAAACGTGAAGCGGAGGCAAAGTTCTGCAACTTTTCATTGTCAGCCAACTGTGTGAGTGTCCACCTGGTGTATGAACCTTCTGTAAAAAATATTCAGCACACTTGTAGCACATGTGAGAAGTTTGCATTCAAGGCTTTGTGCCAGACTGGCTCTCTAAGGTATGGTTGCAGCCTTTCAGCAGCTGTATTTGAACTCACACGGTGTCCTGAACCTGAGCTTGTAGTTTTGCTGTCTACCAAACTGCTACTGAAAACTGAAAAGAGAGCTTTCTGGCAGAAAGTCACGGAGGGAAGCTCATGCTCAGTCACACTGACATCTCTGCTCACCTCTCGCTTTCAGTTGCAGACTCTGTACAAGTACATAGAACAGAAGGGGAATCTGCAGGACCTGGTGCCGCTGCTGTCATCACTTACCAAGCAAAAAACTGCCGTTACCCAGCTGGCCAAGCAGGGTCTCAAGGACCTGGAGGAGCTCACTGTGCTTCTGCCCAAACTTGGAGTTAAACTGATGGTGATACAGATTCTGGAGGATAAGGAAACACCTGCTGTATCTGCTTTACTTTGTTTAGCTTTTTTTTTTTTTTAAATAAAGCTGTATCTCCTTTATAGGTGGTGATCAACTTAGGCTTAGTGTACAAAGTGCAACACCACTCAGGAGTCATCTTCCAGTTTGTGGCTTTCATCAGGAAGCGCAGACGAACCGTACCAGATATTCTGGCAGCCGGAGGACGCTACGACCACTTGGTAGGCTTTACAGTCATTCCACAAAGTAAAGCCAGGCCACCACTAATATTAATCACATGTAGCTGTTTATTTGAAAAACATGGGCCTATATCATGCAGTTTGCTCCCTGCCTTTCTAGATCCTGGAGTTTCGTGGACCGGTTTCCACAGGACCCGTCCCCAGCGCAGTGGGGGCCAGTGTCGCCGTGGACAAAGTCTGCGCTGCTATAGTCAGCATGGAGGAGCCAGTGAGAGACACAGACACACGCTTGAATCTGACATTGCTAATTATTATAATGAAGGAGCAGCAGATGGTTTCATATTTAATGATGGCTTCATAGAGCAGTCGGGCTGCCACACAGCTACTTTTAGAAACCTGTTAATAACTATGATCACCGCTGCTCCCGACTCCACGGAGTTATTTTTGGAGGTGCATCATTTTCTATATTTTAGATGGAGATTGTGAAATGATGTGCCCCGAAAGCTTCGTGCACATATAAATACCTGGAATGACTCCTTTGCTGAACACATAATGCTTTAACTGCAGCTCCCTGCTTCTATAATATTAGACTAAATGCATTTGCACGTAGTTGCTTTGCGCGACCGTATTTGTTTGTCTTCGTATCAGCCAACAGTGAGCTCCTATGATGTGCTGGTGGTCCCTGTGGGCCATTCTTCGATGTCCAAAGCCATCAGGGTTGTTCAGAAATTGTGGAGCACCGGCATCGCTGCAGACATCAACTACGATGTTTCACAGGTTAGTCGTCTTTAACTGGTTCCACTCATAAAACCAGAACAAACCAGTTTTGATTTAAAGGTGAACCCTGAGACCCCCTCATGGAGTGTAGTAATCTCATCCCTCCTATAGAGGGCAACACTTGACTTCTATTTTAAAGGAAAAACCCTCACTTGTTGCCAGCAGCCTTAGTGTGACAGCAAGTAGTAAAAATGGTAAATACGCCACAGAATGAGCTTTGTGGCTGCTTTTCAAAGAGCATTACTGGCCATACTGGGGCAATATAATGGGGCAATTTCTACAAACAAAGACAACATATGTTAAACACACTTCTTATAAAGTCTTTTGATGAGATCTTGTTAGCAGTTTGAGAGCTGTGATCGGATGATAGCCGAGCTGACATCAACCCCCTCAAAGTGAAGCCGTCCAGAACTTCGCGATGCCACGGCTCCGTCACATTCTTCACGATAATGTGACCAACTGATCTCAGTCCCCTTTGTGCACGTTTGCATGAACGGCCTCTCCGGCATAGCTGTGTGCCCACATTTTAATGCCCCTCCTGTTTTTTCCTGCTCTGCTCTTTATAACCTATTGTTGTCTTAACTTTCCACTGCTGTGGTGAGTGAGTGTTTGCTTTATAGCGGCTTTCATTGTCTTATGTACCGGCACAGGACACCAGCGATTGGCCCCTCTGTTTTCTTACAAGCAATTAGGAAAAGTTGAGTTTGGATGAAAGCCAAATTATCAAGTGTGTTTTTGTAGATTATGTAAAAGTTTGAGCAAAAGTTTTGAGCCACGTCGATCTGTGTTACCCGTTTCTGCGTTCGCACTGATCTACGAATCGTTCAAGCAGAAAAAGACGCCTAACTAAAGGGATGAACCGGTGTTGTCTACACACATAACATGTAATTTAGCAAAGAACCAATTTGAAATTGTATCTTTAGACGCTGTCACAGAAACACATCATTTCTTTGTTTTCTGTAGCTAAATCTATGAAAAACCGGCATTAAATAGTAATTTTTTACCAAAAAGGTGAATCATTCAGAGCTGTCAGCTGAAAACTTGACATGTGCGAGTGTGTCTTTAACACAGATTTGAGGAAACTCACCAAGTGGGGGACAATAGTTTTTAGGGCCCTCGCATCTCTCTGCAGCAGATCAACAGTATCTCAAAGCCACGTGCTTGTATGGAGGAGATCAGGAGAGCGGTACAACAGCAAGCACAGCAGAGGCTCTGTCATGGCTCGCGGCTGAATCTTGGGGATTTTGCAGAACAGTACAGTCACATTTTGATCCACTATTGCAGTTCCATCTGGAAAGCATCTAATTGATAACAGCTTCAGTTTTTCAATAATGACAGTTATCCCAAACCCACTGCAGTAAAAGCATACATGGAGAGAAAAACACACAAAGGAACACGGAGTCATGGATTGGCTTCCCCAGAACCCGGACCTCAACATTACTAAAGCAGTGTGTGATCATCTTAAAAGAGAATGAAATGAAAGGCAGCCGACTTTCAAAGAAGAGCTTTGAATGTCCTTCAAGAAGCCTGGAGAAGTATTTTTGAAGACTACTTAAAGAAATGATGAGAAACTTTTCTAAGAGAGTTCAGGCTGTGTCGATGAATAAAGGTGCTCACACCAAATATTATAACTTTCTAGCTCATCAGAATTGTACAAACTCTGTTTTTACCTTTTTATATGTCGTATTTCCATGTATGCTTTAATTAATCACTGCACCAGTATAAAGAGTTAGACGTGGCTTAGACTTGAGCACAGCACAGTTACCAGAGGAGACCTCGTCCAAACCCGCTCGGCTGTCATTGCCGCTCACTAGGCTTTTGTTAGCGCTGTTCCCATGCCGGCCTCTTAACAGCCCTTAATTCATCCTCTGGAGACGGTTCCACTCTTTTAGTTTTTATTAGACAAATATGGCAAACCCCTTCCGCAGGCAGGCAGCCAAGTAGTGGAGCTGCCCATCTGGCTCCAGCCAATAACTTACCTTTGACATGATTTGATCTGTCGGTGTGAAAGTTGTAAGAAAAATGGAAGTGTAAACGCTCGTGTGATGACAAGGAAAAGTGACGCGCATAAACATACACCTGCGGTGCGCTGTGCTGGGGCTTTGTTCCGCACCGCCAACAGTTCGTTTAGCCCAAACTAAAGTTAATCAGAATGAATTAGGCCGACACGAATCGCAAACATACATGTTCACTGTTACGGTTGAATGGATTACCTGGATGTACATCAAAGCTCATGATCACTCTTCTAGTTCTAAGTGAAACTCAAATGAACGAGTGCCACAATAGGAGAATTTTAAAGCCTCAGCTTGGTGTTCAGCGGTAACTCAAGCATGCTTTTCTCCCTTTGTTTCAGAAACTAGATCAGTCAGGGTTGAAATTGGCAACCGTGACGCTGTAATTATGTAATTACTGTATGTTTCCAAGCCTAATTTGTGATTCTTAAGTAATTAATGAAAGAAAAGCTTGTTCTCAGAGAATTTGGCCTCAAACAAGCCAACATCTTCAGCATGCTACTTCATTGGTCAACATATGTGTTTGATTATGTTTGACCATTATCATCATAAAGGTTTAATGGAGTATAGCTTAGCTATGCATTTAAATTTCAGCTTGTGTGTTGAGAATGATGATTATTGCCTCTCTGTGTGTTTGTAGTCTCAGGACACACTGCTGGAACACTGCAAGCTAGGCGGCATCACATGCATGGCCCTCGTCTCTGACAAAGAGGGATCCTATGTGAAGGTAAGCACCATCTGTGCACCATCCAAGCACATCCACTTCCCAGCAACACACTCAGGATTTGAGTGAAATGAAATGCTGTAGAAACCTGCCGGTAGCATTGCAGATTGTGTCGCTTTTTCTGTCCTCCAGGTAAAATGGTTTGAGAAAGACAGACAGTTGGAGAAACGGATTCTTGAGTCTGACTTGGTGGATCACATCATTCAGAAATATCGGTACAAATTCCTCGATGAGAGAAACATCAGGTAAAAAAAAAAAGGTTTTGGTTTAACGAGTCGCTCAGATGTGTGTGAAGGATGCAGAAGGGGTTTAAAAAATGTCTTCCTTGTTCCTCAGCAGAGAAATCTCTGAAAGCACGACTCTACAGAACCCCAAAGGATCACTGCTCACCAGCACAGGTACCACGCTCAGCTTATTCTGATGGTCCTCTCATAGGCTGTAACATCACACGGCATGAAAGCATCACACACTTGTGATTTGACTCTAACAAATCGCTTTCCTGTGGTAAAAACGTGTAAATTAGACATAATTTCAAAGTATTTCTTATGATGTTGGATTTCCTTTTTGCTATTTCCCTGATTTACACAAAGTGTGAAATTGTGCATCAGAGTGATCAGCTCAGTTATTAAGATTCACACCCTTCTGGCACAAACACGCTCTAATTAAACTGAACAGCAGTTGAAACCAGAGCTTTTTTTGTATGTGTGCGATTAAACACTCGATTTTGGACATTTAAAAACATTTACAGTCGGATAAAACGATTCATTTGTCCCGTTTACTGTCCTCTGATTCCAGGGTCTTCAGAGCAGCATGGAAGCAGCACCTCCATAAACATGAACGTGAGCCTCATCAGCCCGGAGAAAGTTTCTGCCAGCGCCAGACGACGCTACGAGACTCAGGTTTGCGATCTTTGTAACCGCGTCTCAGGCATTTCTCCAGAGCTGCGTTTCTCAGTATTAGTAACTTCAAACCTCTAAAATGGGTTTCCAGGAAATTTGCTGCTGTTTCTGTTTCCTATTTTTCTTTGTATCCATCTGCCTTAGACGTTCCTGTGGTTATCCTTAAGAATATGCTGTTTGTAACGTGACACCAAGACAAGTTTTCGCTTGTGAAGATGATTTATATTTGTAACCATGTCATTTTTAAACGGGTCTCTCTCCGTCTCCTCTCATTTCAGATCCAAACCAGATTACAGAACCTGGGTAGCAATTTGCAGAACAAGAGCAATGACATTGAGGTTCTTGCTGTAAGTCATTTGAGTGTTTATGTCCCTCCATCCCCTATTTCTAACCTACTTGCCCCCCCGTCCCACCTTATCTGTTGAATTCATGTGTGAAATCGTAGGGGAAGGAAATAGTTTTGATAGCTAAAACAACAAACATCTAAGGATCTGCCCTTTTATAGCTGCTTTTTAGATCCCCTGCTGGAAGTGAGATCACTGCGAATAAATTCCAGTTGCCTATCGAACAACAAACGCTAAACAGAAAGCAGCTAACGTGGCATTTCTAGGGGACATAAATGGTCGCTGGCGTTTGTTTCCAGTTGCGCTGTCCATTTGTGGCCACGTTCTCAAAGTGCACTCACCCCTCTTGTCTTATTTACCATCTCGCTGCATGGTCCAAATGTATTTATCATCCTTGTTGGAATCTGGACTCTATAAACACTGCAGTGTCATTGAAACGTAACAACAATCATCTCGATGCCAGTAAGCAGTTACACAGGCCTGTGAGTCTCGGGTGTTGCGTGTCAGCAGCCTGCTTTTCTGTCACTCAGTCTGATATGCAAAGCTGATGCTACAGATGAACCTGGAGAGTGATTAGCCTCCTGCTGTAAAATAGAAACTGGGGTGCTTTCATTTCTGCTGATATCACTGTGAACATGTAATTTTATGATGTTAGTGCTGACTGGACTGCTGATGTTGGGGGAAGGGAATTACATAACGTTCTGGACGAAATGTGCAACAGTTCTGTATTTTGCTACAAAATTGCTTAAAAATGTGTAAAAAGATGTGGTGTTGAATTTTTCGACTGTGAGGCAAGGCTTTATTGTGTAACCGTACTTGTTTTTGTATCCCGCAGGTGGACCTTCAGAAGGAAACGCTGATCAACTTCCTGTCTCTGGAGGTTGGTTCCCTACTATAGCTTCATCAAGAGCACGGCCGAGTTAATAAAAGGCAACATCACACTGAAAGGGTGGGAGGAAGGGGGGAGTGGAAAGAACGGCCAATAAAGGTCAAGTTCCTAGACAGGAAGACGAGATCCCGTTGCCTTCCTTACAGTCTGATGAGGAACGCTACAGTTTTCCAAAGCAGGGGAGACCTGTGAGACTCGAACTTGGCAGGCCTTTTACGAGGCTCACACATGTGACAGACGTACCAAAACGCACTCTGAGGAGGTGTTAATATTCACATTCCAAACTTCTTACCAAGACCTTGCTATAAAATCCCAGCTTCCCTTTAAGGAAAGTGAAAAACAAGACTAATTATATTGTGAAGAAACTTGAAGAAAGCTGGAAAATGCTCTTAACACTGTAGTTATATAAGCTAAAGCCTCCACTCCATAAATGAACGGGCCACCTATGTAGTTGTCCTTTTGCAGCACACATGTGTCACTGACAGCGCATTGAGTTTATAAAACGTATAAAACAATGCATAGTATGTAACAGCCGCGCTGGCAGAAAGGGCCTGTTTCAAACAGGCGAAATTGCCTCAAGGCACACAAGAAACCAAACACTTGACAAGCAGGTATGTTCTTCAACACTGAAGATGGGGAAAGAGGAAAAATAAAGCCTTTGATTCCTCTGATATGCTGTCTGTTTTTTGACTCTGAAGTCTGTTAACAAACATGAGGCCTGTGAGCCATTTGGCTGGTCTTTGTTTAAAGCTTCGGATATGAAATCTCATCTGTTGATGGTTTTGTTTGCTTGAATGAAACATTTTTTTTTCCTTTCCGTCCAGTTTGATAGCGAAGAGCAGTTCAACAACAGCGTGAAGACGTTGCTGTCTCGTCTGCCCAAGCAGCGCTACCTGAAGGCCATCTGTGATGAGATCCACCACTTCAAGATTACAAAAAGGTGCAGTGGTGTTAAATTGTGCATCATATTGGTTCAGTGTGTTAGCATTCACAGCTTGCTAAACTCTTGCTCAGACATTTGGGCTCACTTTGAAATGTGCTTGTTGTTTAAAGAAAAGCACATTTGATCAATATAATGTAACATTGAATTGATCAGAAACACTACAAAATCCTTTATTTGTGATTCTTAAGTCTAGACTGTATATAAAAGATGGAAGCAGATGCTCTGAGTTTAAAGAGTAAAACGGATGCAGCCCTGCTGACAGGGTTTGGCTCCTGTGTTTGTTCATTGTAGGGAAATGATCCTTCAGTTCCTCCTGTGTGGCCTGAGTTAACACACTTTCCTCATGAGGTTACGTTCTCGTGTTTTAGGTTTTATCGAATGCTGTATTTAGTTTTATTGCTACCATATGAGCACGCAGTGTTCCCTGGTTTGCCAGATCCACCCCATTACTTGTTACGTCTGGTTTTAAAACACCGAGATGTGACTCAGCTCAAGACTTTACAGTCGGAGCTTACGCGGTGAAGTCTCTTTGGCCATGTCCATCCTTTATATACAGTCTATGTAGACATACAGAGGCCAGTTCACAGATCAGTTTTTCCATGCCATATCGTGTTAACAAATCCCAGTTTGTATCACATGTGATATAAACTGGGATTTAAAACCTTTTGATATTAAGCTGCATCCACTCTGGTGGCAGTACTGGATGCCCATACATTGTAGCCTCAAAGGTTGGCAGTCATCAACATCGCTTCTCTGGTTTTGTTGATATAATTCATGAATAATAGACATTTGTTTCACTTCCTTAAGTCGGCACTGTATTTGGGCCTCTTCTAGTCCGCCATGGTGCGAGTGACTTAAATTTGATCATCGCACGGTTAGCATGAGCGTGCTTTCCCTTCTTTTGTCTGTTGAAAATTTATAGTACAATGCACCATCCTGCGTATGTGCCCCAGGCAGCGAACTTCAAAGAAGTATAACCTGAATAAGTTTTCTGCCGTCAGGTCTCCATGTGTCCGTGCCCTCACAGGAGCATAATCCAGGCTTTACTCAGTAGCTCTCTGAGTTTTTTAAAGTCTCTCCTAACTAAAACCTCTTGCTAGTTATTTTTAGTCCAGCCATTTTTCTTAACTGAAACCTGATGCAGACAGTGAAACACGTTTTCAGGAAGCTGCTTTGCAATACTTCAACCAAGCCCACACACTCCAGGTGTATCAGTGCCTGCCAGTACAACAAAAGGAGTCTTCAGACAGATAACTACCGCCTAGAAGAACGTTAAATCCTCAGCTGATCCCATTTCCTGACATAGAATTTGGAGAAGGATTTGCTATATTTGGTCTTATGTCTGGCTCTTGGCACCCCAATAGACTGACAAGGGGCGAGTCAGCTCCATCCATTTCTCTAGTGTAGATGGAAAAGTTTAAATTCCCATACTCCCAAACGTAATGTCCCGCCCAAGTTCCAGGGTAAATCCTGTGTTTGAGCTTCTAGTGTTGTGAGTGCCCAAAGCCTGTGATGGGATCCAGCAGATTTTCTCTTTCATGAATGAGATGGCAGCAAGAAAAATCAAAACCTCTCATTCTGGCTTCCTCTTCGTCTCTCCAGAACAGTTGGTTTTAATTTCCTGTCTGTGCTGTGTGAGTCGCCATTAAGGGGGGAAAAAGGCTTTCCTGATAAATGAGCGTCGCAGAGGCAGCAATGCATGGAGTCGGCATGTGTTTTTATTCTTTTGTCTAGTGGTTTTCATTGAATGTGGGGCACATGCAACCGAGTCAAGATGAGTAGAATGAAGGGCTCATGCAGCAGTTACGTAGCTGTAGCAGGACCTGAAGTTACACCTTATTATTAGTTATTCCTTCTTTATTCAACCGAATCCAGAGAAATCTTGAGGTTAGACGCTCACTTACTTTTTTTAATCAGCACTTTAAGCAACACGAGACATTCATCTACTTACAGTTTGCTAGTTTAGTCTCGTTGTGTTTGTATATATTTGTGAGTTAGATGGAGATCAAACAAAGCTTTTTCCCACCACTGTGTATTTTTACCCTGTTCCCCATCTTAGGCTTTTAAAATGCCAACATCGGCTAATTATTGTTAAACACAAAGCGCAGCTGAGTCTGCTTCAGGTATATTTCGATAAACCAAATAGATGCACTGAACTTCATCATTATGGGTCTGTCTTTAGTCCTTGTGATAGCTTGTGTCAAGTTCGACTCAGTTTTTTGAGGCCATTCTCTCATCTCAAAGCTGAGTCGATCTTTTGGTAGTGTTACCCCAAGAGCGAGCTGAATGGCAGCTTCGTTTCTTTTAAAGCCACAGTCACTCTAAATACTTTTGGAGGATCTGGAGTTGACCAGATCTAGAAGAAGACTTGATCAGGCTTCTCTTACATATGTTATAGCCCCAAACCATTTATTAACTTGAAAACTATAAGTAATACTTTCAATTCAATTCTAGATTTTACTGGAAGCCAGTCGGGGAACTGAGAATTAGTGATGTAGCCCTCTCACCTTAACACTGCATGTCTTCGTTTCCTAATAGGACAGTCTCAGTCTTGTTCCTGGTCTGATAAGCCTTGTATCAATGAAAGATTTGACATAGAGGAAGCATGCACATCAGTGGATGTCAACCCGAGGGCCACATCCGGCCTGCCAGAGGTTTCCATTTGGCCTCCAGAATATTACTGAATTCAGGAATAGCCTGGGAGTGTTGAACTTTCAGAGCAAATGAATTGTTGCAAATGAGCCACTTAATACATACCTGTCTACTGTTCATTAAAGCTGCGGTTTTCTGCCTCAACTCTCCGCTTAAGGCTCTTCGAGAATGGAACTTTTTCATGTTTGAAATGTATTCAGAAACATTTCTCCTGCCACGGACTCCATACACTTCAACACTACTGCATGGATAGCTTGACAGCCTTACAAATATGAAGCCTAAAACATCACAGTCGCCCTCTAGTGGCTTTACAGTACAGGTAATTTGAGTCTGTATGGAGTGCACTGATGAATTCAAAGGAGTGGGATAAATTTGGACGTTTCTAGAAAACATCCTGGGTGAATCACGTTGTCTGGATTTGGAGACGTTCCAGTTCAAATTTCTTCCAAACCCAAAACAGCCGTGGTCAAGAGTGACGATGTCCATGCTACCTGTAGGCCTTAAGGGAATTACTTAAAATTACATACTAACATGTACGTTAAAGGATGTGCTGATTAGAATTTAATGGTCAAAGGTCAAGTTTCCAGTGACCTTGTGTCCTTATGGAAATTGCTTTAAATTTGGTACAAACAGTCACAGTGACTAACAGGTGACCTGAATTCGATGGTCGAGGACTGTTTTTGACCATAACTGTCGAATTCAGATGCCAATTCTGACAACATTTCACAAAATGTTTATGGGATTTCATCCAGAAAAGGTCAAAGGCCGTTATTGAACACCATAACCTGGGACCAGAAGGGATGGAAGCCTGGGAGCATATTTCATGTTTGGTTGGTTGGATACTTAGCTGAAGCATACTTAATGTTTTTTGAAATCTGCAAACAAATCTTCTGTTACAGGGTGGCTATGATGATCTTGTACAGCTATAAAGACGACTACTACAAGATTCTTCTGTGAAAGCCAAGGGATTGCACTTGCCTGGGAGATATTCCACTTTGCTTCAGGCAGCAGACTCCCAGAGACAGTTTTTATCCTTGGACCAACAAAATCTGCTTAGAACATTGACGCTTTCCATTTGGAAGGTGTGAGTCCCAAAGATACAAATGAACTTCTTTACTGTGGTGAATGGTAAACCAGCTATCTGATCCAATCTCTCCCAACGTTCCCAAAACCCTTCAGTGTTTCGTGGTCCTCAACAAAGGTTGACAAGAGGTTCACTGGACTTTATTGCCTTAATAGAACTATAGAATTTAAGAGGAAGGGCTTTTTACTGAATGTGTCATGAGTACAGATACATTTCTTCTTAGGTACAGGATGCAAAGTGTGAATAAATATTTTTTCCCCACATGCTGTGACCTGTGTGTGTTTATTTGAACCCGATGGGAATCTAACGCCAAAGGATGCTGATGAAAAATTATTTGAAATGTATAATACTGTGCAAAACTCTTGAGCCACATCCCAGTTATGTGGCTTCATTTAAAAATGGAGGGAAATATGCAAGTCAATGCAGTATCCAAGGCAAAAACACAATAAGGTTGAAAGACAATATTTGACGTGACGCCTTTTTTTTTCTTCAGCACAGCCTGAACTCTTACACAGCTTTCTTGTAATTTCTTCAAGTAGTCTACAGGAATAGTTCTCCAGGCTTCTTGAAGGACATTCAAAGCTCTTCTTTAAATGTTGACTACCTTCTCTTTTTATCAAGATGATCCCACACTGCTTCAATAACGTTGAGGTCCAGGCTCTGGGGAGGCCTACCCACGTATGGTTTTCCTGCACTGGCACTTTTTAGGATTTTAATTTTTTTGCCAAAAGAATACATTGCCAATCAAACCCTTTCCACGTAGCACGAGGCTTTTGCACAGGACTGCATTTCTAACCCTCACTAAAATGCCTAAGAGATTAGATAAGATATTTTTGTAATGCTCAAAACATTAAGTGAAGTAACACAACTTGTTAGATGCATTGTTTGACATATTTTTGGCATGGGACTCTGACTTTTCCTCCAAGTAATCTTTCTGGAGAAGCTTCAGCACCTTGCAGTTTATCAGCAAGCTCTATCAGACGAGTCAAAACAACAGCACAGTCCCAGAGTTTCTGGTCTGGCCTGCATGTCTTTGTGTTTTCTGGTGTTTTATTATCCCGGGTCTTTTTGCTTTGTGCTTGTGATCCACCCATACCAAAGACTCAATTTAAAGTCCAGGAGCGGATGTAAACGTGCCTGCAAGAGAAGCAGAAACCACTTAACGGATGACATCACTGCACCTTGGAGAATTGTTCCTCCAGCGCAGTTTAATTTTTTCCTCAGTGCCACTTTGGTTCACACATTTATTTTTCAAAATAAGTGTAAATGTTACAGTTCATCACCTAAGAAACATATTTACAGGATTTTGAACACAGAAATAAATAAGCTTGTACAGAATATAGTAGAAAGAAACGGTAAATGGTCTACAATGTACAGCAGCTTTGGCTACTAAAAATTCATTTTCCAAAAAAATCTCAAACTAGAGTTAAGTATTAATAAATAAAACTATGTGAAAAAATAAATAAGGTACTCTTCTCTACTTTTTTTTTTAAACTACTTTGTTTTTTTTACACGTAGAAGAACAAAGAATTGCGTAAGCTTTTACAGTCACCGCTTCATTTTAAAGCACATACTCTTGATTAAAACAGATACACGGATCTACTCAGTTGCTAAAACACATTATGAATTGGTCTCCGACCAATTTTGGCATCAAATATATCTTTGTATCGAGATATTGGCAATGGACTCTGATCCGAAACACGTTGCTTTGAAACCCCAACATATTTCATAACGCTTCTCAGATACTGTCCGACCACATACCGATCAGACTGATATGGAGAATCTAGCTGCAACAGCATGTTCACTTGAGTGGTTTAACATCTCTGTGTCCTTAATACGCCTATCAAATCCCTGATTAGGGCCTTTATCCCACCAAGAATCCCGCAGTGGGCTTTCTAAAACACTGGCTCTACAGAAAAGTGCTACGTTTCTAATATGCTCTGATGTTGCAACATGTACCACTGTGTACAGATGCTAGCAAGCTACTCTTACAAATCACGTAATTTTCTTTTATTTGAAGAGCTAATGAGAACGGCGCAACACGATCTCGATCTCAGTAACAATGAGGGATTTTTCTTTTTTTCCTGATGCGGCTTATGGTTGTTAACCAACTGCAAGACATCAACAGAGAAATTAGTTAAGGCTATAAAATTAAGGCTTTTAAAAGAATTACTACTAACAATCACTTGCAAGTAAGAACAGTAGCTCCCTACACACACACACAAACACACACAGCTGTGAATGAAGATGTGAAGTGAGGCATGGTATCAAAGACATTCCTTATAGGCCCAGATGAAGTGTCTGGCACCCTTTTGTCTCACCTGCTATCAATAAAATAACATTCTAGCTGGATGAAGATCACTCTGAGATTTGGGAGTTGGAGTGGCAGATTCCCGTGGAAAGAGCCAAAATCAGATGAGGCTGGGTCCGAAGACTATGACTCTTGGCTAATATAACGAAGACAAGTCTAGACACATTTCACACAATTCCCAAACCAGGTGTTTACATTTTTGCATAAAAGCAGTTTGTTATTAGACTTGACTGGAATGAAAGAAATAATGCTGGGATATGTGTCCTTCCTGTGATGGATTTTGGCAGGTGGGTGTTTAGACTACTATTTTTAAAATGTTCCAATCTGGCCCCACATAGACACCCACTCTAAAAGCAAAGAGTGGGCAAGGAAAACACAATATCTAGTAAAAAGGCTTTAGAAGTTTAAAAAAAACCATGGAAATCACACATTGAAAAGCAGGGGTTTGGATCTGGAGGTCAATATGAAGCCTATGGACTTGTTTTGATTTGGATGCAGAAACCAATTTCGATCCAGCTGGATTAAAAGTTCCTTTGGCCTCCCTGCTAATGACAATGATTACAACCACAATGAAGCACTGCTTAAGAGGGCAGCACCTATGCTCCCTTTAAACTACTGCCCAAACCCCTGTCCTAAAGCTTTTTATGCTCCTCTTATTGCCCCAAAGTTCCAGTTCCAAAGGAGGCAATAATAAGCAGGTATATTACAGTGTTCACAGTCAAAGTCTGATTTTCACAGAGAAATCTGTCTGGTTGCCGCATTCTTCCGTGCTTTTATATGTCCACCCGTCCATCTACCTCACAGAAAGTCCCTTCGCCCGAGCGTTCAAATACAGAAGAACGAGGGCATAAAATGTAAGAGTCAGTGGTAACTTGCTTAGTCTTGAAGAGCATCCTTGTTTTTACTGTCACACAGAGAATGGTGGGAAGAAGGCAGCGCCCAAGGTGTGTGTGCTGTTACATTAACCACCTTGGATGCAACAGAAACGAGAGGGATGTGCCAGACAGCTCTGATCTGCAGAGTCTGAGGGGTGTTTTTTTGTTTGTTTGTTTTTTAGCATGGCGTCCAGTCATTGCCCATGCTCAGTTTGGCCCTGGGGATGGTCAACTTTTCCGTACAGGGGGAGCTCATTTCTGGAGAGAAGTGAATGATGCCGCAGTCGTTCTTCACGTTGTGAAATTTGTTGTCTTTCGAAGGCTCCATGTAGACCACTGAATTCTTGTTGATGTGCTTCTTCAGGATCACTGTCTGTGGTGCAAAAGGACCAAAATCATTGGTTGGTAGATTATTGCTGTAGTTCAGATCATAGCTAATAAGCAGTGACAGGTTGCCATGTTGCACCTGTTTGTACTAAAAATAATACACTGCTAAAAAGAAAAAAATGAAAGGAACACTCAGTTCAACTTCTGTGACATTGATCTGGTCAGTTATGTAGCAGAGGGGGTTGTTAATTGCTTTCAGCTGCTTTGGTGTTAATGAAATTCACAACAGGTGCACTGTAGTGTCCCCAAACAGGCTGGATGCCACTGACATTTTCCCTCCTCATCTTTTCCTACAATTTTCTTTTTTTGCCTGTTTTGCACTTTGGCTGAGTCAGTGTCTCTGCTGGTAGGAGATACCTGAACCCTACAGAGGTTGCACAGGTACTCCAACTCCTCCAGGATGGGACAGCAGTACTTGCCATTGCCAGAAGGTTTGCTGTGTCTCCCAGCACAGTCTCATGAATATGGAAGAGCTTCAGAGACAGACAGTTACTCTAGGAGAGCTGGATAAGGCCATAGAAGGCCTTCAACCCACTAGCACGACCGGTATCTGCTCCTTTGTGCAAGGAGGAACGGGACGAGCACTGCCAGAGCTACAAAATGACCTCCAGCAGACCACTGGTGTGAAGGTCTCTGGCTAAACAATCAGAAACAGACTTCATGAGAGTGGCTTGCAGGTCTGACATCCTCTAGTAGGATCACTGCCCAACAGCGTCGGCCCTGACTGGCACTTGCCATAGAATACCAGAATTGGCAAGTCCCACAACTGGTGGAGTTGCTGCAGTGAGTTTCATCAAAGTGGACTAGCCTGGTGAATCATTTCTTCTGGGTATCTTCGAATTCATCTCAGTGTAGATTGTTAATTTTCATTTCCACCAAACAATGTGGCATCCTTTTGTTCCCAACATGTTACCCAGTCCATATTAGTGCAAATATCAACATGATTTTTTTTTTACCACTGAGTTCTGATGTGTTTTCAAAGTGTCCTTTTCATTTCTTGCAGTGTAGAATCAGCTACCACAGTCACATTTCACGGTAGAGACTTTATGAACGACCTGATCGTGTTTCATTTGAAAGAATCCTAAAGTCGTGACGACCTCAGCAAGAGACTTCTCACCTTCTTTGGCGCACTGTAGCAAGACATCTGCACCCACTTCTTCTTCTTATTGATGAGTAGTGCCACGATGAGAAAGATCACGATGGCTAAGAGGAGACCTGCCAGGATCCAGGCGGCTGATTGGTAGATGAGAGCCATCTCTGTTTGGCTGGGGTAATTCTCACCCGAACGTGGCTCATCTGTGGAACAAAGACAACATTTATTTTGAATATTTATCCCAATGACAGCGTGCTCGTTATGGAGCCAGCACTATGTACCAACTCTAAATTGAAAACAGGTCTTTTTTTTCTGTTGTTGTTGGCTTCATTGTATCGCCCCTCAAACGCTAACGCTGAAGAATTAACTCCTGTTCCATGGAGATCATGTTTTGCTTATGCCCATTCATCATTACTGTTTACTTCAACATGAGTTAGTATATATTTCATTCATTTATCAAGTTGTTCCTAACACACTCTATTAGTATAAACACTCACTGGGATTGGCAGCAGAGTATAGCAAATATGCCAAATTACTCATGTATGGTTACTACTGTAGTGCACTAAAGGAACTGGGGAGTGGACGTCAGTGGAGACGGCTGTGGGGGGGAGAAGTCTGTATAAGCAGGTACCTGTAACAGCAATGATGGGCGGCACAGTGACAGTGGTGAGCCACACCGCACTCTCCGCTGTCGTGGTAACTCTCGCCTTGGGGCGGCTTGTCGACACTATCACCGGCACTGATGTCGTCATTTCTTTTCAGACAGGAATAAGAAATGAGATCCATTACAAATATGAATGGTGTAACGCAATAAAAAAGGCATAAATATGTCTAACCATGAGTAAGTGTATAGACTCCCTTGTGTTTCAGCTGTGTTTATACGCTGTGTCTGCTTTAAAAAAAAAAGACATAGAGCATTTTTCCTCTGGGCATATCATGAAAACAAAGGCCCTGGTAAAATATGGAGGTGAACAATGGAAGCCTATGCTGAGGGTTTCCTCTATAGGAAAAGCTGACATGGAACTTTGGCTTCCTGTGCCACTGCAGAGGACACATGTGAATGTGCAGATGCTCGAGGAATGTTTATGCTCGGAGCAGGCAGAGTGTGTGTGTGTGCGCATGTGTCACATGGAATATTTTGCAAGTGACGGTGTTTGCCTATGTAGCGCCAGAGTGGCTACGACTAATGAACAAACACACAAACGGTCCAGACGCTGGCATTCCCTCAGTTCCTCCCTCCTTTTTGACGTGCAGGGTTATGAATTACTGTTTTCCCCCATCAACAAGCTTTTCACTTTGACTAGAAGTGTTATGTAAACTTTAATTTTAGAATAGAATATAAGCTCATGCTTTAGGTAGTATAATAAAAAACAATCAAAGCTGGGTCTAAAGACAAATTTGGCACCAACGTTTTAAAACTCTAACCGCTCTAACCACTCACCGAGACAGTGTGGGCAGCACTGGCCCTTGCGTAAAACAGGCACCCTGCATTTGGCAGCTGGACAGTGCTGAGAGAAACACTGAATAGTGCCGTTGTTGCAGGTGCAGCTGGTGCAGACGTTGGCCTTCCAGGAGTCTCCAGCTAGCAGCACGTCTCCATCGCTGGTTATGCAGTACTCCTGCTGGCTGTTGTTCACTGGCAGGAGGGGCGTCTCTTCTGCACACAGGGGAATAAGTTAATGAAAAAGCAGAAAGTTACACTGCATTACAGCTCTTTCCTCTCTTAACTGGACTTGGTAATGTCGGGTTACAGCGTGCTTCTACACGTTTCTAATATGCTCTGCTCCTAAATGACGACTGTATTTAACCCTGCTATTGAACAGATCAGTCAACAAGTTGTTAGGTCTTCAGAGTTGTGTTCAGATGTAGAACGTGTGCATATGAATATCTATAACAGATGTTCAACCTAAACCCTGCTGAAAAAGAGATCTATGGCTTTTTCATGACCAGATCCTGAGTTAGCTTGTCCACACAGCGCTACTCTAATGTACACATACATCACAGGGCTTGTTGTGAGATTTGTATTATTCCCACATTCCTGGTGACCAGACCCATACATATATCAAAGCCTGGCCTTGACAATCTGCTTTTGTTGCAGGCAGATGCAGTGATAAGGCAGACCGGCATTCTCAAGGAGCAGCTCTCAGGCTGCAGTCATGCATTGCTGATTTGTGAGCCTCATGCTGGGGAGTGCTCGGGACACATTGTTTATGAGTTTGTGAGGGAATTGTTTGGGTGCACTTGTAAATAAAATATGTGTGCGGTTATGCATTTTGTAGACGTTCTCGTGACCGGAGAGCTAGCATAGATTTGGCGAGATCAGTTGCATTCTTGCCCGTCCAATAATAGAGTTAGAAGCGCCTCCAGTGTGGGCCGAAGGGTAAAAAGCAGAACACATGTGCTGCCGCTGGCCTCGAGGATCTCTGCGTAAACCCTACCGGTCTTGGCTGGTTTCTTTATGAGCCTGTGTGCCTGACATAAAACTGCCCAACAGAGTGCAACGTGCAAGACCTTCCAAAACCACATGCTGGTAGAACACTGAAAACAGCTTTACAGCTCCCTGCCAACCATCCAAACCTGTGATGACACATTTGAAAATATTCTAAAATATTTTAATTATATAGAACTTATTTAATTTGAATTACCTGGGCATACATGGCAGCAGGTGTCCTTGTTCCTGATCGGCGCTTGGCAAAGAGCTGGGGGACACACTTCGGTGTCACACAGGACGCGTCCCTTCCTGCAGGTGCAGCGCGTGCATTCGTCCAGGTTCCAGGTCTCCCCCTCCACATAAAACTCTCCCCCAGGTGCTCTGCACACCACCATGTCCATCCCCTCAGGCTGACCACTGCCAGAGTCGTCTACAGCAGGAGAAGACGAAACATTCATTCATTCGGCCCTTAACAACAGCTGCTACATGACACAGTGAAACAATTATCTTTTATTTATTTATTAAAAAAAAAAAACACCCAGCACGCCCCTGCGGGCGGTTTATCCTTCAAGCTCGGGTCCTCTACCAGAGGCCTGGGAGCTTGAGGGTCCTGTGCAGTATCTTAGTTGTTCCCAGGACTGCGCTCTTCTGGACAGAGATCTCCGATGTTGTTCCCGGGATCTGCTGGAGCCACTCGCCTAGCTTGGGAGTCACCGCACCTAGTGCTCCGATTACCACGGGAACCACCGTTACCTTCACCCTCCACATCCTCTCGAGCTCTTCTCTGAGCCCTTGGTATTTCTCCAGCTTCTCGTGTTCCTTCTTCCTGATATTGCTGTCATTCGGAACCGCTACATCGATCACTACGACCGTCTTCTTCTGTTTGTCTACCACCACTATGTCCGGTTGGTTAGCCACCACCATTTTGCCCGTCTGTATCTGGAAGTCCCACAGGATCTTAGCTCGGTCATTCTCCACCACCCTTGGGGGCATCTCCCATTTTGACCTTGGGACTTCCAGGTTATACTCGGCACAGATGTTCCTGTACACTGTGCCGGCCACTTGGTTATGGCGTTCCATGTATGCCTTGCCTGCTAGCATCTTGCACCCTGCTGTTATGTGCTGGATTGTCTCTGGGGCATCTTTACACAGCCTGCACCTGGGGTCTTGCCTGGTGTGATAGACCCCAGCCTCTATGGATCTTGTACTCAGCACAGAGGCACTAATCATGGCAGCACAAGAACAAGCTCTGTCTTTCAGTCCAGCTTTGTCCAGCCACTGGTAGGATTTCTGGATATCAGCCACCTCCTCTATCTGCCGGTGGTACATACCGTGCAGGGGCCTGTCCTTCCATGATGGTTCCTCGTCTCCCTCCTCTTTCTTGGGTTTCTGCTGCCTGAGGTATTCACTGAGCACTCGGTCAGTTGGGGCCATCTTCCCAATGTATTCTTGGATGTTCGTTGTCTCATCCTGGACTGTGGTGCTGACACTCACCAGTCCCCGGCCCCCTTCCTTCCGCTTAGCGTACAGCCTCAGAGTGCTGGACTTGGGGTGAAACCCTCCATGCATGGTAAGGAGCTTTCTTGTCTTTATGTCAGTGGCTTCTATCTCCTACTTTGGCCAGCCTATTACCCCAGCAGGGTACCTGATCACGGGCAGGGCGTACGTGTTGATGGCCCAGATCTTGTTCTTACCATTCAGCTGACTCCTCAGGACTTGCCTGACCCTCTGCAGGTACTTGGTGGTTGCAGCTTTTCTAGCAGCCTCTTCATGGTTCCCATTTGCCTGCGGGATCCCCAGGTACTTGTAACTGTCCTCTATGTCTGCAATGTTGCCTTCTGGTAGTTCAATCCCCTCAGTTCTGACTACCTTCCCTCTCTTTGTTACCATCCGACTACACTTCTCCAGCCCGAACGACATTCCAATGTCATTGCTGTATAGCCTGGTAGTGTGGATCAGTGAATCGATGTCTCGTTCACTCTTGGCATACAGCTTGATGTCATCCATGTACAGGAGGTGGCTGACAACTGCTCCGTTCCGTAGTCGGTATCCGTAGCCAGTCTTGTTAATGATCTGACTGAGGGGGTTCAGGCCTATGCAGAACAGCAGTGGGGACAGAGCATCTCCTTGGTAGATCCCGCACTTGATGGTGACTTGTGCTATGGGCTTGGAGTTGGCCTCTAGTGTTGTACGCCACATCCCCATTGAGTTCCTGATGAAGGCTCTTAGGGTCCCATTGATCTTGTACAATTCTAGGCATTCCAGTATCCAGCTGTGGGGCATTGAGTCATAGGCCTTCTTGTAATCAATCCAGGCAGTGCACAGGTTGGTCAGTCTGGTCTTGCAGTCTCGGCTGACTGTTCTGTCTACCAGTAGCTGGTGTTTTGCGCCTCTGGTATTCTTGCCCATCCCTTTCTGTGCCCCGCTCATGTATTGACCCATGTGCCTGTTCATCTTAGCCGATATGATGCCTGACAGGAGCTTCCATGTGGTACTGAGGCAGGTTATTGGTCGGTAGTTGGAGGGGACCGGTCCCTTCTTGGGGTCCTTGAGGATCAGGACCGTCCGACCTTCGGTTAGCCATTCCGGGTGTCTCTCATTAACTAGCAGCTGGTTCATTTGTGCTGCCAGACGCTCGTGGAGAGCAGTCAGCTTCTTTAGCCAGTAGGCGTGAACCATGTCAGGGCCTGGTTCTGTCCAACTCTTCATACTGGAGACCCTTTCTTGGATATCTGCCACTGTGATGGTTACTGGACCCTGTTCAGGGAGGTCGCTGTGGTCTGCCCTCAGATCCACTAGCCACTGAGCATTGCCGTTATGGGTTGCATCCTTCTCCCATATGCTCTTCCAGTTTTGCTCCGTCTCCAGCCTTGGTGGTGCTGTTCTCTTATTATTATTGTTCCCTTGCCACTGAGAGTACACCTTTGCTGGTTCTGTGGAGAACAGCTGGTTTATTCTCCTGCCTTCTATCTCTCTGGTGTACCTCCTCAAGCAGCTGGCCAAGGCTGTGAGTCTTTGCTTGGCAGTTGGCAATATATATATATATATATATATATATATATTGAAGTTGCAAAAACAAAGATGCTATGGAGACCGCTGTCTATTAACCACTGTCAACTAACTGATCTAATGAAAACATCTTCCTGTCCAACAGAGCAGCAGACATCTGCAAAGTATTAGACTTTTTGTCCCCCTGACTTTAAAGTGTGCATAGCTTCTGAAAGTTGTAGACATTCCCCTTTAAATATTTGAAGAGCAAACTGAATCACTCCTCCATAAATATCCCTACACTTGGAGATTCGAGGCCAAAAAAGAAAAAAACGCATCCTTTCCATTTTTAGAGAAACAGATAGAGACGGTGTTTGCATGTTTAAGGGGCCCGCAAGTGCGAGATTTAAGAGCTAGATTCTGAGTCAAAGCTCTCTGCCTGCTGTGTGTGACTATATAACGTCACTGGAACTATTTCTGATCTCTAAAGTGTTTCATTTAAACCAATCTTTAGTCTTATTTTCTTAGTTTTGTACATTAATTTTAGTGATCACAACAACACCAGGAGTAAATGCTGAGATCTAGCAAGACAGCAAAATTTCTGCAATGAAGACTTGAACGTGGCTGCACCCATAATGATGGTAATAAACTGTTATTGGACTGGAAAACTAGATGCGGGCAACTACAGCATGATTGAGAGACTTGAAAGTCTTTGTGTAAATAGGGATAATTGTTTTATATGAATAGCTTTGGGAATAACTGCACTATTCTCCCTTGTTTGGCTTTGCAAATATGTGTAACTAATAAGGAGGGTGGGTGGAAGGGATGTTTTAAATCTGTCTGCTTGTTTTTTCTTGACTCACCAGACTTCCTCTGAGCAATGTCACTGATGTCATAGATTATTACTGATGAGCCCAAACTATGAAAATAAGAAAAAAACTTGCTATAAACAGCACATGCATTGCAGAAACATACCCTCACAGGTAGGGCAACACTGGTCAGGCTTGACAACAGGATGAAGACAGCTGGGCACTGAGCAGGATATGAGCACACACATCTCCCGTCCGGAATGGCAGTAGCAGTCGCGACAGCCATCATGCCAGCCCTCACCTTCCTCATATTTCTGTCCATTGGATGTGAGGCAATAGCTGGGCACTGGGGCCGGGGCAGTGGTGCTCGGGACGTGACCACTTTCTGGAGACACAAGGTGCAGGCATTACTGGGATGCCTAAGAGCTATAGGAAATTTCCAAATGTCTTTTCTTTTTTACTGACTTCCCAAAAAAGTGTTTTTACCACTAAATATTTTATTAGTCTACAAAGAGAGTCTTTCAGGACTTTCAAATCAGGCAAACAGTGGATTATTTGCAGTAGGAACACCTGTGTGTGTGTGTTACTGTGTTTGTGCAGTAGGTGCACAGATTACCTCGTAAACCAAAGAAAAGGTTAAGTATATTTGAGGATGAGATATTTATACTAGTTCTAAAATGGCAAAGTAAACACAGCTGCAGGCATAAAAGTGGCTTCTGCATACTAACTTTTAAAGCAGGAATTTGAGGGAATCTAATTAGAGTTGCATACACATCCCCAGGATAAAGCTAACATCAACAAGAAGCACGCATAAAAGCGTCAGTCTCACGGCAGTAAAGCAAAAGGTCACAGGAAATCAAAGCTCAGGTTAAAATCAGAAACTAAGCTCTCCTGTGTTCTCCCCCTTACACTTCAGGCCATGTGGGGAAACTGCAGTTAAACGTGAGGATGTAGCTCTATGTAACAATTTAGAGATGGGTGAAACATATACAAGCAAGCACACAAGCAAAAGTCTCAATAATCTTTGAACTTGTGATATGAAGGTTGATCGGTTGAACATTAAAGGTCAAGAGGTTGCATAAAATAGGCAGGGCTTATCCTCTGACTCATAAAAAAGAAGAAGGTGATCATGATCAGTGAATTTAGAGATTAATGAAATGTACAATTCTGTTTTTTACATCGACTGGCTGTTGAGAGTACCCTGAATGTCCTTTCTACAACTTGTTTTAAACTACTGCAATATTACAGTGGCCTGTTGTATTAAAATTAGAAACTATGTTGGTTTCAACCTGAAAGGCAACTGTTTTATTCATCTTGTACTACTTGACTCACCCTTCTTCTTTCTCTATACTTCTTTATATTTTGCTACGGAAATGCTAATTAGGTCCAGCCATTGATTGAAACGTGCAAACATAGATAGAAATACAGGATATGAAGCGAAAACTGAGTTTGTGCAATTCTAATGAGATGGAAAGTCAATGTTTTTACTAACCACTAAAGTCTCGTAGTCCAGCTTTTAGGTCATATCTTTAAGTAGCTATCATGAATAGTTCTCCGGGCTTTTTGAAGGACATTCATAGCTGTTCTTTTGATGTATTTTGTCTTCATCTCTGTTGTGAGGATCCCAGAGCTTCATTAATGTCGAGGTCCACTGGCTGTTTCACAGATGCTGTAGACACTCGCTGTTCCTACCTCTATCCTGATCTCCTCCTATCTCCTGACGATGATTTAAACAAAAAATTGTACATTTTTGATTTATCGCTCTATGCAACCTGCTGCCACAGATTTTCAGTCCAGTTCTTGTGTAATCTGGCTCACCTCAGCCTTTTCTCTCTACTTCCCTTCCTCAATAATGGCTTCTTGGCAGACGCCCTTCCACTGAGACCCTTTCTGAGGCTTTAGAGAGCTGTGGATCAATCTGTCATAGTCCTCTGTCTTTGACCCAGGCTTTTGAGTTTGCTTAGTCTTTTGTTCATTTCTTGCAGGTGAATGAAATGTTAATGTTCAGTTTGGAGAACCGTTTGTTATGTTTCTAGTTCTTTGTTATTGTTTGTTTTGTGCTCTTTCGTGTCCAGTCTGTCTTCCCTGTCTTGTCTCCTTGCTGTGTCTTCCCCTGCGCATCGGAGACAATATTTTCACGGACCGGCCTTTAAGGTGTCGCGGATAAATACAGCAAAATAAAACGATACGACCGAGACAAAATCTGGTATTAATAAACGTGAATTCACTGTGTAATTGTGCAACTTTATTAGCAGCGTCCTCGTGAAATGCAGCAACAACATTGAGAGTAACATCCTCCTCTCTGCCCCTCAATGCTCTCTGGTCGCTATGGTAACGCGTAAATATTTCTTTCAAACACACAACTACAACACGGGAAAAGACCCAGGGAAACCGAGTTAACGGTAAAAACCCGAAAACCATAAATTTCACACTTGAGCGTCGAATGACTCACGGACCGGTAGGCCGGGCGGTTGGGGACCGCTAGTCTACCATGTCTGCTTATGAATGTCAAATCCGGTGTAACGCTTTCTCTCTCGCCCTCTCTCCATCTCTCTTTCTGCCCGTCTCCCTCTCTGTTCCCCGCTCGCACTCTCTTGTTCTGTGTTTCTGTATGTAGTCAGTCTGAGTCTCATTGTGTTCCCCATGTTTTCCTGCGGCTGGTGTCTGTCTGTTTCCTGTTTTATTGTGATAGTCTCTTGTCCCATGCGTGTTACGTTTAGTTTTCCTTCCCCTCTCTCGTCATGTCTAGTTTGCTCCAACTGTGTTCCCAAGTGTCTCCACTTCTCCTAATCACCCTCATGTGTATATACTGTCTCGGTCTTCCCCTGTCTCTTGTCAGATCATCAAGTCATCTTCCCTCTGTGTCTTCTAGCATCTCTAGCTTAATTCTTCCAGTTTGAAAAAGCAGAAAGTGCCAAAAGAAAAACTCTGACCAAAGACCACTTTAATTACAATGAAGGCTTGCTCCTTAGAAGCAAAATATAAAGAAATAAAGAGTGGTTCAAGACTTTTTCACAGTACAATTATTAGTAATATCTCACAGTTTTGTGTCACCACTTGTATCCATCTTGAATCTATCATCATATCATTAATTTCAAATGTTTATTCAGTAATAAATATTGGCTCATAAAGCTCTTCGATTGTTTAAAGGTCATTACAAAATCACAGACAGTTGATCCTGTTCACCTGGACGTAGTGTTTGCTTACCATTACCTGGATGATTAAGCTTCATCAGGTCATTTCAAAATTTTTTTACATGAATTTCCAGTTAGTGCTTTTTAGTGTCTCATCTCATTTCTGCCTAAATGTTTAGACAAAAAAAGTTACAAACTTCTGCACGAAACGACAGACTCTTTTGTGTCTTTTGCTTAAGTAACACAGCCAGCGAAGCATCCCTTTAATCACGACGCGCACCTGATTAATAAGAGAGCTCTGTTACCTTTACACATGCAGATGGAGCAGCCCTTCCTGTTCTGCCGGTAGCCATTGACGCAGTGCTTGTCACAGGTGAAGGGAGGACACTTGACGCAGCGACACATCTCGCAGCCATGCTTGTTCCTGCTGCAGGGGAACAAACATACGCGTGATGAAGTGCACACGAAAAATCCTTAATTACTGCAAGAGTGTGTGAGGAAGTAAACAAAGTGTCAGGACTAAACAATGCCACTCCTGTGTAGCTCAAACGTGGTTTCAAATTGCTTCACATAGAGGAAAACATGGTGTTGTGATAGAGCGAAACGCAGATGTTTCAGTCATGAATAATCAACATCTGGACTTGCTTTTCCCCTCTCTATATTAGCTGGCTTTGAAGAAGAGCAAATAAAGGGCCAACATGTGAGATCCCTGTGGTTTGCACATCATACCAGCCCGAAGCCTCTGGAAAAAAAAGAGCCAATTCACCAATTCAGATGCTCACAATTCACTTTCCTGCCTTTCTTATTGCTCTGAAAGCCTCGTATAAGACATATAAGAAGAGTGGCTAGATTAGCATTACTGTGAATAATAAAATCTTATCGATCTCATCAAAAAAGATGGAAAAAAATAAGAACTGGGTCCTTGTCACTGTAAACTTCTGGTTGATTTACAAATTACTGCTCCCACCAGGACATTATGGTCCAATAATTAGAGGAAGGGACAGGGACTTCTTCACAAACATACATTTTGTTGATCTGATCTGCTTCCAGTGTCTGGAAATAGACCACTTGGATCCAATTATTCCACCTAATAAAACATGAATGAGCTGCACGCTGATAAACTGGCAAAAACCCAAGTGAAAGTACAACCTGTGTGTCTGCACTTGTCTCCTTCTAGACACTAGTCCTGTTTAACCTTGTCTCATCCATCTTCGCCCAGCCACTTCCTCTCTGTCTTACCCTCCAGGTACGTGATGATTCCTACCTCACACGGTGGCCTCATTATACCCGGATAATTACTCTATTAATCTTCGTCTGCCAGGGTGAAAAATTAAAGAGGCCTTCGACCCTGTGATGCAGAGCCGTGTCCCATAAAGAGGACACAGGATTTCAGGCTCAGCAAACAGGGGACCCCATCTATGCTGAAACAGCAATAACAGCTATTGAAACAACACTGTGAAGGGTTGGCTACAGCCTCACTGTACAAACACAGAGGCAGAGAGCGCTGCACTATTAGAGTAAGGCTTTGTTTAAAGATAGTATGCTGAATGCCAAGCAGCACTTTGGGCTCCAGGGGGGATAGAGGGGTTTGGGGAGACACTAGGGCCCCCCGGCCTGGGAGCGCTGGCTCTGCACAATTTCCAGCAGGCTGCAACCTTAATGGCCAGAAGAATGCCATTCATAACCTGTGTGGTCCCAGTTGTGAGTTTGAGCTATGAAAGGTGGAAAAAAAACAATCCTGACGGCACAAACAAAAACTTCAGATATGAGAAGTATCCGCAGAGTCCTTCATTTAGGAATGTTTAACACACAGTTTATATTCCTCTCGCTTCACAGGCCAGCGCCATTTGTTTTTGAACACGTACTGTACATTACAATGCTCACAGGATGTCATCAATACACCCAGTATAAACACAGAGATCCTTTGTGCTTTTTCATCTCTCTGCGGTGGCTGCGTTCAGGGTTGTGTGTGAGAAGAAAGATTTGCATTGTAAGACTGGCAAGCTCTCAGAGGATTTCAGACTTCTAAGGCTAGACCAAAACAGCTGCTTATGAAGGATAAAGCCAGGACTTCCTGCTCTTCTCTTCCCTGCAGGATCCAGCTCATCCTCCTCCCCTCTTGAGCTGTGGCTACAGAAAGAACGGTGGCGATATCAGAAGGATCCCAACTGTATATATTTCCTAAAGTCTGCTTTTGTCCTGATGTGTTTTTGATTGTTGTTTTGAGACAGGATGATGATTAATTAAATGAGAATGGTGCCTGGGGACCAAGCGTCCCAGTACAGAGCACTTCCAGATGTTTGACTGGGTTAAATGGGATTAGGAGGAGAGGAGTTGTAGAGGGCCGAGCGGCTAGTGCGGACCCCACAGCAAATGACTCACACACAAATATACACACAAGCTAACACAGAGACCCGGGATTGGCCACCAAAGTAGGCACTTTGATGACTACTGTTGCAATTGCCTGGTATACTTTCTTTGGAAGGGCATCACTTAATATTATTAAGTACTGAAAATCTTATTTAACCATACAAATATGCAGTGGACGGATGGCTGGGAGAAAATGATTTGCATTTTTTATGAAAACTAAAACTCTTTAAAAGCCATTTTTTCCTGGAGTAAACGCAGCTACGGACTGTGAAGCGATCATTAAGACGCTGACGTAATTTTAATATTTGAAAGATTCAAAGCCATTGAAACTTTAAGCGCAGCACTGACAGACACGTGTGTTTAAATCAGACTCAAAAACACGAATGAAAAAATTAACATACAGCTGGACTCAGCAGATCAGTGGGTGTACTCACACATATCCGTAGGGGCAGGTCTTAGTGCAGCTCAAAGGTCGGCACTTTGGCACGGGCACGCTGCACTCGCACACCTCGCATCCAAAATCATCCCTCTCGTATCCCATTGGGCATTGCAGGGAACAGTACGTTCCCAGGTCAGGGCAGGAGTCATCTGAAAGAGTTGAGAAGGAGGTCATCTGATCACGACCACAGCAATCCATTAAAGGCAAAAGGCACGAGTTGCCATGGAGCCGCTCGCAGCAACATTCCTGCTCACAAAGAACCTTGTAAAACACCAATAAGCTGTGATGAACATCAACATGTCTACGCTGCTGTCAAAACCAAGTGGCTGCAACGGGTAAACACAGCACTGTCCACAGCTTTAATGCGGGACTGCAAGACGTGGCACGTGAGAAGAAATGCATCATCTCGTCACGCGTTTAAAATTCATTCCCAGTAACTTTAACCCTCTACGGTGAGCTAAAAAAAAAATCAAGACTTACTGTTGAGACATTGGCAAAGAAGACATCCATTCTTGTCTTGTTGGAAACCATAGGGGCAGTCATTCACTGACAGGGAGCAGTTGTCCAGGGGAGGACATAGCAAAGGGCTTACAGTTTCATAAGAAGGCTCTGTTAAAAAAAGAGAGAGATAATAGAGAGTGAGAACTTTTAAGGTACTGTTATGAATGTATTCCTGTTTTTTTATGTTTGTGTGCTTGAATCCCTTTAGTTGTTCTACTCCATGTGAGCTTTTTGTGCCAAGTCTAATAGCTACCTATTTACGCTGCCCTACTTATAAACAGTAATTACGGATAAATGCAGAGCAATTACACCGGGGTGGGTTGCACCTTAAGGGGGGTTTTACCTCTCTGTCTTATTGTGCTGAACTGTCTCCTATTAATAAGCTGAATGGGTCTAAAAAGCATCCTTTGCCCCTTGATTTTGAGCCAACTCCACTGTGGTGCCACAATAAATGAGGATGGAACAAGACGAGCACGGACCCGTAACACCACTGTTCCCATTGCACGCTTTTTGCCACGTTCGGTGGGAGGAACAGCACCCAATGAGCTGTAACTAATTATGCTTAAAGAAAAAAAAAAGGCTCTACCTCAATTATACAGCCTCCTGTGTTAAAAGGATGCTGTAACGTCACACACACACACACACACAGACACACACACACACACACACAGACAGGTGGGTCTCATTTTGGTGGGCAAAGGTAATAAAAAGAACAGAAAGAACCCCATGGCTAGAAAAATGCTCTGTGCTGCTGAACTTTTTTTGTTTTGTTTTTTTTAAATCCTGCCCTTTCTGGCACCTTTTGCAATTAAAATTTGTTCTACTTCTGTTTGTTTCAGTTGTTATTACAGTTATATGTGGTTTATTATGAGGATGTCAAATTCAGGACAAGAGGGTGGTGGGAAACAAAATAAAAGGATAGACTACAAATTAAAAATGCACATTGTTGCTCCTGTAAGAAAAAAACAAACATTCAGCCCCAGGAACACATAAATTAGACAATGCACAGATACATAAATCAACAAATGTTTTTGTAGTGTGAGTGTGAGAGAGAGCGAGAGAGCGTGTGTCACAAATGTTCTTGATAATGAGGGTGGGAAGCCACAATAACGCCCCCCAGGAGCCAGAGGCAGACAGAGATTGAACCAGGACAACTGTGGCGTCCCCCTTTAATGAGCCCATGTTGAGTGGGCTCTGTAGAAAAGCTGCAGGGATGCAGGAGTGCCCTGCATTTGGTATGTGTGCTAATGCGTAACTCATTTGAAGGACAACACAACTCTGCATACCGTACCTTCACAGAAGGGACAGCACTCTCCGGGGATCTTCACCGGGTTGTGGCAACTCTGTTTGCAGGCCATGGCTGTGCAGTGCGGCTCTCCATCCACACACTGGCAGAAGGTGCAGTCATCCTCTTTCCACTGCTCCTCGTGGGCTCGCAGCTTATTATTCACCCAGCAGCTGGCCTCGGTGCTATCCATTGACAGTAGCTCCACATCTGAGAGGAAAGAAAGAGATGTTTACAGTGTGGGTTTAGGTACGAAGGAAAGAAAGGCTGACATCATTTTTAGCTCAGGTTCTTAGATCCTGTACTGGGTTTGTATTAACAACAAGTGAGAGCCTAACTGTGGTAAATTGGATACTTAATGAAGGAGTTAAACAAGAGATATGAAGAAAACGCTGATGAATGTCAATGACTCGTTTACATTTATAAATGGAGAAAGGCTCCTGGCGTTGTGACAAGCGTTGCGTAGGGATTTAGGTTCACATCAGAAAGACAGTCCACAGTGTCCACATTGTGCATTATAATGGGGTAAAAGCATTCCTTCATTCAATAGCTGAGAAATCATTTCATCATGTAAATTTTACTCCAAAGCAAAGAAAGCACTTTTGGAAATTTGGGATCCGTTCCCATTAGCCTTAAAACGGGGTGAAAGTATGAAAACGTTAATGTTGTTGTCCCAGTTGAGTTTGAGAGCTTGAGTGTTTGAGGTCGGATGTAATGACCGTGAACAGGACTTTTTCTTTCCTTTTCCACTGACATAGTCCCTGTGCTTGCGCCACAGCCAATTTTATTATTTTGTCACCGTTCCCTTTAAATATCAACAGATTTGAGAACCAAACATTATGTAGCATTACTGAGTGGAAGCTGGGGTAATTCCATGAGGCGCTTCTGTGGGGCAGACAAAACTTTTTGGCTCCCCCTCTTGCACCCTGTGACCTTAGCAATTCTAAATTTTGGACCAGCAAATTTGTTCTGTTGTACCACGTAATGAAACGCAGGTAGCCCCACACACCTCCAACCGTTGTTTTACAACTTTTAAAGATTCTTTCTGTCTGTTTTAGCATTTCAGATGCATGAAACTGGAGAATTAAAAAAAAGAAAAAGAGTTAAGCGATGCAGCAGAGCCCAAGCTATCCAGTTTGTCTCCGCGCTGCAACAGTCCTGTCTCTTACACTCCCTAAAATCCAGCTTTCCTTCTGTTAAACAGACTCCAAGCCTAAGCAAATTTTCGAACAGTCTTGTATGAAAGATGAGGTAAAATACCAATGGCTCCCAGGTTTCTTTTGGTAACTTGCTTCTTAATTTACCCGCATTCATAGCTTTCCATTTCAAATGGGTCCTTTTATCCTTTGTTTATAAAGAAACATTGATTGAGAATCATCACACACAGAAAGTCTTACCTTTTCACCTAGATTAAGTATTGCATCCAGTGCAGTAAGAAAGTACAGATTTCCATAAACAAAAGATGAAAGCATTCCATGCCATCTAAATGCTTGCACATTCCAGCTGTACCTCTAGCACTGACCTAACATGATTTCTCCTCTGCACTCGTTCTCTTCGTCTTCCCCCCCACTCCTCCTTTTATGCATCTGATCGACTGTAGCCACGCAGTCAGAGGCCAAAGGCTACCGTCTCCATCCACAGGCTTCTGGCAGACTAATGTGGTTGCCATACGCGCCGCGAGGCCATTTTTCTTTTAAACATTAACCACGATCCAGATCTTACAGAGCTGCGGCGCACACAGTGAAAAAAGGTTTTTGTGTTTTTAAATCTCCCCAGCGGAAAAGACTGGGGGATGACTCTTTGTTGCACCGCTTTTCGTCAGGTATGTTAACGACTCTGAAAGCTGTTTATGTGAGAAAGACATTAAAGTAGGTCTTAATATCGCCTTCACTGCTGCTGAATCATCTTTTCTCCCCATCATTTGGGCATATAGGCGTTTTAGTCGATGCCACCATTCAATTCAGTTCCATTTTATTTATACAACGCCAAATCACCACAACAGTCGCCTCAAGGTGCTTTATATTGTAAGGTAGACCCTACAATAATACATACAGAGAAAAACCCAACAATCATATGACCCCCTATGAGCAAGCACTTTGGCAACAGTGGGAAGGAAAAACTCCCTCTTAACAGGAAGAAACCTCTGGCACAACCATGTCTACGGCTACCAGTTTTAACAGTGTAATAATCAGCGAAAGGTGACACAGTTTAACTGAATAATAAAGCAAATGTGTGTACCTATGCAGACGGGGCAACATTCTCCCTCAGGAATGTAGAAGTTTTCACAGTCCAGCTCAGCACACTCTGCCTTGGAGCAGAAGGAGATTCCTCCCCGGCACTGACACAGCCAGCACGGGTCCATGCGGTACACCTCTCCCTCAGAGTACTCTTTCCCACTGTGGACACACTTGGGAGTGACTAAGGGAAAGAAAAATCAGACACAGGCTGTCAACCTTAAGCTGGACTCCATCTGAGTAAGACAATAAACTCTAATAAACGAGTGCACTACGCTGTGTCAGCTGTCCTACATTTGGCTAAGATTAACACCAGAATAATTTCATCAGATCCACCAGAGAACAATGCCTTTAAAAAAAATAGACACGTCAAGCTTGATTAGTGAGAGGTTATCACAACTTTATACAATTAATTACAAATTCGTAAACATTTGTTCATTGTCTACTACTGATAGTAATATTTATCTGAACCAAATGGTGCTGCGGTAGACTGATGGGTGAGGTAAGCCCCATGGGGCAAAAATGGTATTTATCAGACAATGAAACTGGAGGAGGAATTTCACAGGGACCTATCCAGTCTTGAGATGGCTCTGGACTCTTGCCATGCAGACTAAAAGAAAGCAGTGGTGGGTCTGACGTTTTGGCAGAAGCTGGGCGCAGCGTGCTGGTGGCAGGTGGAGTGAATCAATGATTTGGCCTGCCATTCCCACAAAGCATCCAAGCATTTAGACTCTGTTGGCTGGATTTAGCCAAACCTTGAAAAGAATTAGCTTAGTTGCAGCAACATTGGAAAACTGCACTCTGATCCTGTGCACAGTCAACTAGCTCTGAATACTGTTCACATGCTAACTGGTCAGTGGTCTTCAGTGCTTTTTCCCCTGAAAGAGCAAAGTTCTCATTACCAACATGTCTAATCTTCAAATGTGTTGAACTGAAGTAATTTTAAATTGAATCCAAACTCCTTTCATCCCACAATTATCAATGACCCATAAATGTCAGCTATTTAGCATATATTTTTTAGCCTACTACTCTAGTATTTAACAGCTAATTATATCATGACCCTTACTGACCAGTTTAACTGCTCATCTGTTATGTTTAGGTTAAGGTGAATTTGTGCTGTTTATAATTTTACCTAGCTATTTTGACTCATAATATTATATATATAGATATTAGCTTAAAATGTATCCACTAGCCTGGCTAGTGGCTAGCTATTAACCATAGGTTTAGCTAACTTTTTTAAACATTTCCCCCATTAATTATCCATTTTTGTTTTAAATTTTGTATCACTTTTGGGTGTTTCCAACTGCTTAGCTATTATTTTAGTAATTTTAACTTTTCTACCCAAACAGAGTTCGACATAAACCTGAGCTACTGCGGAAGTACACCCAGAACATGGCTGGGAATCTCTGCAATTTTTGCTATGAAATAACATGTAACAAGAAATGCTGAAAAATAACCACAATTCTGAAGAAATAGCAAATATAGATAATAATACTCAATTTAAGAATTTTTGAGGTATGACATCTCAATGGTAATATTACACATTTATATGTATCACAGTCGCTTGGGTCACTCAACATTCAAAGATCTCATCTAGCCACAAGCTTTTCATCTAACACAAGCCAACATGAGGGAAGTGAAACAATGTGGTTATGTAAGAAAGTCTGTATAGAGGAGTAGGTGGATTAGTTATGTGAATAAATGTATTGGACAAATGCAAGCAGATGTGGGGGCAGTGGTTTCTATAAATGAGAGCAGAGGTTACGGCAGCATCTGTACGCCATACCTTTGAGTCAAAGTGTCTGTGCCAATGACCCCATGCCTCCCGACAACCAGCACTGCACTCTAATACAAATCAGGTGTGCCAGCTGAGTTGAAAGTGGAGCAGGGATTTGGTGAACTTTTATTCTCTTCCTTGCCATTTTTCAGCCCCCCTTCCCCTATCGCTCAGTATTCCCGCTGTCCTCCTTTGCGTGCAGCAGAACTAAGTGAAGAAAATGCACTAAGGGCTTTTAGCTGCCCAAAATCAAAAGGCAGGCAACGAGTTTTTAACGCTCACAGAAGCAATAGGAAGTCACATGAGGAGATGCTCACATGTGATTTCCGCAATGTTTGTTAATGGTAATCCCTAAAACAACTTGGGGCACAGAGAGTCTAAATTCCAGTCATGCTTGGTGATGTTCAGTCTTTTCTAAATTGAGGTGAGGACTGGATGCAGAGATGAATCCATTGGCTAGTAAGCCTTTCTAAATCATTCATAATGGACTGTCATTCTCTTGTGGTTTACAGGCATATGAAGGCAAAAACTCAACTTCCAAGAAACAAACAATTATGGGAGTTATTAAAATCAACTTTACAGTCATCAGCTTTGAAAACTCAAATTGCAAAGCAGAAATATGAGTATATCTCATGTCACCAACACAAACACTTGTCAAGCTGTGAGGACATGGATGCTTTTGGCTGTGTGTTTACAACAAAGTCAAGCTAAGTTTCCAAAGAACGATTAGTGCGGTGATCTCAGCCTTATTGCTTAACATCTCCATAAATCTCAACAGCACTAAACCTACTCCGGATCCACCGCCGGGGACATATGCAAAATATGTGCCAGGCAAAGTGTTGATAAACAGCAGACCACAGCCAAACAGGATCAAACAGGGTCCTCTATAATATCAGATGACATCAGGTCAGGATGTTACTGCCAGGTTTGCTGTTTTGTAGCCAATGAAGAAGCAGAGTCCGTTGCTGACGAGGCCAAAACACACAGGTGGAGCTTATTGTCACTGCACACACTAACCCTGACTAAACATCAGTCCTCAGCCAAGTGGGCAATGGAAACAAGATAATCAGTCCAAGCCTCACACAGAGACACTGCAAGGGCATGCTGAAATGTGTTCCATTAGACGATAGGCTTTGTACTTGACATTACCTAAGACTTTTTTAAGATTCTGCATTTGTAGTGAGTGCTACGGAGGCCTATGCAGGACTGTGGAACTGACGAGGGCTCCGGTGCGTGTCCTTGTCCCTGCCTGTGGAGCTTTCTGACACGGCATGCAGTCATGCAAGCCTAACGGACAGTAGGAGCAGCACAAAAGGCATCAAGCCCCTGACCCAAAGAACAGCAGACACTTGTTATCAAAACACTGATCCCATGGCCCCCACGGCTGCCATTCAGCCCCCGCCGGCCTGCCGGACTCGATTACCCTCCCCACTGGCAGACTGGAGCACATAAAAAGCATTCCCATCAATGAACTTATGAACCTTTTCCCTTTGGACGTGTGACCAGACAGGAACCCTTTGACACTGCACTTCTGTTGAGCAAATTCATAGCCTAAGCACTTTTCTGGTCACCGGGCTTGTTAAGACCATTAATTCTGGGACACAGCACTCATTTATACATGTGCAGGGGCCAGAATGTGAATTTGTTCTGTTGGTAAAACAGTGAATATTTGTTGGGTGCGCAGAGTAAACAGACCAATACCGCAGGTCCCCTCCCTGCCTTCCTAACGCTCCTGGCTGCCTCTGCCTCACGACAGAGACGTGTTATACTCTCACGCGCATTCAGCTTCTGCTCGCCTGCTTCCACGTCACTCTCTCTTTTTAATACCCAAGTGAGGAAATGGACGAAGAAGACGTTATATCTAATAACCCTTTAGGAATTAAACGTTTTTGTATGTGCACCCCTAAAAATGTCTTGGAAAACCAGTTGGAAGCATTGCTCCAGCCTGATAAACAGCCCGACAGCAGTTATCCAATTAAGAGTTTTCATTTTCCCTTACAAAGGTCATTAGCTCACAGAGGAGGAGGAAATGACTGCGTCTACAAAAAAACCCAACAAAAAAACAAAAAGAAAGCAAAATATTGAACAAAATAATTTGCACATCAACTGTGAAATTGCTATTGTTGGAGCAAGAGCAGTGTGTAGCATGCTCATCAGTGAAATTACCTTTCTGACACTCGTAGACATCACAGCAGTCTCCTGGCTGACCGCTGGCTTGACCAAGTGAAACGGGGTGCTGTCCGCTCGGGCACTGGGGCTTGTGGCAGGCACTGAAGTCGCAAGTGCACTGGGGTGGTACGGAGGGGCAGCATTCAGCAGGAGGCTTGTAGCTCTTGGTGAGGACTGAACCCTCGGGGCAGGAAGGCACCTGCAGATTGGGGCACGTCACCCCAGCACACCTCAGCTCTTCTGTAAAAAACACACACACAAACATGGACTCGCATTCATGTTTAGACACTGGTGACTCTATTGCATATGAGTTAACACAGTGAAATGGACACAGGTTTAACATTGTTAGCACCTTCAACCATTTGACTCTGTCAGCACTTTTTTGCTAGGCTAAGGTGGAAGGTTTAGCTGCAATTATGTGTGATTGCTACCAACATGAGCCACTACGCTACTAGTGTGGCAGACTAATGGCTGAGCTCACATAGCCATCCAACATAAACTGTGCAGTCAGAGCCCCACTTCAGTCCACGACAGCTCTATAGCATCCTGTCAGAGAAGCAAAGGCCCCTCTCTACACATGACAAGGCTCTCCCCAAAACATGCCACCTTGGGGTACATTTGACACCACTTTAGGCAAATCCACAAGGCCCACAGTGTAGGCTTGTAATGTACCCACAGTATGCACATACAGTAGTTGTTGGCTGTCCTCTGTGATCATGGGGTGCACTGCCCACATGTTCCCCTTGCTACGTTGCTGCCACCAATTGGTCTTAGTTGTGAACTAAAACGTCCATTAATAACGAGGAGTAGCCAAAGCAGTTACTGTCACATATTTGACTTTTGCTGATTTTCACACTAGATTTTTACCCCATTCCTGACATAACCTACTCAAGTTTGAGCTGGGAATCTTCTTTCCAGGGAAATTTATAACTACCACACCACAAAGCAATGGGTAAAAGGCAAAACTGCTGTGGCCCCCACATGGGTATGCTACGGGCAGCCCACAGTGGGCTACCAACAGAATTTCCTCACCTACAGTGACCTACCTGCAAAACTGCTATGGGCACCACATTGGTTTGTATGCTTCCACAGCATGTCTTTTATCCTGTCTGCCTTCTCTCACCCCAACCAATCACAGCAGATGGCCCCGCCCCTCCCTGAGCCTGGTTCTGCTGGAGGTTTCTTCCTGTTAAAAGGGAGTTTTTCCTTCCCACTGTTGCCAAAGTGCTGCTCATAGGGGGTCATATGATTGTTGGATCTTTCTCTGTATGTATTATTGTAGGGTCTACCTTACAATATAAAGCACCTTGAGGGGACTGTTTTTGTGATTTGGCGCTGTATAAATAAAATTGAATTGAAATTGAATTGTACAGGCAGCTGACAGTGGGCTACTCACATGTACTGGTCTACACGAGCCCACCCACTTGGGGCCCATATGGACCATGTGTGGGTTTGCCCTGTTCACACAGTCCCACAACTACCTACGGAGGGCCCACATGGATATATTTGGTGGGTCTGCACATCCTGCCTATGGGCTTCAGATTCCACCTTGCCTGGTTTAAATGGCTTACAATCCAAACAGAACCTTGCATTCTAAAACCAGTTATTAATAGCAGCCAATCTTTACCAGAGATTTTTTTTTCCAGTTTTGAATCTCTCCTTCATTTAGAATACCAGGATGCAGTTTTTAACTCATCAGCCAGAGTCAGTGTAATAGATTTGATACCCCTTGTTAGAGGGGAAAGAGGTGCAGGGTTACTGGTAAACTGGGGGAGGAGTGTATTCTGGAACCTGTTCAGGAAAAGAAAAGTGCCCCTCTTAACAGATACTGCATTTTAGGAGAACAGTATCTACCTTTCAAGACGTGGATGACTGAGGCCAAATGGATATGTTTATTTTGGTCCTCAGTGTCCCTGTAATGTTTACACATAGGGTGGAAGAGATATTTTGTGAAAAGCAGACTCATGTTGGGTCCCAAAAGTTATTTTCCCAGATCTCCTGGGGAAAAGTGTGTAAACGCAGTATTAACAAGTGCAGGAGAAAACGTGTAAATAAATAAGTGCCTTATAAGAACGTTAAAATGAAGGACTATGATTTATTTATGAGAGATGCTTTGCAATCTTTGCATATATCTGGTTTTTGAGGAGAGGGAATGATACTGGCTGAGGTTGCATAACAATGCTTGGGGTTTGGTAATGTTTCCAGAGAGACGGTTCTGTTGATGGTCTTCCCAGACGGGTGCTGACTCCAAAGCGCAACACGAGTCTCTGAGAGGATGTGCTTCATCACTGACATTTGAAAACTCCCTCTGAGTTTTGCCACCAGATGGGGAAACTGATTGGTTACTTTCCAGTCTGCTCATGCTCTGATAGTGGTTTGACTTTGCCGGTCCTCAAATCAAGAAAACAAGCGTGCATGATGCTCTGACGGCAGTGCCGTTAAGTAACTGTTTGATGTCTGCCTGACCAAGAATAAACATGGAGGAGAGGCCCTCTAAGACTGTGAGAGCTCTATTTTGGTGTGTGGGGGTAACATAACTGACACATGAAATTGAGGATAAGGGGAACATTGAATTTTTCTGGCTCCGGATAAATAGAGCAGGAGTGTTAGGTATCTGTACTGTAGTGTTTACTCAAGCAACCTGGGAACAGTGAGGAGTGCCACAAAGCTCTCATTGATAAACTTTGTAGCTGAATAGTGTCATAGAAAATGAGGGAAAACCCCTGAATTAAGGGAGGCTACAACCCATTTAACGGTTTTTGGCTTAATTCCTATACTGGAGTTAAATAAACTTCAGTTGGAAGTGCTGATTGGCAAATGTTTTACTTACAATAAAGTCTAACGCAGGCTGCTCAGTTAAAGACCAGTTTTGCATATGAAAGCCTCAAGCTTTTTAAAGCTGTAAAAAAAAATGCACTGGGACAATTTTGCACATAGTTCTGCACTGAAAAACACTTTCTATGCATTGTATGTGCCCCAGAGAAGGGTGATTACTCTTTCGGTTGTGATAATGGCTGGGGTTAGAGTGCGCTGGGAAAAGCAGCTGGCAGACATACCATTGTAATTTAAATGAATGGAATTGTATCCATCAGTGGAAATGGTCCAACTCTTGCAGGTCCAATTAATACAATTTTTAGCTGGCACAATTATAAACACAATAGACAGACAGGGCGGATGGAAAAAGTCAGCAGTAAATGGATTTTATCCAGCGTTGTTTGTGTTCTATGTCTTTGCATAAATGGCTGTAATTAACGAGTCAGCGACCGCAAAACCAGTATTTGTATCATAATGGTGGCCATACTCCAGCTTGCACATACACAAAAGCACTGATTTGGTAGGCTTGATAAATTCTCTCTGCAGATTAGGTAACATATGCTCTTTTACAACTGTAAGATAACAAAGATTGGACAATGTCTGACCCATATGAACAGCCTGCAACAATATGCGATTTTTCTCACTCTCTCATGCACACACACACACACCTTCATGCAGGCTCACACCACACCTGATGTTGATCTAGAAAAGAAAATGTGGAAATTACCTCATTACTACTGAAGGGTGCCTTTTGTAAACAATGCATTCTGGTGCAGCTCATTGAAGAAAGAAAAATCTTTCATTCTAAATGTTGTTTTTTTTCTCTTCCTTTCAAGTGCGGGGTACAAGGAGCGCAGTCTTTACCCAAACCCGAGTGGCTCGAGCAGGCAGAGGAGGCTGTGTTGACAGCCTGAGTTTACTCATGGAAAAAAGCACACAATGTGAGTTCTGTCCGCTGACTGACTTTGGAAACAAGTCAGCTGAGAACAAAGCTGTCTCAGTCCAGCTGCCCTCCGTGGGTTTCTGGTCTGTCCTCAGGTTTTATAAAGTTGCTCCGCAAAGGGACACATCAGGGCCGTCTCTCACGTAAAGTTGTGGGGGCCTGGCCCGGTGCCCACCAGCAGTTACTGAGAAAGTCGGCATTGTTCGCTGTGTGTGTCAGTGCATGTGTAAGGATCGAGGAGCAGCTCTAGGAGGATGTCCAAGCCAAAAGACATAGACGGGGTCAGGAAATTGACACCATGATCAGAGGCTTGAGGTGGCTGGGTATAGGCACGCAGCCGCCATGTGCTGCCTGCTTGCTTTGTTCTCTCAATCATTGGCTAAATATTTGCAGATGAAAAACCTCAAATGAGTGTGCTTGGGTGAGGTAAAGAGAATGTCCACCTGTGTCCAACGTTTGCACATCCGTATTTTCATATACTGCATGTTTGTACGTACAAAGCCTATGCTGGGTACTGAACATAAAACAGTGGAAAACTAGAAAGGATCATGTTATCATGTTATGTGTTCTAGCCGTCAGTCTTAGTCTTGTTGAAAAGAAGTCTGTGGGAGATCTGGGTTGTACACATTTGTTAAATAAACTGTGACAGAGACATGAGGGTTACTTATGGACTATTGCCATAGAGATCTTCTCTTTCAGGGGAAAAAAGCAAAATAGTGTTGATAAAAGAAACGGGCCTGGGAACATCAGGATTTGACTGAGGCTTGGGTCGGGGCGTGTTTGATTTGTTAATAGTTATGGTTGAGTCAATAAGCTGAGGTTTTAGGCCTTGATTTAATTAATGGGTTGAGGTTTAGAGCTGGACATGCAGAAAGGCTCTTTGTGTGCGTGTGTGTGTGTGTGCATGTATTTTGGCTTTGGCTTTCATGCTGGCTTAATGTGCCTGGTTTGGTTAGTGGCTGACCAAGAATAGTGAGTGGGTTGACAGCAATCCCAACATGCCTTTAAGGGAAGTTCTTTGTCTCTCCAGCCACACAGGAGTTTTATTTCCTCTCTGAAATCAGTCTCCGCACACAGAAATAAGCACTCGCTGGGAAACTAGCAGCTTGCAGGGTACAACCGGGCCACAGCTTCCGCAGACGGTGCACAAACACTCAGCGCTGAGACGTCTCGTGGCCCCTGCCAGCCGATGGCGGTCTGGCTCAGCCAGTAATAGCCCTGCCACAAAGAAGCTGCAGCCAAGCAGAACCACCATTCTTTCTACAAGTGTAGAGAGAGGCAGGATGGAGGTGGCACAGGTGGACAAGCAGATTTGCGAGAGTGAGGTCAGTTTGTGTCATGGCATTAGATTGGATGCTGCTTCCCAATTTGGTTAACCGCTTGTGAACTACTACACACAATTTCTCGTTTTTCCTCACAATCCCACAAACGCCTGTGTGAGAAAACTAATGCCCAGTGTAGCTGGATCGGACATCATTTAGCAGCCAGCTCCCTACTACAAAGTCCATGTGTGATTCACAAGTGGTCATCCTATGTCACGCCATCTCTGCACCATTCCCAGGCAGTATTCTCAACTTAGCCAAACTATTTTCAGTAGAAAGAATGCAGCTGATATAAACTATCTCCAGTGAGCGCTGCTTGTCAGAAAGGACAAGGTCGCTGTCCCTGCACAGTTCTCCAAAAATTGTTGGGAATTCGTCGGTGAAAACAGCTCTAGATGGCTTGACTGCTACAGCACAGACTGGTTTTGGCTTTTGACTTACAGAATGCAGAGATTGCTGGTGCTAGTTTCTATCAGTAAACAAGTGCAGAGGAATCTTGCTTCTTCTTCTAAAAAAACCACTCAGGAACCTTATCGTGAAAGAACTATGTAAACCATCCTAAAGTTGAAATTTGCTAAACATCACATGACCAAGATCCTTGGGGCAGGGACACAAATATCTCAGAAAAGCGGTTGGACTAAGTTGTGACTTCCTATTCTGCGTCTGCATTTCCTCTCCCTCTCTATCACACGTCGCATCGTCTTTCCTCCCATGTGGGGAAATAAGTCTGACACACCGCGTTGCTTCTAATTGATCATATTCAGCCAAATTACATCAGTGTTTTGTAGTCCAGCAAGAGAGCAAATCTACATGAGGTGCGATTAGGAAATGGAACATCAACAGCCGTGAAACAAGAAAGATGTTGAATTTCAACAGATCATGATGAGTCACAGACAAGACCACTGTATGAGTCAGAGAGCAGCAGAAAGCAAAAGAAGGACGGGACAAACTATTACCATGTGTGAGTGTACAGGTCCTGAGACGTGAACATAAATTCTGAGGAAAGGCAAAGAGTGTTTCTTTAAGTGCTGAGACATGAGGTCTGCTTTAAAGATGGAATGTGTGAGAATATTCTTTTAAAAACAGTTAACATTAAAAAAAACCCTGACATTTATGTATCCTTTTAACCTCACACAATAACACTTTGCAGCTCAGGATAGGACAGAGAGGTACTCTAGCATCAAGTCTGTCCTCCGTTCAATGTGACTAGAAGCGAAGGTAGAGCTGCCCAGAGATCTTATTATTCTTCCGTACGATCTGTGATTCTTTCTTGTCATTTGTGTTGAAGGATTAAAAACAAGAAGTGAAACTCTGGGCATTTGACCACTGAAGAGCAAGATTAACATGCAAGTCAAGCAGCTGCGGTTTGTTTTCAACCAAACACCGCTTTGCACATTTGCTTTGACGTCCTCTCCTCTGACTCCTGGCATCAAGTCGCACCCAGAACTGGAGGTCCGGGGATCGAGATCATGCAGTTTCTCCAGCAGATCATCCCGAAGGCAGACATGAGCACCTGTCGCTCCACATGTGGCGGAAATGAAAGAAAGTCCGACGCAGAAACAAAAGTGCAACTACTTTGGGATTCGGAATGGCCATTGCGTTGCTACTGCATAGCAACAGTGACCCCTAGAGGTGGCTATTCTATGTTTAGCACCATCATAAGTATTATTGTTGGCGCTGTGGCGACTGGAGCGATCAGTGGTGCTCTTGTACCCTGAGATTAAGTTTACAGAATACAGTTTTTGTCACACTCCAGAGGGGCATGCTTACACAGATCTTAATAGCTGCTTGTGTCTAAAGCAACGAGGGGTTGATAGACACAGTCTCCATGGAGCCCAACGGGACAAAGCAAACAGGATCTTAACCACAGAGTCCCGGTCTGGTCGTAGAGGAAGCTCCTGCTGATGACAGACAAAGGAAAATCTCTGCCGCGACATCTAGACAAACAAGATAATTATCACACACAGACACATGCGCAAACACAGATGCAAGCATGCAGGCTTACTTGCTCCCATTCGAAGGCTCACTGTGCGCTTGAAGGACACGTCGACGTGTGTGCATCGCTCTACATGCACATGTATTCTTTAAGTCATAGTAGAAGCACGTATTCTGCTCGCTTACTTAATGAGGGGCCATTAGACGGGTGTGTGTGTGTTGCGGTGCTGAAGTCATAAGCTGCTGAAAAATGTTGTTTACAGTTTTCACTAGTGCGAGTTTAAACCGTCATCCGCTGGGCTCATACTTTGATGAGCGAGTTGCAAACATAGGAGCGCAGCAGCCAGTCTTTCATTGAAACACTAGACTTGATGATGCGTCTAAACAATCTGATATTTGGTGAACACACTTCCTGTGGAATCTGCTGCATAAATAGCTCAAGACAAACATCCACGCAGCTGTACTGTAGATGCTCGGCAGTAACCTTAATGTTATCCGGAGACTAAATAAACTTAAATATGTCTGCATGGCGTGTTGCCAACCACGGTACTGTCTATCCTAAGAGCCATTCCTCACCAAAAATATCAGCAAGTTGCAAAGAGATTGAGTGAGAACCAGAGCAGAGCAACATAAAAAAACGCACAGTCACTCGTAACACAGTCACAGGCCATAACTGTTAGAGCAAGTTGTCTACTTATTGCAGTGGTGGGGAACTCCAGGCCTTAAGGGCCGGTGTCCTGCAGGTTTTAGGTATCACCCTGGGTCAAATGATTAGTTCATTACCAGGCCTCTGGAGAACTTACAGACATGTTGAGGAGGTAATTTAGCCATTTAAATCAGCTGTGTTGGACCAAGAAGACATCTAAAACCTGCAGGACTCCGGCCTTTGAGGCCTGGAGGTCCCCCACCCCTGACTTACTGGGAGGTTGGTGATTCAACCCTGAAATATTCTTGGGCAATATACTGACCCTTAAGTTGCCCCCTGATCAATCCATGTGAATTTGATTGTGTACATGTTCAGTTAAAAGTGCTTCAGCATAGAAAATAAAGCACTTGTATGAATGGGTGAGTAAGGACTGCGGTAACAAAGTGCTTTGAGTAGAAAAGTACCAGTCCATTAACCATCAAGACTATTTTTCTTCAGGTGTCATTCATATTTTCTTGCTTTCTGTCTTTGAAAAGCAGATTACGGAGGACACGTTCTACCCAACACAAACAGTTCCCCGAGTGCCGATCTCATCCTGTTTTGTAAATGTCACTCAGGAGGCAGCCGACACTTAGCGCCTGCCTATCTGCCGCACACCTTACAATCCAAACGAGAAAACTGCATTCACTCTGCCAAGAACGTTTTCCACTTAGTAAAGTGTCAATCACAGAGAGAGGCACGTTTTTGTATATTCTTAGGATCCCCTTTCTTCACCTCAGAGCACTGGGGAACCAATCATACTCAGTTCACTTACACTTTATGCACTCTGCCTTGCACCTGAGGATCTCCTGCACACCACATTTCTATTAACAGTCCCTGTATTTCCTTCTGTCAGATTTGCACCTTCTTTGTTTCACTCTCCACATCATTTTCCACGGCATCTGAGGCTAATCTGATACATTCCCTCATCCCTCCTCTACTTTTCCTGCTCTCATAATCAGTGGAGTTTTGCTGTGCCTATTGAAACTGCACAAGAAGACTGTGAAATGAAAGCTGACACCAAATATGTAACTAATATGCAAATACTCTAACAGAAAGTGCATTTAATCTTTGGAAGACAGAATTTTGAACGTTTACAGTTCATTATTTTAGCCATAATAACGAGCCGGAACATGAAGAATGATGCGGTTGTGTTTCACCCAGAATAAGCCTATAGTTTATAAATATGTTCATTAAAAATAGATAATTATTAAACACTGCAATCCAAATGTAACTCGACTGTTTTAGACGCTATTTAAAAAACCCCAAGTAACCCGAGCTGAGCAGTGCTACTGTGTGATTGTGGGTTCTGTTTGCAGGTCATTTGAAGGTTACCTGCAGCTTCCTGGCACTGGCTGCGGTTGACGTAGGCGAAGTGGTGGTGGCAGCTCTGAGACTCACACACGCAGCCCTCGGCGGTCAGGTTACAGCCAGAGAACATACAGGCTGGGTTGGATGGTCCCACATACTTCTCTCTGTGCTTTTCCCGGTGCTCGTGCCTCCGACCATCTGAAATCCGGCCGTGAACACGCATAAACCGCATTCATCAATGAGTCACAGACAATGGCACCACTCAAGGGTGAGTGGGGAACCGCAACACAAAGCCTTAGCATGTGTGTCATCACTATGACATCCAAGTAGCATTAGCCACCTCAGAGCCACATCTGTTATGGATTAACTCCTCTCAATAGATAGCATTATCCCCTCTGAAGGGTTTCTGTGCTCGTGCGTGTGCAACACACATCTGCCTTTTAACATGGAAAGGGATGAAGAGAGAGGGCTTACCTGACTTACTGGCCTTCATGCAGGTTTCTTGGTCTGGGTAGGTAAAAGAGCCCAAGCAGGAGTGACGGGCATCACAGACACATTGACCTCCTGCTCTGTCGCAGCCTGTCATCAGTGGGCAGCGCTCATCCTCAAGACCTGCATCTGGATTGTCAGGCAGTACTGTGGGAAATAACAGTGACAGTAAAAAAATATAAGTAAGACAAAGGGAAAAAAACTTGAATTAGCTGTTTTCACACAACTCTGAAAAATGTCATTACAGCAGATGTCTGCCTCGGCTGCTTTCTTACTCCTGGAAATACCTTGCATGGTTTAGGAAGCTGCTTAACCAGAGTGTACAAGTGTTACTACCCACTATGCATGAATCTGCTAGACCATTACCTCGGCTATTTTCACATTGGCTCAAATCAACACAACGGCCCCTCACACAGAATTAATACTGGTCTCATATCCGATCTTAAATTTGTATTCTCACAAGATGAAGTCTGTAGTTCATGTGGTAATCGGCTTATGACTCCATTTAGTCCCATATAAAATGGATAAATAAATACTGGACAGATTTATAGGTGAAACTTTATCAGGCCAAAATGTGCCAGAAACCAAGCCATATTTCCCAGAACTGCTTAAGGGTTGGCCAGCTTGCAGCATCTGTTGCGACACATTATGTGGGCACCACAGATACTGAAATGACCAGTGTGTTTGCTGGGCTGCCATCCCTCCTCCCTCCTCATTGTGCCACGCTGCTTCAGCTACTGAGCCCATTTGTTTGCTTTTGTTCCACAGCATGGGGCCCTCCCAGGGTTTCCATCTCTGCTGGCTGCTGCAACGCCTTTCTGAACTAAGGCCACCATACCCACGCATTGTTACTTCTACTAGGGAGCTTTACCCCCCACTCCTGACATGGCACCTCGAGACTTGGCCTCAATTTGGATCAAACATTATAAAAGCGACTTATAACTGAGAGTGAGTGCCAATCTACACATTACACATAGCGTTCCTTTCAGAAAACCCACATCTACATCTCAAAATACCTTCCCCTCATAGTAGTTTAAAAGCAGTAGGAATTGGTTGCTCAGAAAACAGGAAGAGATAAACTCCAACACAGAGCGGCCCCTTCCCAAGATTGCGCTGAAAGACCTCAAATTAGCAGTGTGGATGTGTGACTGGAGCTTATCAAAATACTCTGGCTTTCTTCTCCAAACAGCTACATACCAGAACAATGCGCCAGAGGAAAAGGTGTTAAAGGTTTAACTATCCAACATAAACATAAGCACTTCATAGTTTACCTGACTACTGCAGTGATCCTACCTGAAATCAAGCCTGTAAATGAGAGTCGTGGTAACGCTCAGTTGGGGGTAGGAGAAACAATAACAGGATGACTCAAAGTGACTAGAAAGAAACCGAACTCCGCGACTGTGCTTTTAGATGCCGCAGATGATAATAGCACACATATGCTGATCCATATTAATGTGAAACAGATATTCCACAATGGGGAAAAAGAAAAATCTCTTACTGTGATAAAACAATTTACCGCTGGAGTGAATCAATGTGGCTGCAGAAGAAAGCGTCCTAGTAAATGCTTTCCCCGTGTTAGAGCGGGCTATGCCGATGACTGCTTGGCAATGGCTGATGCTCTCGAGCGCTAGGGTAAACCTCGGCCAGTGGAAGCAGTGAAGGTAATATCACCTTCAACCTGAGCCAGCCAGCACTGTTAATAGCTCTCTCACATGCCCACTGAACTGGCAGAGCACAAATGGCCTTTTCAATACAGCAAACGTTCTCTGACTTCCTTTCACCCTAAAACGATCCTGAGTCGAAGAATTTTTTCCATCCTGAGGCTTTCCTGTACCTGCAAGTGTATTTTCATTTAAGATGGTAGTAGCTCCTGTCTGCATGCAATGGTAGATCTGAAATGTGGAAAAGGAGCTACTCAAAACAATTAATGCAAGGCTGCCTCAGTTTCCTTTAGCCTAACACTAATGTGTTCTGGTCATCTGTTATCTGGCCTGGCGTGACTCTAACCAAAGCCTGTGGCTTCATCCCAGGGGGATTCCTGACTTGGTCACTGAGACTGCTTGGCTTGGCGTCCAGAGCCAGGATAGAAAAGCTGACATCTAGAGGCCCTGTGGCTGATAGCGAGCTATAAAGGAAGTCTTTGAAACGTTAGATAATACCAGAGAAAGGGAGAAGTAGAAGGTATGTGAAGCGGTGCAGTGGACATAGCGTCCTTGTAAGACCGGCATTCCGTTACATGGTATGTTAAGTGTCTCTGAAGGATGAGGAAGCTCGGTGTGGAAGAACAGACACAGGAATAAAATGAGAACATTGATAGAATTCATTTAGGTAGGAATGGCTGATTTCACCTGGCTGATCACCGAAGCAGATAGGACAAGGTGAATGGCCAAGAGGATTGTTGTTTTGTTTTGTCAGAAATGGAACCTGTATATCCACAAAGCATTCAACATTTTATGTGCTAACTGCCAGGTTCAATGCTTAAATACCAAAATCTGTCATGAGAATAATTTATTGTAATAACTACTATTGTTTTTGGCAAGCTTCACACTTTTCTGGGTTCATGCAATTACTTTTGGTTATTGTACCTTAAAAAACTGTTAAATTTGTTGGCAACAAAGAATGATATGAAACACGCCCCCTGCTTTGAAGAAAATTAAATCAAATTTTTAATACCAGCAAATTCCACTTCTTTTTGGATCTCAGTGTCTCTGTAACAATGCCACTTCTGGAAAGCAGTAGTACAGTGCCTGTGTCAGCTTTCGTTTAGGAACCGGACACCAAATATAACACATTAACAACTGATTGATAACCATGGTAACCATCTGTCACAACATGCAACATGTCACCTGTGTTATAATGCTGCTGAGTCTCCACACCAACAGATTTTGACCACCCAGAAAATCCAGACTGTCAGTAGACAAGCAGGGGATCAGAAAAGCGGAAACATTTTACCCCCAACTCCTGATTGCAGGTCTAATCACTTTAAGAGTGCTGCAGGTTGAAGGAAATCTGGGATCAGCCTCCAGCAGCCTGCCTACTGTGGCCCCTGAAAACACACTGGGAGGTGTTGCTTTAGCCCAGCCAAGATCCTTTGGGATATTTGGGCTGTGTTCATGTGTCTGTATTTGGGCTCAGCAGCATGCTCTGAGGTCCCTGGAGCTGAGGCATGACTCAAATGAAGGAGCCACTAGGTCTCCAGCTCATTCCAAAGCTTAAAAGGAAATGCCCTCCAGACACCAGTCTAACCTGTACATGAGGCCCAATGGTAAGGCGGGAGACCCCTCTAAAACTCTTGTGGAGCTCTGACTTGGACCACCCCACAGAGGGATGATGGAAGAGCAGGGTCAGGACATCCAGACCCCCACTGAGAGCTGCTTGCTCTCTCCTACAATCCTTTCAGCCCTTTTCAATCATCCTAGACACAGTGCAGGTAAAAGGGGGTCCCATCCACTGGTTATTTGTTTCTCAGGATAAAGCCACTGCTACCAACTCAGTTCTTACTGGGGAACTTGATACCCTATACATATGTTTGAAGTTCAGACTGTTGCTCAAACTGTGTGCAAAACGAGCACATGCACTGTTACCCAGGTCCAGCTCTGCCTGGAAAGAATAGTACGGTGCTGCACTGTGAAATTCACAGAATTGCAAATGAAAATCTTCTGGGGACTTTTGCAATCACGCTGTCAATCTATTAAACCTCTGAGGAACACAATGAAGCCAGTGGTGTAAACAGAAGAGACAGGAAAATGGCAGCTTATTTATTGCATTCAAATGTACTCCAGGTTTTAAAGCGCAATCATCATTTCTTTTTTGTCAAGACATTAGTAAACCTCAATTTTGCCCTCACACACATGGACATAGTCACATCTCTTATTGTATATTAAATCACTTCTAAATGCACCTTTCATCAATCTAAAGCGAGCAGGACCTTCTTCTATTGTAGTGCCAAATCACTGTTGGTGTATTGTTATTGGTTCTTAGATGAGAGTGAAATGAAGCTCTGGGGGGAAGAAAAAGCAGCTGAACAGGACTACTCTACATGTAATCAACAGCGACTCTAACCTGGGGGCTTTCTCCAGGTGTTGGTGGGAGAATGTTGCCTTCAAGCTCTCTGTCTGAAAGCTTTATTCTTATTACATGACGTTTTTTGTTAGGGTTTGGTTAAATTTAGGCAACAAAAAAAAAAATCAGGTTCGGGAAAAGATCACAGTTTGTTTTAAACGCCTAAACAAAACATTCAGTGACGTTAACCACGAATGTCTGGCAACAGCCACCATGTGCGCTCCAGGCAGCCAGAAGTAAGTAAACAGTGACACTGTCACTGCAGTCGGGCCCTCAATGACGTTTTTTTTAAGTGATGGCTTCAAGTGCCTAAAAAAAAGGGAAAGGTTGCACACTCACTAATAGATTTTCTCTCTTTTCCTATTAAGTTACTTCTTGAATAGAATGCCATTTATTTAAACTGACTTCACACGACCGAGTCCCACTTACCTTTACATACTCCAGTTTCGGGGATAGTGGCGGCTCCCGTTTTGTTTACAGAGGCGCAGGTCAGTCCCAGGGCGCAGTAGCCGTGCGCCCAGTCCTGGCCGCCGCAGGGCTCCCACTCCAGCCGGGTGCATTGATCACAGCATCCGCACGGATCCTTGGCCACTGTCCGACCACCTTCGCAGACAAGCGGGGGTTTAAAGGGACAAGTCCGGAGGTTACACGCCGTGCATTCGTGAGCCGAGAGCGCACGCACGAGAAAGAGGACATTCAGTAACACCACGGAGCATTTGTAGAACATGTTTTAAGAGAAACCCCCCCGTTTATAAGTTTTCCAGAGAAACTGTCCGCTTCTGTCAGGCGATCAGCCACATGAACTCGTATCTCCAAAGTTGTCAAGCCCTCTTTAAAAGTTTTGTGACGAGCTTTCCCTCGGGCGTGCGATTTATTACCCAGCAGCTCTCTTCAAAAGCACACACACACACACACACCACGAGACAGAAGTGTGCGGATGCGTCTTAAGGGGCACCAGTATCCAGAGACAATGATTCAATCTAAGCAAGCAGTTGCGCGTCCCAAGCGTCTCATCTGGTTAAACACACGCAGAAATCCAAGAACCGAGGTAGTGGAGGTCCACTGAGGTTTCCTGCTGCTGTCAGCCACACAGAAAAAAGGGCAGTCTGAGTCCTAAATTGACATACAAGCATATAGAAATTAGCGGTGTACCCCTCCCCCTGACTGACACAGGCAGCGACCAGTCACAAGGAACGAAAGGAGGGAGGATTTGAACTGATTTACGCTTGCTCGACAACCCGACTCTGTGTGTTGCGCAATGACACAAGTTTGAATGTCTTCAGTGCGAGTTTCTTTTTCTGCTTCACTGTGGTCGCATCTAAAGAATTCATGTACCATTTTCTACTTTTAAAAAAGCGGTTCTTAAAACACTTTATCTGAGCAACAGTCGTCTGTGTTCAAAGTGAGATCAGCATGAAGGAGTCAGTCTCCCTGCTGTAGTTAATTCTGTAATGCGCTATGAGTCTAGTCATTAATAACTAATAATCAGTATCTAAATGTTTATGAATTTCTAATTATTATAAAGCGCAGCATTATCGGTTCTGTTTAATGATACATCCAAAGTCTGTTAGAGCCTCATCGTCAAACAAACCAGGCGTTCTCATATGGAAGCAGCGTTATAATAAATGGTCCTGTCATATAAAATAACGGTAGCGGCTTTTTTGCATTTGGATCTTACATCATAATATAAGAATTAAGATATTAAGTTATATGGGTAAAAAAAGCGAGTGAGCATTTTCATAATATGAGGCAGTCTTATTAAATTTATACTTGAAACATAGCTGGGGGCGATGGCCGGCTCTTATCTCATAATAAGCTGTCTTCATCTTTTCATTTTCATTCCCATGCTTTGCTTTGTGTGTTTGTGTGAAGCTTACCTGTGTCTGTAGGTGTCTGATTGTGTATGCAGATGGCTTTGGGAAGGTAAAAAAGTAATTTGATGTCTGCTGAAGCAGTGTTTCTGTGCTCATGGCCAGATGGATGTGTGTTTGTGTGTGGGCAGTGAGCACAGCTGGAAGGATGATTGTGAGAGAAAACCAAATCTGCTGTCCTCCTATTATCTGCTGCAGGCACAAAGTAGTCATTTTTTCCAAAAGGTGAAACACACTGGGGTCATCAGATCATGTAACGACTTGTGAATATTACTGCCTCAGCGGCAAGTGGATTTTGTTGCTCTCATTGGAAATATTTACCTCTAAAAACATCAATCAGGTGTGTTCCGGTATGATTTTCCTCCATAATGTCAACACACAACAGCGCCTCCTTCATTTGCAACATCTGCCTGGAGCCACCCACTCCAACACAAACACAACATCCAGGAAACCAGCCCTGCGGCACGCATAATCAGCTCTTGCAACACAACTCAGCTCTTGTCCTCTGCCTCTCCCTCCACCCTCCCTCACCCACACTTAGAGCTCTCTTCAAATGAGACCCACTGACCGCTGGCCGGACACCCATGCTGTCTGATGACACATCAGACCATCACACTGAGCTTCAGTTTCCATGCACTTACACAGATTTTGGCCCAGTTGCACTGACCTATTTGCCTGGGTGACAGCCTTTAAGATCTCACAGGACACTCATTCTCTTATAATAGACAAGTAAGGGGTTTTCATATGGTCACAGCTTTGCCTCCAGGTTCTTTTACTTGCTGTATTACATTTCCACATACTCTTAGCAATCAAAGAAGGGTAAAAATCAACAGTACAATGACTGCACCAAACTAGAATACTCCCCATTTAAACTCACTGTGAGCATGTGCCCTGGTTTAAATGCTGCATAAATGTGTTGAATTGAAAATGTTCCCATGATTAAGTCTGGACTCGAGCACCATGTTCAGATTATCCATCTCTTTGGCTATTGTATCCACTGAGCCACGATTTGGTGTAAATACAGATTCTGTTGAGCAGCGTGTTCTCTAAAACCAGAGCTCATTCTGTAGTTCCAGGACTCTCAGTGTTGGTAGCTTTGTATGTGAGTCTCTGCATGGAGCAAATGGGAGGAAAAGGTGGGGCAGGGAAGGGCGGCTGCAGGGGCTGAATAACTGTAGCGTGTGTGTACTAATAATGCTCTGAGTCACAGATCTCCAAGAAAACACAACAGAGGTTCAAAAAGCTTCCCTCGCTCATTCGAAGACAAGGCTGCGATGCATCTTTTCTGGAGACTTAATCATCCTTGGGGAGGGCTTAACAGATTTAGATGACTACCAGCCTCCAGTGCCCCTGTCTCTTCTTGCTTGCTCAGACGACTGAATTACATACTGCTGCTGTGGAGGCGTCAGGCTGGTGGTGAGGAGGTGTTTCAGGAGATGGGTGTGAATGATGCTTTGGAAGTGAACTGCTGGCAGCAGTAAAAGGCTGGTGGTGACACCGGGCTAAACGTAGCGCATGACATGGAGTGTTGAATGCACGTCGAGTGGACAGCATGCGGCACACCTGATTACAAGTCCCCAGGAAGCGCTGGGAGATTTTTACCCAAGTGTCACTGTTCATTGCTGAGTATCACTCTCATTTGACTTATCTCTGAGCTCAGAGTGATAGACTGGACCATGCATCCTTTGGGTGGGGGTGGAGTGGGGCATGTGGAGCATAATAGCAATGTGTACTCACCGCTTAAACAGTTTTGAAGCAATTCATTGCGCCATATTTCTGCGACTAATAACAGAAAAATGGAGCATTTAGTCTGGAGGCTAAGCAGTATATATTCCAATGAATGGCTTGTTTTCAACTCAGATGAGGTCATCTGCTTCTTTAAACAAGCAGGAAGAAAAACCTTTCAATACATGAGAAAGAGGCGTTAACAAACAAAAACCTTTTAGAAATGAACCGAAACAAGGTTAACATATCCAAAACAAAAGTGAAAAAAAGGGAAAAAGAAAGAAACAACATATTGAGGTAATATTCAGCAATTATGATTGCATCTCTTTTCCATTACTGCCATCCAGAAGGACTCACAAGTGCTTTTGTTTCTTGTTTTGGGCTCCTAATTTGCTTGGACCAGACAGGCAGAGTTTGGAAACAGCCAGTCCCACAAAAAAAGAGAAGCTCTTTTTCTTGTGGTAGATCAAGTTCAGGAAAACACTGAACAGTTTAACATCATTTAACATATTCTCTCATCCATAGTATCTATGTGCTCTATTTTCCTCTCTTGCTTTCTCTTACTCTTTCACCTCTCCGCTCCCTCTGTCCGTTTTTCCTCCCTGTGAGGTCTGGTCCAGTTGCTGTTTTTCTTGTGGGGACTAAAATAATGTGTTTTGACACTGTCGGGTCTCCTGCAGTCCTCTTGTCTCTGTCTTGCAAAAAAACCCCTAGAGTCATCACACCACCAGCAGAGTGGCAACATAGTGATACACAAAACTGCAAGTCCCCTCCTCCTCCTCTTTCTTCTTCTTCTGGCTCTAAAAAGTCCTGCTTGAACTTTTTAAAGGTTCAGTGGGTTCAAATAGCCTCGAGGATATTTGAGGCTTCAGGTACGTCACTTTGGCTTTGTAGTCTGTGAAATGGCTGTTTTCTGTTAAGAGGAAATACATTTTAGCCGATGCTTGATCATCTAATGACTGGTACATCGTAAATACTGACATGTAAATCACTGTTGTGTAAACTGACAAAAGCTTCTTCTCACTTATTTTTACATATTTTCATGAGGAGATACAAATGAAAGACATGAAACCTTTACCCGACTTAAATCATTGGGATAAATCAACCTTTTCCGGCCCTTCTCCTGGGATGGGTCTACGGATAGTAGACTTCCTCTGACCTTTTCTCTCCCGGCAATGCAAACGCTACATCTTATGCTTTACAATAGACAGCTTACTATTACCAATACTAATTCTTTTTTTTCTCAGATAATATACATTAATAACTTGTGATCCTCTTTTCCATATAGTTAAAGTTTTTATAAAGCCTTGCTACAACCAGTACTTTTATTCATGACAGTGACGGCATTCCCACCAGTCTTATCATGCTTATATTCTAAACAAGCGTGTTTAATGGTAAAGCTAAACACTGGTCTGTTAGCACACTGATCCTTAACTCAAAGCATCTCTAAGCTAAAGTTTAGTTTCACAGAAATGCACATATCAGCTGTGGACTAAATAACAAAGAATAATTGCTAAATTGCTAACAGATTATCTCTAAACCCAACAACATACACACAGTCTGAAAAGCCCCTTTCTGTTACCAGCTAGATCAACACTTTCTGCAAGAGCTGCAATGACACATAAGGTTTTTGGGTTCGATTGGCATCAGGAGTCATTATGACTCAGCCCCAGACCCTTCCTACATTCATGGCTCAAATCCTTTGGCTCCAGACTGTGCCCAGCTCTGGGCCTCTCACTTTCCCTTCAACCCTTTTACCAGGAGATCCTGTGACCTTGCAGAGCAGACGGCCACTTGCTTGTTTGACAATTACAAGTGGCATACTTGCTCACCCCTGTTGTGCTCCAGTGGAACGTTAAGTGGACCTCTCAGAAGTTTTAATCTTCAAATCTATGCGATGATGGTGAATTCCTCAGTGGATAGAAGCCTGAAAGAACCCTTGTGTCCAGAACCCATGACACCTGCCCAGTGTAATCTTCCCTTTTACACATGAGATCATTGAGACAATTGAACTAGCATGCCTCGAGAGGTCTATGGTTACAGCAAATGAGTAGAAGGCAAAGCACAGCAAAGCAAAGTCATATACTACTTTGATGCTGCATGATTGTATTCTTGTACACGTGCATGTAAAAATGCTTCTTACAGACCATTTAAGTTGTCTTGCTGTGTTTTGTTGCATTATTGCACCTCCACCTGCAGAAGCACAGCAAAAAATGTACACAGACACCAATATATTATTAGATGATAAAGTTGTTGCAAGAAAAATGTTGGCAAAAAGTTTCTTATTCAAATATTCAGCAGATGTGAAGCAAAAAAAAAAAAAAATGGAGAGGGCATTTTGAAATCGACAGATATTGGCATCTTTGTGTTTCATCCATACAGTTTACTGGTACAGCTGGCTAACCAAGTGTGCTAGTGTTAGCTGATAACTGAGCACTTCATCCTGTCGTTGAAAGATGGTTGGAACTCTAAACCCGAACATCAGTGATCAGTGATCAGCAGTACCTTATCCACCTGACAAACCTTAACAATTCATAGGTTACTACCTGTAAAACCTATTAATACATCTTAAAGCCTACACTAGGCGACTGATTTCACCTAGCGGCACCTAGCTTGACAAACGTGACCTCGACACAGAGCACAGTTTGGGTGAGGACATTTTTGAGGACATTGTGTGCAATAATGATTAAAATCTTTCAAATAATCTAGGAGGAGTCGCAATTCTTGTGAAATGTGTACAGATAGAAAACAAAATGCGTTCAGAAACCAAAGGGTGATGTCCTGGTAGCTACATCTATCTTTATATACATGCAGAATCAATGGTTTCTGGTCACATGATGCTAGACGTTTCTCACATGGCATCAATCACTCATTTCTTAATAGTGCCCACCATATTGAAAATGATACATCCATTGTTTATGAGGGGAAAATATGCATTCCCTGATTGGTTGGCAACACACATTATTTTGCTAGTGACCAGTGGTTGCCAGGAGTTTGCTGACTGGGCTCTAACTTTGTGCAACTGATGCTCCAGCAACCGATTTCTCAACAACTGCAACCAACCTCCAGCAACCACTTGCCAGGAGTGCAGGGAGCACACATTTTGACCTCAGAACCAGTTGTTGCCTGTTGGTTGCTGACCAATTTCTAGGCCTGTGTGACTGGGGTCTTACTCACTTGAACCCACAATATCACCACGATTATCCCACATTCAAAACACTTGGCCATATAATGTCATACTCGTGTTAGTAGTCACATTTTAATGGCTGTGTGTCCTGAAAGCCTCAATATTCTTTCTCCCCCCCATATTTAACTTGGGTACTACCAAAACCCTAAAAATCTGATGTATCATATCTGCCAAGCACTCTAAGTTAAATAGATAATTGCTAAATTATCAATTCCATAACTGATAAATCTTTTAGGGGGTTTCAGGGAGCAACCTTATTAGAATATTACATTGTAATTTGCAGGTTTTCAGTACACATCAGCGACTACATGTTTGTCTGCTGTTTCTATACATATAATGGGCAATTTTTAACTCTGTGAATGGGAATGAGAATATATTAACATTGTTTTTAGATTCCTAAAACTTCAAACCTCATGTAGCGTTTTACCTAGCTGGTGATGATAACTACAAATATGAAACACAAAATAAATAAATGAAAGGAAATGAGTATTCTACAGCAATTAAATCTTAACACACTATCCACAATAAATCTACAGTTTCATCAAGTAAAACAGAGTCATATGCTTGATTAAAAGCATTCTAACATAAAAAATATACACCTGCTACTATACATGGAGCAGTTCCTGTGTGATCTGTGGGGGAGGATCCTCAGCTAAAGGTGCCAGTTTTACAGGCAGACCTCCAGCTGGCAGAGGAATGTCACAACCTGTGTTTCAGCTGTAAATTATCATAATTACAGCGCCAATAACTCAAACACTGGGGCAAAACAACCACCTTGCGGGGGGGAGGATGATGATCACTGCTTAATGTCGTGTCTGGGACACAGATTTACTCCCGTCTTTGTCAGGGGAAGGACAGGCAGCAGGAGCAGGAATGTGAGAAATGTGTGAGTTCTCTGACCTTTATGAAGGTGAGGCAACAAACTGACATCATTACCACAGCCAACATGTGCAAACCTGAAGCAACACGGGCCAAAGAACAGTATAGACACAGGTCAGATGAAGGGGAGAGTGAAAGGTATGTTCTGTATAAATACTTAGGTTAATACATAAACTTTTTTATATACTTGACAAATATAACATGAGTGAGCAGTATAAATTGTTTTAACTGTAACATCCTGATACTGGGGACATTGAAATTCCATTTGGATATGTTCACTCACTTTAAATCAACAAACTAAACAGCTCTCATGTGCTTTTTTTAGCATGACGCTACAGCATTCAGATGGTTTGAATTAACATGACACAGGAAGGGGAAACAACTACCTTGGCTCTGTCCACAGGCAGTAAAATCCACCCACGCACACCTTGAAAACTCACTAGCTGACTACCTGCAGTTCATCATCATGAACCAGGCTAATATGAAGCAGGATGGAACATTAGGTATGGGGTAAAACCGAAGCTTACTCCTTTCTGGATTGAGTTTATTGCATGCTAATTAATGACCTTTAGAGGTAGCAGATTGTCAGGAGCTAATTGGTTTTCCATGTTTCCAGGCTAAGGAAAGGCAAAAGCCTTTTACTCTGAAGAGGCAGGGACATATCAGTCTGTGCATCTATATAATAACTCCCATAAAGAACACAAATAAGTGTACTGACTCCTTTGTCAGTACAAATGTTGCTAACTTTCAGACTTGTGGCTCATCATTTCAAAGTTCTCGCCATTGTTTTCCTTGTTAAGTTTAGTTTTAGTTCAATTCAGTTGTATTTATACAGCACCAAATCACAACAACAGTGCAAAATAAGGTAAAAACCCTACAATAGTAGACAGAAAACCCAAACTTTCTCATGACCCCCTTATGACCAAGCACTTGGTGACAGTGTGGAGGAAAAACTCCCTTTTAACAGGAAGAAACCTCCAGCAGAATCAGGCTCTGGGTGGGGCAGCCACAGTGTGCACAGTATAGAAGTGATTATTGGAATTAAACATTTTTGTCTGTCATTCTGTCAGTGCGCCCCAGGGTGGCTGTGGCTACATGTAGCTGCCATCACCAGTGTGTGAATGTGTGTGTGAATGGGTGGATGACTGGATGTGTAAAGCGCTTTGGGGTCCTTAGGGACTAGTAAAGCGCTATATAAATACAGGCCATTTACCATTTATTTACCATTTTTGAGAGAAAGGACTGAAAAATAGTACTTGAATGCAAAAATATAAGTTTCTTAAAGCAGTGCTGCCACCATGTGGTTGAATAGCGGCAGTACAATGTGGAGAGCGCTCTGAGCTCACACAGTTTTATCACACAAACCATCAACCTGTAAGACAATCACTCTGGCTGCCAGTCAGCTCATGTGAAAAGAAACATCTAAAGGCAGGAAGCCTCTATCCCTCCTGGGCAGAGGCTTTCACTGGCTTAGTCACGCTCTCTTCCTGTTTTTCTCCCACCGCTAACAACCAACAAACAATACTAGGAAGGGGTTCTGCTCTTTGTCTAGACGATGGTCTGTCAGCTGCGTATAAACCGATTCAGTGTGCAGCCCGAAAGGATCTATGACAAGTGACCTGTCTGAGTGAGGTCAATTAGACTACTAGAGCACTGCTTGGCTTAGGTGAATTCGGGTGCATTTCACCCTTTGCATGTTGCACTTGTGCAAAATGATCCTACCTGTTGAGGATATGTGAATGTGAGCATTTATAAATGTAAAAGGCAAACAACCTTTTGCTGCAGCTCAGGAGTGTTTTATTCTGCAAAAACTGTGTATTTTAAGTCTTGCTTAAAATACATCAGTGAAAGTTTAAAGTTAAAATCATTACGTAATGACATACTTTGATCGATAGAGGGCAGAGTGACACAACTATCCAACTTTAAGGGGTTTTTAAGGTCACAATGAACTACAAGAAGCAAGGAGAGCATTTCATGGCACTACTTGATAACTACCATTATCAGTAAGAGCATTAGAAAGAAAACAGAAGTCATTTTTAATTTTGCATCCTACCCACTGAGATACATTAAACATTGGCTAAGAGAAAGAGAGTGAATGGCTTACAACAGCTGCCCCCCATCACCTCCACCAGCCACGAATCGAACTGTGTGACTATGCTTTGGGCAGTTTAGTGATGTCTCAGCACAAACACCAAGAAGTACTGATCGTACTCATGTCATGTTCTAACTGCATGTGTCAACACTGGAGAGCTTGTAGAGTGTTACTCATGCAAAACAGTGACTAAGTTGATAAAGCTTTTGACTTGACAGATGCTAGCAGTACCTCGCTGTCTTTGAAGCCTCGTTATTCCTTTGAGTAATTTGTAAGATGACATTTGACATGCTTCATGGTGCACCATGCAAGCTGTAAATGAGCGTGTGTGTTTGTGCATATGTGTGTGTGTGAATGACGGGAAGAGAGAGAGAGAGAGAGAGAGACAGTGTCAAAGTAGGTATAGGGGCAGACTTTCTGGAGCCAGCTCCCACATGCCCTCTGACTACCTATCAGTGGTCAGACCAACCTCATCTCTCCAAGCAGGCGATGATGATAAGAGTGGCAGAGAGAGACAGAGCAACAAAAAAAGGAAGAAGGAAAAAAGGAGATGAGGATAAAGGGTGAGGACAAAAAAAAAAGATAAGAAATGAACCAGGTGAGAGGGTGGTAACGATGTGAGTCAGTAGACAGCGGTGACAGAAGGAGACAAAGGAGAGAGAGATCAGCTAAAAAGGCAGCAATGGCAGAGAAAGAGAGCCACAGAGAGTGAGAGGGAGAGAGCAGAAAGTATTGCCCTGAGGCATAATTTCTCTGTCTGCACTCAGTGTAGGGAGGCCAACAACAGTGTCATACACAGCTGAAGACATTCACTGGCAGCCAAAACGCACATCTGGGTTTCTCATAATGAAATGCAGTAGGCTGCAAAGTTTTCCTGTGCAAAACAGTAGAGAGAGCAGTCAGCGAATGTCAGTGTTAAGTGTGTGTGGGTCTTTTTTTTAAAACTTGGCACTAGAGCTTTAACTCCATGCACATGCGTATGCATACAAACCGTATGCACAGACGGCATTTATTGGCATTTTTCTGGCATTTGAAGGAACTGCAACCTTGCAACCTTATTGAGTGAAAGAACGGTTTCCATTCCTGTGACAGATTGTGCCAGGGCCTGCCCCAGGTTAGGAACAAATCATTTCATGGACTTATTATGTGTCAACTGCTTCCAAAATACACCACATGCGCTGAAGCACACACACACACACACACACACACACACACACACACACACACACACACACACACACACACACACACACACACACACACACACCCAAACGTGCTGCCAAGCTGTTCAAATCCTCTGCATGTGCAACATATACTCCATCTCTCCCCCCCCTCACTCCTCCCCTGCCACTCTTCTTTTCAACATCCTTGCACAATACATAAGAGTTGGGATTAGGTTACACATTCAGGTTGGACCTCTCGATTGCTCCCTGGGGATGTTGGGAAGAGGTAGAAGGGAGAAAAAGCAAAGCCAAAAAAAAAAGTGGAGCTGATGGAAAGAAGGTCCACAATAACAATCTGTTTCCTTGCGTGTTGGGGCCTGCAGGCTAACTTAGTGCACCTGTTGTGGAAGCTTACACTAGCTGGAGAGCTATATGTAATGTGTGTGTAGGGTAAAAGAGGACTGGGTAGTGATCCAGTGAGGCACCTGTACTATGGCTGAAAGCCAGCTGGGAAGAGGCCACAGCTATCCGTGCGCTATCCATTCGCACTCTCTGCGCACTTGACGACCCCTGTACCCTCATGTTAACCCCATGTAGAGTCACATATATGTGTATATGTGAATTGTGCGCCTTCTCCACCACCTGCTCAGTTTCACTAGGTAATTGGGTAAGTGTGTAATATGGTTGGTCATGGCTATCTGCGACCGGGTAAATGTGACCCAGGCAGCGGCACAGTTTGGGAAATAACCGAGGATCTGTTTATGATTTCAGGGGAGCGGTGCGGGGGGAGGACGGAGGGACGCAGCAGAGTTGCGGTAGCAATCGCATTTAGTTTGGTTCGAGCAGCACGACTGTAATATGAATCACTCACATCCACCATTTTATTGGTTTCTGTGTAATCACGCTTTGTTGGAGTTTTTCTTTTTTACATTTAACAACCTCAGCGGCACTTTGTGTGCTACGGGTTGTTGTCATTGTTTATGAAGAACCAAAAATGAGAACATGTGACTTGGTAGGATATAGGGTTTATTGACTGACAGCACTTACTCCTACTCATCTCCCTTCACAACCAGTCCCAATTGTCTGACACCGTCGTAAAACCCCGCTGGCCGGGAATATGATTCTTTTAAGTTTCCGCTGAGAACAGCCTGTCTTGCCAGTATCCCTCAAGGGGACTGCTGCTTTTACTATACTACACCACATCAGATTAGTGTTTCACTCTACCCATCACTTCAGACAAGAAGATGAGCAATCTCCTTTCGGTTGCATCACACATTGTGGTTTTGATGACATGTTTTCAACACATTCTTCCTAGTTTTCTCTGGAGGAACTCTGCATCCATCTCATCCATCATACAACTTGGAGGGATTACATGAGACAGCCATGTATCTTGTCATTTCTCTATGGCTCTCCTCTGTTTGGCGAATTAGAGAAACTGCATGACCACATCATCGGGAGCAGTCAGCGTAGCGTAGAGCTTATTATCCCTCATTGCCTGCGCCAGGAACAGGAAATGAACTAAACAGGGCTGGGGGGGGGGTTCACACTAGAGTGATTACGCGACTTTTTATACCAACTAACCAAAACACAATTATCCAATTCCCTAAACTACATATTACATTTATATAATAGGTTGCAGTTGGCTTTAAGACGCAGAGCGAGGTAGGTTTCTCGGGTCCATTCGATGGAGCGTGTGTTTGGACTTTTTCGCTTACTCATTATCAAAGTCTGCTTTTAAAAATAGCAGGTTTGCTGTTAATTTAGGGAATACGTAACCATGTTAACTGGGCTGTCAGACATAAGCCAGAGATGACTGACAGCTACTGAGGATAAGCCGATTCAGCAGAAGGTGCCTGGAGAGCCTGCCACAACTCTAACTTATAAACATGTCTCCATGCTGTTTCCTCAGTCTGACAGGGCTGTCACGGGGCATTATACTACACCCTGGCTTTGTTTTTTTTCTCCTGCTCGGTTTCTTCCATTCTTTGCTTCACCCATTTGCACCAAATCAACTCTTTTTTTGCTTTCAGGTTCCAGCATCTAGCATGTTACCTTTTTTTTTTTTGATAAATGCCGTCTCTTTTAGTCCATCTATTTACTTATAGTATACCTCTCAGTCCCTTTCAACTCTTCCTCAGCCCAGCTCCCTCCTCCTTCTTCTGTTGTTGTCAGACAAGGCGGACTCTGTCTGACTGCACTTGTGTGAATATGTGCGTGTCTATGTGTGTGTTTGCAACTGTTGATATCTGTGTGCGTGACAGCGCTCTGTACGTGTGTGAGTGTGTGTGAGTGAGTGGGAGAGAGCCTTGGGGGCAGCCCTCCTTTGTCCTCCCAACCATCTCCCAGAGATGGATGTGTCTTCAGGGAATTGGCCCCAGAAGAAAAGCGCCTCCAACTCGCTCATATTAAATTCTGCTGAGCAAATACAACCCACCAGCATGCCCCCCCCCCCCACACTAACTCTCTTTTTTTTCTCTCTTTTGAAAGAAGCTCATTTAGTTCGTGCGCTCTTGAGTGGGAGACAGAGAAGAAGGAGAGCACCAGTGTGAAAAAAAAAGTTAGCCCTGCTTCTCTCACAGATTCACTTTATGAAACCGCTCATGGAAGCCAATATATGGCATGGCATGGCTCGGATATCTTTAGAAACCATTTTTAGGCTCCTTTTGTTGACACATTCGGATGTCACGCTATTCTCGTTTAGCTTTTTCTGCCACTGGCCTCTGCGTGCTCTTTTTCCTTCTTGTCCTGTTTGAAGCCACTGTCTGGCATAGGGTCGTTAAAATGTGCGCTTGCCCTAACTTACTCATCCTTGGAGGACAATAACAGCCCAAGGGACAAGGTTCCTTCTTTTATTCTCGTTCCTAATGCATCCACTTGCCTCTCCCTAATTTTCCCCTCTCCACTCCTCCCCCAGGCTTAAGGCTCAGCACCTGTGTGCCCCTCCCCCTCCACACTAAACTTTTTTTTCACCCCACCCCCGGCTCCCCTCCCTTTGGCAGAATGCCTGATGCACTGACACAATCACAGCTCTTTGCGTGAGAGGGAGTGCCTTTCTCTCCGCGCCTCAGTGATTTGTGTGCGAAGAGATACACATGCATGTGTTCTCCGTGCAGTAAAGTCAGATTAAAAAAAAGAAAAAGAAACAACCAGAGTTTTTGCAGAATAAAAGCCAGGTTTGTGAACTCAGCTCTACTTGCAATCGCCTCTTACCCTTCCTCGACTACTCATCCGCTCCCCACTCCTCGTCTTCCCCTGCTACTGCCCTCACTTCAACTCCAGACTGACTTTGCAATTCATTTTGATGCGACTTTACTAGTGAAGGGAGATTTTAAAAGCCTCGCACCTGCTCTCTAGTAAATGCCGCTATAAAAACAGCTGGGGATGTAAAACATTTATTTCCACATCCCCATGCCCACAGATTGCAAAGCCTCCATCCTCCCCCATGCATCTCTGCTCCTTTAAGTCTTTGTCACTGCTCTGCCCGATTGAAACCTTGAGCCAACGCACAGGCTTGCAACCCCCCCCCCCCCCTCCCAAAAAACCCACTCTGCCTTCTCTTCGAGGCACCAATAGCTACATGGCACTGCCCCAAACATATGGTTTTAATACCCCTTCCTCACTCACTCTTGTTTTTGATCCACTTGTTTTGCATTTCTGTTTCAGTGCACATGTGTACGTTCACACGCAGTAACTCCACACCACGGCATTTCTTAACGGAAACATAACTTCTAGGCAATCGTGTCACAGAAATGTGATGTATTTGCACTCCGCATGCATTCCCCTCCTCGCAGCATGTGGCACTGATTGCACTATTTTTTATCCCAATATCAACGAAGCAGTCCTTCAAGGTCAGGCAGTAATGTATCACTCGCTGCCTCGGGCTCATCTACTGTTTCCACTGCACGTCCTCCCTCTGGCAGTAGGAAATTTGCATGGTTTTCATTATCCAAAAAACGTTGCCAAAGACCAATCATTCTTATAGTAGTGACCAGAGTGCTGCATTTAAGTTTGCATACATAAAAACAGAAACATATATTGATAGGAAGATGCTTTAGGTACAGTTTCCACTCTTTAATCTTGCACCAGCGTGAGATTCCTAAATATGATCTTTGATAACTGAAACATAGATAACATAAACAAAGCGAGACTTTGATGAACTTGATTTCTTAAATGTAACGGTGTTGCATCAGACAGAACGCGCTGATGAGAGCTGATGGGGGGGGGAGTGTTTTGTTAGTTGGTGTGTTTGTGTGATCAGTGCTTCAGAAGCTGTGTAATCTTCAAACAACCAACCGTGACCACAAGTTGCGGCTAATCCCCATCATGTGACCATGGAGCAGTTTGAGTGAAACACGAATGGATGAAGACCGGTAATTAAAGAAGCGGATCCCCTCCATCAAAAGAAGCCAGGATGAGATGGCGGTCCTTGAGTCATGCTGGCTGCTTTTATCTAACTCTCTAATTAGGCAGAAGAAGAGCAAATGAAGAAAGAAAAAAAAAGAGCCAAAATAAAATGCTTTGTTTTCCAAAAAACAAAAAACTCAGACATGGATATCCATCTTCATCTGGCTGCAATAAACGTACAGCGTAGTAGATTGTGTCTGACATGAACAACAATTACACAGTGTGTTTAGTTCTCTAGCTGAGGAAAGTTTTCACACAAAGACTCAGCGGGCTCTGCCAAATGCTCTCAGCTGGCTAGTTTCCAATGAGAAACTCTGTATGCCAGATACAGTCATACAGCACAGCACATAGCATCCAGTGCACTCATAATGCATCACCTGGATGCTGGGCAGTGGACAGCAAAAGCTCCCCTCTGTGACAGAGGATTAAGAGTTTAAACCACCTCCTTATTGTCAAAAGTCCTAATGAGACTGTGATTACTGGCTGGCACTAAAGGCCCTCAACTCTCTGTATGTGTGTAAGTGTACTGCGATGCACATGTGAATATATCTCAACACCTTTATGTCCAAATTAGTGGTTGTGTAAGTGCATGTGTGTGACTGTTTCTGTTTTTTTTAATGCATCTGCAACCTTCCTAAGAAAGGTCAAACAATAAAAATGGCACCAGAAAAAAGAAAAGAAAAGAAAAGACAATAAAAAGCCTATGAGAAAGGAAAGTTTTTAAAGCAGTGGAAGAAGACAAGTCAAGAGATTTATCTGCAGTGTTCGAGTACTAACTTTGTTCTAGCTGTGTAATCTTCTTGGACCTTATGGCTACAAAAGCAGTAAATCATTTAAATTTATTACTGAAGACCTGTTGGAAATTAGTTTGCCATTTCTTCCAATGCATGAATAAAAACCCAAATGCTTTCTGTAGAAATCCATGTATTGTGGAATATTAAAATATCTCGCAAAACCTGGAACCAGTATGATCCAGTCACTAAAAACAAACATGATGAAAAAGTCAGGTGTGGTAGTTCTATCTTTAGGTCTTCGTCAAACTGCACTAGAAGCCCACTGGTGACCCTTGGTGACCTCCACTTGTGTGTATTCCCAACCAGTTCACAAGTGACAGCGTGAGTTTGCTGGCTACCAACAGGTAAAATCAGGTGCAAAGAGGATGCTGAACCTTGGGATTGCTTTGGTTGTTAGCATCCTGCAACCAACACATTTAAAAAAGGCTTAATTTTAACTTTGAAGGTAAACTGTTTCTGTTTGTGCATATTTCACACACACATTTCATTATAACTTGGAAAGTAATTTGCAAGTGTTTGCAGACAAGTTTGCATCTTCCATGCAAACCACAAATGAGTGTCTCAATCTGCTAGTGACCAAAGCAATTGCAGGGTTTCTGGAGCACGACCTTATACATCTTTGTGACCGATTTCACCTACCGACTGACAGCAAAATCTTGCTGACTGGTCATAGAATACACTATGACCAGTCGGCAAATGATTACTAGGGGTTCACTGACCAGTCTCTGGCATGCGTGAATGGGTCTTTAGCAATCAACTTCACAGGAACTGGCAGCAACCACTTGCAGCTGATTGGGGGATACACATTTTTCCCTCAGCTGGTTGTCAGCAGGTCTCTAAGGCCTATGTGCCTGAAGCCTTACTCTTAGGACACTGTGGTCTACATGAGCAAACAAGTTGTTAATGTGAGAAGAATGAATATTTAGTTTAGTGTTACACTGCTGATTTGCTTGATGGGTTGCCAGTGTGGTCACATTATAAATGGCAGCTGCCATTAGAGCTTCTAGCTCTCTCTAGCTCTCCTGATGCTGAGGTGTCTACTCACCTGATTTCCATAGCAGGTAGGAGTCTCGTTTATGCATCCGCTGGTTACAGTGGTTACATTGTTGCTGCTCATGGTCTTGTAGAAGTTCACTGTGGATTTTTATACTCTTGGAAGCCACAGATTCACATATTGTTGGCATACTGGTTCTTTTGCGCTGTTGGTTAATTTTATTGTTCATCTCCCATCATTTGGTTTGTGTCCTTGAAAACAATCCTTTACCATTTTCCTAACGGTCTGGGCACCAGCAAGCTTTATAGTCAGCTTTTTGCTTCAGTCACAGCGGGCTTCCATGTAATTGGTGACCCTAAATGTTTTCTTAGACTTGGTGTAATTTGTCGGGTCTTTGAGTCCTCTTTTAGAATTAAATATGGGCCATATGTATGCATATTGTACATGAAAGTTTGCTTCAATTTCAACATATTAAACTGTTTAATAAAATGGTGTATGGTTAACCATCTCCCACTACTAATATTTGGTTTGTTTTGCTCTAAACTGAAGCCAATTTAGTTCAAATTTAGTTCCTGTACTTTGTTTTTGAGTGGTTGTTTTGACTTATGTAACTGCCTTTTAATTTGTCCTACACCACTGGAAGGAGGCTCCTTTTTACAGCTGCAGATCGCCAGTGTGTTTCAGCAGTAGGGTTAACAACAGAAAAAGTGTATTTGATGAGTTTCCTTTTGTTCTGGACATATTAATAACTTGTGTCTTATCTCATTCAGAAGCCGAGGCGCTAAAGTGGTTGGGTACCTTTGGCGGTGGGTTCCCGTTCCTGATTTCTGGGGTTTTAGGTGCATATTTGTCACACTTAAATGCTTCAGATCATTAAATAACTTTAAAGTTTGACAAAGATAACCTGAGTAAGAGTAACCTGAGACAAGCCTTTTTGGTCAGCAGTGGTTTTCTCCTTGTAACTTAACCATGGATGCCATTTATGCCCCATCTCTTTCTTATTTTTGAATCATGAACACTGAACTTAACTGAGGCAAGTGAGGCCTTCAGTTTTTGTTAGATGTTGTTCTGGTGTTTTCTGTGACCTCCTGGGTGGGTTGTTGATACGCTCTTGGAGTTATGAAGGAGTAAGTGTTCGCCACTGTTCCAAGTTCTCTCCATTTGTGGATAATAGGTCTTAGCGGGGTTCACTAGAGTCCCAGAGTCTTAAAATTGACTTTGTAACCCTTTCCAGACTGACTAAATGTCAATGATTTTGTTTCTCAGCTGTTTTTTTTAAGATCGTGGTGTGATGTGTTGAGATCATTCAGCCTACTTCACTTTGTCAGACAGGCTTTTTAAGTGATATCTTGATTCAACACGTCTGGCAGTAAATAAATATCAAAATTATTGAAAAACTGCATTTTATATTTACTTTGTTTGTCATTGACTAAGATTAAAACATGTTTGATGATCTGAAACCTTGATCTGTAACAAAAATATAAAAAAAACTAAGAAATCAAGATGGAAAAAATACTTCTCACAGCACTGCACTTCTGTGTGCTGTGGTTATTTATTCACTCTTGTCTGAGCTGCACCTAAATGTGAATGCGTGTAGGAGGTGAAATGCAAGTGTGAATCGGGTGGTTCTTTGGACTGCTCTTCTCTTGGCAACCCCTACGCTCACTGGTAGGCCACAGCTCTGAGCTGATGTTTAAAAGCATATGTGTGAATGGACTAACAGCTCTTTTATTTAGTGTTTTTAATCATTTTCAATAAAATAACTCCTTAATGATCTGAACCGCATCTCTGTGAAGCAGTAAGACTTGAACGCCTTCTTGGTGATTGGTACAGTTTTGAAGTAAATATTCCCTGAGTACAATTCCCAGTTTTTCGTTGTTGGGTTTTCCTTTTTAACATTAAAGCTTTCAAGTTCTTGGTCACCACCACCACCATTGTGTGTTATGCAGTGTTGCAAAGGTTATTTAAAAAAGTATTCGACTACAGTTTGCAGAATACAGGGCCCAAAATGTGGCTTGTAACATATTCTGTTAAGTTACTCAATGTGAGTAACGTATTCTGAATACTTTGGATTGCTGAATATATTGTCATGCTTTTTGCAACTTCATGAATGTACTATTGCTACGTGATTTATTACAATTACTGAAAGCCACTTGCCACCGAGCTAACATTGTTAGCTAGTGTTAGCTGAGGTTAGTTCATAGTTCATTATTTGCAGCTAGCAGGTTGTTAATGCCATCCATCAAGTCTAAGGCTACGTTCACACTGCAGGTCTTAATGCTCAATTCTGATTTTTTTATCAAATCTGATTTTTTTTGTCTGCTTGTTCTCACTACAAATAAAATGTGACAGCAAACGCGCTCTAGTGTGAACGCTCAAAGCGGCCGCATGCACAAAAGAAGACGTCACACACAACGCGCTCTGTTTAGACCCAGACCAAACAGTATTGCTTGACTGATGGCCTTAATATAAAGACTTGTTTCAAACTTTACGTTTTCCAATTTTGCTTTAAGTTATAAAGTTATTTAGTTATTTACATATGGCCTAATAATGATCCTTATTGCTGTTTTAGAGGAGCGGTGCTTCAAAGGATAGTTGCCGATTTCTGTCAGAATCTGCAGATTATACAGTACAAATAAAATGTTAAAGTTTCTCCAACGTTGTCTTCTCAACATCCACACTGGATGGCCAGGAAGCGTTTGCGCGATGTCTTCTCAGGCGCTTCTCCGGCGCTGATAAAGTGACCCAGGTCGCTTCATATGTATCGGATTTGTGCTGTTCTCACTGTCATACCATGATCGGATATGAGTCGCATAGGGACAGAAAAGTCGGACTTGATGCGCTTTTGCCTGCAGTGTCAACGTTCATGAACTTCTTCACAAATAAAATTTTTATCATTAGAGAAAAAATTACCAATAATCATCCCACAGATGTAATATTATCTACAGCTACTCTTAGTACCATTGATGTTAAGTTAGACTCTTTTTCTCCAATTGATCTTTCTGAGTTAACTTCAATAATTACTTCCTCCAAACCATCAACGTGTCTTTTAGACCCCATTCCTACAAAACTGCTCAAAGAAGTCCTGCCATTAATTAATGCTTCGATCTTAAATATGATCAACCTATCTCTAATAATCGGCTATGTACCACAGGCCTTCAAGCTGGCTGTAGTTAAACCTTTACTCAAAAAGCATCTCTAGACCCAGCAGTCTTAGCTAATTATAGGCCAATCTCCAACCTTCCTTTCATATCAAAAATCCTTGAAAGAGTAGTTGTCAAACAGCTAACAGATCATCTGCAGAGGAATGGTTTATTTGAAGAGTTTCAGTCAGGTTTCAGAGCTCAGCACAGCACAGAAACAGCTTTAGTGAAGGTTACAAATGATCTTCTTATGGCCTCTGACAGTGGACTCATCTCTGTGCTTGTCCTGCTAGACCTCAGTGCAGCGTTCGATACTGTCGACCATAATATCCTATTAGAGCGATTAGAACATGCTGTAGGTATTACAGGTACTGTGCTGCAGTGGTTTGTATCATATCTATCTAATAGACTCCAGTTTGTGCATGTAAACGGAGAGTCCTCTTCACACACTGAGGTTAATTATGGAGTTCCACAGGGTTCAGTGCTAGGACCAATTCTGTTTACATTATACATGCTTCCCTTAGGCAGCATCATTAGAAGACATAGCATACATTTACACTGCTATGCAGATGACACGCAGCTCTATCTGTCCATGAAGCCAGATAACACACACCAATGAGTTAAACTGCAGGAATGTCTTAAAGACATAAAGACCTGGATGGCTGCTAACTTTCTGCTTCTTAATTCAGATAAAACTGAGATTATTGTACTCGGCCCTGAATATCTTAGAAATATGGTATCTAACCAGATTCTTACTCTGGATGGCATTACCTTGGCCTCCAGTAACGCTGTGAGGAACCTTGGAGTCATTTTTGACCAGGACATGTCCTTCAATGCACATATTAAACAAATATGTAAGACTGCTTTCTTCCATTTGCGCAACATCTCTAAAATTAGAAATATCCTGTCTCAGAGTGACGCTGAAAAACTAGTTCATGCATTTATTACTTCCAGGCTGGACGACTGTAATTCATTATTATCAGGATGTCCAAAAAACTCGCTGAAAAGCCTTCAGCTAATCCAAAATGCTGCAGCAAGAGTCCTGACAGGGACTAGAAAGAGAGAGCAGATTTCTCCTGTTTTGGCTTCCTGTTAAATCCAGAATTCAAAATCCTGCTCCTCACATACAAGGTCTTAAATAATCAGGCCCCATCTTATCTTAATGACCTTGTAGTACCATATCACCCTATTAGAGCACTTCGCTCTCGCTCTGCAGGCCTACTTGTTGTTCCTAGAGTATTTAAAAGTAGAATGGGAGGCAGAGCCTTCAGTTTTCAGGCCCCTCTTCTGTGGAACCAGCTTCCAGTTTGGATTCAGGAGACAGACACTATCTCTACTTTCAAGATTAGGCTTAAAACTTTCCTTTTTGCTAAAGCATATAGTTAGGGCTGGACCAGGTGACCCTGAATCCTCCCTTAGTTATGCTGCAATAGACGTAGGCTGCCGGGGGATTCCCATGATGCATTGAGTTTTTCCTTTCCAGTCACCTTTCTCACTCACTATGTATTAACAGACCTCTCTGCATTGAATCATATCTGTTATTAACCTCTGTCTCTCTTCCACAGCATGTCTTTATCCTGTCTTCCTTCTCTCACCCCAACCGGTCGCAGCAGATGGCCCCGCCCCTCCCTGAGCCTGGTTCTGCCGGAGGTTTCTTCCTGTTAAAAGGGAGTTTTTCCTTCCCACTGTTGCCAAAGTGCTGCTCATAGGGGGTCATATGATTGTTGGGTTTTTCTCTGTATCTATGAAGCGCCTTGAGGCGACTTATGTTGTGATTTGGCGCTATATAAATAAAATTGAATTGAATTGAATTGACTGTGGGAAGAAGCCAGAGTACCCACGCTGCCACAAGCAGACCATGCAGACTCCACTAGACGTGCCCCAGCTGCCCGTCAGGCGTGAACCCAGAACTTTCTTGCACAGAGGTGACAGTGCTAGCCACTGTACCGCCCTAGTTCTCCACAATAATTGCTAATTACACCTTTAAATGATCAGATACTTGCTGTACATTCAATTTCTCTGTGTGCAGAAAACTTCACGAAAGTTGTAATCTCTGTCACATGTTAACAGGATGAACCTACTCCATGAGGCCTGATTTAAATCTTGCACACTGTCATTATTTATGCCAGAGTTTCTAATGTGTGTGTGTGTGTGTGTGTGTGTGCAGAGGTTTGACCACTCGTGCCAACTGTGAACAGTACTTGCTCATTAGCACTATTTTCATGTGACTAAGCTGTACCGCAAGGACCACACCCCCCCCCCCCCCACCCAACACACCCCCCGTCCCACTCCACACACATACACCACACACCACGCACACTTTCAGACAGTTGCATACAAAATCCCACGTGCACACACAGACACACACATACACGCACACAAACACCACATGACCAGATGAAGAGGAACCATTGTTCAGCATCACAGGACCTCTTGACACAGACACACACAATTCTCCTTCTGCACAGCCTTTCGTGGAACCACCAGAGTCAGCCTTGTTTTAATATTCTGTGGGTTACATGCTTCCACTGACACACACAAACACACAAACCCTCTGTGAACGTGTCTTCAACTATGAGCTTCTGTGTGCATGTATGTTTCTGGCACAACAGCAGTCAGCGTTTTGTGACACGAATTCATCCAGACTTCTGAAACGCAGAGAGAAACCCCTCTGCTTGTTTGTTGGCTCGTGAGCTTCGGCGTGATAGAGCTGTCAGTTTGCAGCAGGCAGAGACACTGGCAGGCCATTAACCCGCTGAGCCTAAAGCGGGTGAGGTCAAACAGCTGACCTCCAAGTCTTGACGTCTGGAGGGGACATGGATTGCAAGAGTCAAGAGTTCACAGGGGTGGAGGCATTTGACCAGATTTTAAACTCTGTTCTCGTTTCTGCATAGACCAGTCACAAGACAAACACAGTCAACTATGATTTATGAGCTAAGGGCCTATTTTTAATTTTAATTTTTTACTACAGATAATGTGACAGTTTTGGTTAGCTTTTGATCTGACTTCCACCTTTTTTATTTTCTGCATGTGAACTGAAACTACCTCAAGGATGACTAATTCGTTTACTCTTATATTTATGACAATGATTATTGTCATTTCATGCTATTGGTAGGTTATGTATTTATTGTTGACTCTCACCCCTACCCCTGCAGTGCCTGCTACTATACTGAATCACTTAAATGGCTGACAGTCTGAAAGGCTTTTTAAATGAATCCATTTTGCAAGTAAAGTTTAATAATCATTACTAAATGAAATCAAATAGATTTTTTAGCTTCTTTTCAGCTTCTTGTAGTGTGTTTGATACATTATGCTGACACTAAACATTTTGTTAAGAAGATTTTTGATTCTGGTCATTCAGAACCGAATAACAATATTCGACTCAAGGCCATATCTCCAGTGCACAGTAGCAGCTCTGTGCAGCCAGTTGTGCATCTCAACACAAACTCTAGAAATCAGTTTGGTCACGATAACTGCACAACTGCTCTTACTGAAACCCCGCCAGCTGCCGTATTTGTCGTACAGAGTGAACGCAAACATGCACAGCTGTGAGAGTCGTGTGTAAAACCACAGATACTCGAGGGAAATGCACCTGTGACTGAGTAAGATTATCAACCCCCCTGTGCAAGTGTCTAAGCCTGACCCGAGAACCACATCCCCTCACCATACACATTCGTACACCCAAAACCAATACATCACCCTGTCTCCCCCATTCCCCACTGTTAAGTACTTAGCAGACAAAGCAGAAACAAAAAAGCTCTAACTCTAACTAAACGTTCTAGCTTAACAAATATGCAGAAGATAATTGTACCACTTATTACAGTTGACAATCTTTTGGGACGGCACTGCTGTTCCTGTTTTCACTGAAGTGCACAGCCGAGTGTCACAATATCGCCTCATTCCATGTGAAAACAAACAAGTGCCACACTGTCACTTCCCCTCTTGAACCATGAACCCCTGCTGGCATCCTGTGTCAGAGTGATAAGCAATCCCCTGATACCTCTCAGGCCCTCTCTGAACAAAAGAACCACAGGAAGAGGTCAGGCATAATTTCTTGGCAGGCTTATGCCTGCCAAGAAATTATGGCGTTCCATATGTTTCAGGTTGAGCCTAAGTCAAAACAAATCCCCTGACCGCACAGTGCTATCATATACAATTAGAAGAAATACAACTCATTTATGGATGGACTGGTGTTTTTTCCGCTTAGGTAATAATGATATACATGCACTTTGTCAAATATTGTAAGCTTGATCATCAGTCATCAGTACTCTCAAAGACCTGCTATTTACTTTGTTTGTTGTGAAATCTCACACAAGCTAAATTTGCAAGGCACAGGATTCTTGTGAGATTACAAGGGAATCCACTTTTATCTTCAGTCCACCTTCAAGCAGTCTGCAGTTGGTTTACACTAACCTAGCTCCTCAATAAACTCCTGGCCTAAATGGCTGAAGCTATGGGTGTCTCACACATGCTTCGTCTTGTCTGACAAGTTAGCGTAGTATAGCATAAAAAATATTTTAATATTGCGTTGTTAATCACTGATCACATTATGTTGGGCTGCTATAAACAGTAGCTGCCATCTGAGCATCCCTGACTCGCTCACCTGTTGCTGTACACACATGCAACTCACCTTTACACACTCACTCACTCAAACCAGGGGTGCATAAATAATCACGGCACAGGGAAGGTCCCACTACCAAGGCACACAGTCACCTCCACTTTAGGCTTTCAGCTTTAGAATACAAAGAAACACAAGTTATTAATGTACCGGTATGCAAAACAAATATCAAATACACCCTCCGTGGTTAACCATGCTGCAGAAACACAGTGGGGTTCTGCAGCTTCCAGTGGTGTAACGCAAAAACGAAAATTTACAGATGAAACAATCATTCAGAAACCAAATGTACAAACACAAAACAAATTAAATCTCCAGCTTAGAGCAGATAACTAAAAGCCCTGTGAGGTTGTCAGACACACAAACTGCTCTAATAAAATAATTTAATACATCAAATGAACATTAACAGGAAACTTAAAAAGCCAGAGCAATGCACAAAGATCAAACGTTCTGGGTCACTGCAAAAATCCAAGACGGCTGTGCCGACTCTCAAACTAATATTACTGCCCAGCCGGCTGAAATGAAATGGGCGAAATGAAACCAAAGAATGAACCAAAGAGGGCAGCAGGTAAAGCAAAGCAAAAACAACAAAACAGAGAAAACAAAGTAAAATGTAAATGTAGCCCGTAAAAACACTATAAAGGTATCAGCTGCTCACCCAGGCCCGGGATTTCTGATGAAACGCCGTCAGGTGATTCTCTATTGGAGGGTTCTGCAGCTTTAATCAGCAATCGATGGAAGACTTCAGAGGAAATGATCTACAGGTGATCTCTGTAACAGCTAGGGAAGTCAGGTGACCGAAGGCCCGGATTCGTGCGGCAACAGGTGAAGGAGTGAGGCTTGGATGGCAGCTACTATTTATAGTAGCCCAATATAATCTGATTGGCCACTAACCGGTGATCAACAATGCAATATTAAAATATTCCTTCTGTTACAGTTGCTTGCTACACTAACTCCTTCTAAGGCTCCTCAGCCTTTGCTCTTCTGCACTTCGCCTGTCCTGTGGTTCATTGATGTGGTTTTCCAAAGAGTTTCCAAGGATGACTTAGGTTCTGAGTAACAAACCACCCAGATTTTCAGGTTGTACAAGCTGTATCTTTATCCAACTGTAATGCATCTTATGACAAGTAATTCATCATTTTAATTAGTCTAACCCCCTCTCACCGCCACCCCAAACCATGCTAGGTAAGCTCGTGGGCGTCAAAGTCGCAAATCAAAGGGGCTGAGACACCACTGTCGCTGTCTCTAAAATTTCAGAGTGAAGTGTTGTGGGTCAAGCTTACAGTCATCAAAAGCCCCATGCTGGTGTGACAGCATGGCTTATGCTCTCGAGGTGGTTTTTTGGGCTTGCAGGTACTGTTTGTTTTCATATGTGCATGGGTTTTGAGACTTCTTAGCAGCTGAGGTCAAAGGCAGCTGTCTCACCTCTAAGGCCACTATTAGTTGATGGATTCTGCTTTATGGTTAGGGTTTGTTTAGGCTCCTCTTTGGAAAGTCAGAGGGGATGGGTTTAATGCCTTCCAGGGTCAACCAGAGCCTGGCTCACATTCACTTAACTCTTGTGAGGCCAGCTCAGGGTCCAGTGGGAAAAGAAAAACTTGGGTCTCAGAATAAAGCATTGTTAGCTGTGGTGGTGACATTGTGGTCATGTCATGAAAAGTTCCCTTTTCTTCAAAAGAATCAGATCATCTGCTTTGGTCACATTTATTTATTTTACTTGACTGCAAAAAGAAATAAACCAAACCAAAACAAACTGAAAGAAAAGATGGTTAAACAGTGCTTGTTGCTATATAAATGAAAGTTCACTGTTGCTTTTATCACGTTGGCTTGTCTTGCAATGAATGTAGCAGTCTTTATTTGCAGAGAGAGAGCAGTGGGATGTGGTGGTAATACCAAGTGATCAGGTTGGTGCTACAGTAAAAAAAAACAGTCTTTAGCCAAACAACAGCCTGTTAAACATTAATCTGACCTGGTGCTAGGAAAAACACCCCCAGCTGCGTCTGCCGTCTATAACTATTCCTTTCTCATTCAGGACTGATACTGTATCATAAATCACCAAGAGCTGATTAATAAAAGTCAGAGCAAATGAAGGGCAACGCAAAACAGCTGTTTGTGCCTGCCTGAATCCATCCTTGATGGCTTATGAATCTTGAGGAGCCAGTTTCTGTTTTTGGTTTGGGTATAAAATCTGAAATGAAGCCCTGTCCAGAGTCCCAGTGCCAACAGAAATAAGACAGATGTTGGATACTGAGTATCCTGGCAGATCAGCTGAGTGATGGTCCAAACATAGGCTCTGTGGAAAAAAACAACTGTACATGTTGAAAGGGTGGAAGGGAAAAGGAGAGCTGTATTTTTAACTTAACAGCTGTCTCACAATTACCAGGGTCAGCTCATTACAGTGAAGGCAGAACATTTAGAGCCGCATATACAATCTTAAGTTTGACAATAAAGCTGCAGGATTCAGCTGATTTTCAGTGGCTCTTAAAAAATCTAGCACCATGATTCAATATCAATGTTTGAGTTTGACCTGAGAAACACCAGCTGATGAAGATCCATTTCTCCTGTGACTAATATAAAGATATAAAAGCAACGTCATCATTTACTTGAGCTGTGTTTCTGATTGGTTTTCAGGTTTAAGTCAAATACTTTTCTTCTATTTTTATTCTCCCTTAAAAAGTCTGGGGCTGTTTTCCACCTTCATGGCAGTTGGTTGGAGGTGAACTTTGGCCTGTGTGACAAATAATATGGTTCGCTGAGCTCAGCTGAACTGAGAAACTGTCCTAGATGATGAATTTTGTGCTGCACTGCATTGAAATGTGCTTAAAAGAAGCAGAGGATTCACTTCATATAATACTGTTACTGTGTACTTGTCGCTTCAGAGCTGCTCGGGCACGTTATTCTCTCCCCAAAAACACTACTGTTGTGTTTTATGAGGATTTTCTCTGAGATTTTGTGGCTTTTTTCTGTTTCCGTTGTATTTTTTGTCCTTTTGCAGCATTTTCTGTTTGTTGGCATCTTCTTAAGATGCAGTATGTTTGACCTCTCAGGGCCAGCTTGCTTTTGGCTTTTGTGGTCCAAATACCAGTGGGTGATGTTACATTGCCTAAGGAGCCATCTATGGGTAATGAGCACTGATAGACTGAACAGTTATAAAATATAGAGATGGCTGGTAAACATGAAGCCAATGCGAAATTGCTTTAAATTTACATTCTGTGAAGGCCACCAGGTGGCGATAGCTGTGGTTGCAAAAAAGACTTCCAGTCGTAACCTCTGTAAATACTTTCCTGCTAAGCTCAGTCACTCGTTTTAGGTCATATTGAATAACAAGGTATCGACTAAGGTATTATCAAGGGGTTGTTAGCCAATGCGTGAGTAGTTTAACAGTCAGACCCGCCTCTTCTCATCACATTCGGCTATTTTTGCAATTACGGTTTCAAAACATGACTTCACAAGCCAGTGAAGACATCTCGGTGGCTACGTCCATTTTTTCTTCCAACTGTCCCTGCTCTTGAGTTTAGAGGAAGTACAGTCAGCAAATCACTTTCTCTTATAAATAGTCTTACCAATATTGAATCAAGATTCAAAGCTGCACAACTACTGCTAAATAAACTTTCATGGGATTTTTTTTATCAGCAAAAACAATATAATTCAATAGAGATGAAATAATTTTTCAAATTATCATCACTTACGGTCTGATGATTGTAGCGGGTTCCACATGTCTTCTGTTTTTCTGTTTACTGTTGCAGTTCCCTCTTTTTATCACAAATACGTGTTTTCTATGAAGCAATATAACATCGCTTCTGACTTGTGAAAATGTTGGTATCTTTTAAAGTCTGGATGAATCACAGACAAAAGAGACGAGAAGAGATGAAAGGCTAAATTGCATTGGAGATCTCTCTTTAGAACATCAAACAGAGTGTTTTTTTCCCGCCAGTCAGCAGGGCTCCGGGGGGACGTAGTTGTAATTTCCTGGCAAAGAGGGGCTGGACATGTGGGCACTACTCGGCCGACATCAAAGACACCAGAGCTCAAGAACACTGACTATACAGATGCACTCTTTCTGTCTCTTTTTGTGACATCTTTCTACTCGTATCTGTCTCATTTTTCCCTCTTTCTTATATCTTTGTTACCCCCCTCCTTTTCTTTTTCAATTTGCTGACATTTCCAGTTAAATTGCAAGATCTGGCACTTTTGTGAGACACTGACAGCAGCCTCTATAAGCAAATGAAGGTGCGGAATGGAAAATAAGACGGAAAGTGAGATAAACTGAAATGAGTTTCAGTGTAGTGAAACTATTGGTACGGGTTTCTTTTTTCAGGTCAAGGTTTCTTTTGCCATTTCACTTTCTTTTTGCTGAAGCTGTGTCTTTTGTAGGTTTATTTTCCTGTCATTGTAAGCCATATAGAGGCTCTTACTAAGTCAAGTGATGACATTTTGTTTTGAATATAGGCTTTAAGACAACTTTGACCTCACTGGGAGTCACTCAGTCAGTCGAGATAGCAAAATGTGTTCCTATAACAACAAGTCGTATCTATGCTGGACTTGTCAACATACAGTATTTGGTTAAGGGTCATGGGCAATCGCTCTTGAGTGGATGGTTAATCACTGTCATCGTGAAACAAATTAGCTCTGACTATATATGTGTTGACTAATACTTTTGTTTATTGCTATAAATAATGATGACATGTGACCTATACAGACTTAATGCTTTTTAGCGTGGTTCCTTGTTATATATTCATTCTCATCTTAGTCAAACAATTTTCTAACATTACAGCAGCTACTGCAGGTGGAGTTTTACCTGATGTTATGTGGCTTTATAAGCTGGTCTATTCAAGAGGCTAACTTTAATAATAGGGAGTACTTGCTGTTTTGAAAGTGTCAGCCACAGTCATCCGGTATGTATTTCCATGCCTCGGACCTTTTCTGTGCAGGCAATGGGAGTCAGTATCGTAGACAGTGTAAAACATGGAAGTAGCTTGTGGGCTGGGAAAATGAAACCAATGCAAAAGTGTCATAAACCTATCTGAAGGCCACTGGATGGCAGTAGCTATGGTTGCAAAAAGACTTCTAGTCCTATATAAGTCTATGGCAGCACAGCTTTCTGTTTTGACCTCTGTAAACACTTTTCTGCTCAGTTTATGCGATCAGTCACTCCCTTTGGGTCACACTGAATAAAACACGAAGTCTATTTTGTAAAACTTGGTCATGTTATGTGTCAGAACGGAAGATATCTGTTCATATGTGGTTTAATGTCAGATCCTTCCTTTGTCAGCAAATGCGCTTTCTGCAGCCAGGATAGCAAGGCTAAAAAAAAGAATTAATCTAAAAGGCTTCAAATTGGGACTTCCCCCAACTGAAGGTGAAAACATTGAGGTTAACTTTAAAGTTGCTAAGAAAACGTTCAGTGAAACTGTGGTTGGGCCTAAATGAAGCAGCCAAGTTGGCCCCATCAGTGGAGGGCCCGCTGCCCTCCACAACCAAAGAAGCGAGTTATTATTTCTGCTTTGCCTGCATTTTTATCATTTTTTTCAACAAAGGGAAGACAAATTTGTTTGTTCTTATTCTAAGCGGATACATCCCCAAAGTGTGCCTTTGCTGAGAAAAGCTCTCTGAGCTCTGCTTGCATTAATTAATCTCTCAGCACTCATCTGGGAGTGGGACTAAAACAATTGCAACAAACAGAGGGAGAGTAGAGTTACTGGCAAGAAGTGGTGAAAGGAGGAAAAGGGGGAAATCTTCAGGGAGACAGAGAGAGAGAATTATAGAGGAAGAAGGCAACAACGCGTGTGTGTGTGTGTGCGAATGCATTAAACACAGCATTAGCAAGCAAAATATGAAAAAGCTTTTTTTTAGTTAAGCTGTGCTGTGGTGGTTACTTTTCATTTCACTTTAGATCCCTTCTGTGTGTATGCATGTACATATTCCTGTATGATTATAAATTATTTATGAATGACTAAAGAAAGAAAAAAGCCTGATCATCAGACACCTTGTTAATCAAGCTAGCTAGCCAGTGCTAGTATTAGCTGATACATCACTTTTCTTTTCTAAATACAACCACATCTGACTTTTAAAAAAAGCAATATAAATGGTACTGATGACCAAAAAGCCAAATCTATAACACAGGGGTGGGCAACTCCAGGCCTCAAGTGCCGGTATCCTGCAGGTTTTAGATCTTAACCTGGGTCAACACACCTGAATCAAATGATTAGTTCATTACCAGGCCTCTGGAGAACGCCAAGACATGTTGAGGAGGTCATTTAGCCATTTAAATCAGCTGTGTTGGATCAAGGACACATCTAAAACCTGCAGACCTCCGGCCTTTGAGGCTTGGAGTTCCCCCACCCCTGCTATATAATATGAAATTCAAAAAACTAAATGAGTGACATCACAGTGGACACAGTCATCTTTCACAGTTTTGAGTCTAATGTGACTTTTTCCTTCCAATCAATTGTCATGCACTATATGCAAGTTTCATTTCCTACTGTGGTTTAGACATAGAAATAAACCCCACCCCCCCACCCCAAAAAAACAACCCCCCAAAACCATCACACCTACACTTATGACAGCAAGGAAAAAGCAGAGAAGAAGAAATTGCAAAGTTTACAGTATATATGGTTTTATTCTTGTTTAACATAACATAATTTGTCTTCTATTGCACGCTAATCACTGGTGCACAGTGAGAGATAAGAATACTGCTGGAGTCATTATGTATCATTATGTGTCATACGGTTGGTGCAAAGTACTAGTGAACATGATATATCAAGTAGGTGGAGTCATTAAATATTTGCTGATGTGTTATTTGCTGTGATTATCAGTGATCTATAATAAATCATGCGATATGCACTGAAATCCATGTGGCTCCTGCTCCTGTGGTAACTACAACAGCATTATCTGAAGTGAAACACAAACATTTCATACGTGGCTTACTAATAGTGGCAGCATTTATCATCACCAAGTGATAGCTAGAATGGCCGAATGACTCAAGAGGAACTAAACATGCCATTTGCTCAACTGTCACAAGTGCTGTGCCAGAAATTAACCACTATGTCTTCGCTGTAGAAAACTGTTAAAACAAACTAACATTTGAACACAGAATTGGCAGAACATCTGCAAAAAATCAAATTTCTTTTCCACTGAAGCTGCAGATTTCCAACATTACAGGCCCCCTAACTGAGGATAAATACAGGGAGTGCAGAATTATTAGGCAAATGAGTATTTTGTCCACATCATCCTCTTCATGCATGTTGTCTTACTCCAAGCTGTATAGGCTCCAAAGCCTACTACCAATTAAGCATATTAGGTGATGTGCATCTCTGTAATGAGAAGGGGTGTGGTCTAATGACATCAACACCCTATATCAGGTGTGCATAATTATTAGGCAACGTCCTTTCCTTTGGCAAAATGGGTCAAAAGAAGGACTTGACAGGCTCAGAAAAGTCAAAAATAGTGAGATATCTTGCAGAGGGATGCAGCAGTCTCAAAATTGCAAAGCTTCTGAAGCGTGATCATCGAACAATCAAGCGTTTCATTCAAAATAGTCAACAGGGTCGCAAGAATAGAATAGAATTAGAATAGAATTCAACTTTATTGTCATTGCACATGCACAGGTACAGGGCAACGAAATGCAGTTTGCATCCATCCAGAAGTGCTTTAGTGATATAGATATATTAGCAATAATATAGATATGTGAGTATATTACAGAAATGGGTCTATTATGGTATGTTATAATGTACACGGTATGAAGTATGTTGTGAATATTCTATAACTATAAGTATGTACAGGCTGTAGTGAGTACAAGCTATGTACAGGCTATGAACAGGATATAAATATGAAAAACTATACAGAATATGAAATAAATAACTTTACAGAATCTGAGATATACAGCTATACAGAAATGGGAACTATGCAAGTTGTAAACAGTTGTAGGATTAAAGATTATCGAATGTACAGAATGATTATTTACACAGAGCTATACAGTAGTGCAGTTAAGATAAGTGAGATATAATTCCTACAGAGGCTATATAAAGTGCTAGTGGTTGTGAGTGGTGGTTCAGTCCATGTTATTATTGTGTGTTTGAGGGTACAGTTGTCCATTGTGGGTGTGTGTATGTTCAGTCCATGAGTTTAACGTGGGTCAGATGTCAGGAGGCAGAGTTCAGGAGTCTGACAGCTGTGGGGAAGAAGCTGTTCCGGTACCTGGTGGTCTTAGTCCGGAGGCTCCTGTAGCGCCTCCCAGAGGGCAGGAGGGTGAAGAGTCCATGTGATGGGTGACTGGGGTCTTTGATGATTTTCCCAGCCCTTTTCAGACACCGCTTCCTGTAGATGTCTTTTATGGCAGGAAGTGGTGCTCCGGCGATACGCTGGGCAGTTTTCACGACCCTCTGCAACGCCTTCCGGTCCGAGGCAGAGCAGTTCCCGTACCAGACTGTTATACAGTTGGTCAGGATGCTCTCGATGGTGCAGCGATAGAAGTTCACCAGGATGTCTGAGGACAGGTGGTTCTTCCTCAGAGTCCTCAAGAAGAAGAGGCGCTGGTGAGCCTTCTTGACCAGCTTGGAGCAGTTGATCGTCCAGGTGAGATCCTCGGAGATGTGGACTCCCAGGAACTTGAAGCTGCTCACACGCTCCACAGCCGTCCCCTTAATGTGGATGGGTGAAGAAGAAGCGTGTGGAAAAACCAAGGCGCAAAATAACTGCCCATGAACTGAGAAAAGTCAAGCGTGCAGCTGCCAAGATGCCACTTGCCACCAGTTTGGCCATATTTCAGAGCTGCAACATCACTGGAGTGCCCAAAAGCACAAGGTGTGCAATACTCAGAGACATGGCCAAGGTAAGAAAGGCTGAAAGACGACCACCACTGAACAAGACACACAAGCTGAAACGTCAAGACTGGGCCAAGAAATATCTCAAGACTGGTTTTTCTAAGGTTTTATGGACTGATGAAATGAGAGTGAGTCTTGATGGGCCAGATGGATGGGCCCGTGGCTGGATTGGTAAAGGGCAGAGAGCTCCAGTCCCACTCAGACGCCAGCAAGGTGGAGGTGGAGTACTGGTTTGGGCTGGTATCATCAAAGATGAGCTTGTGGGGCCTTTTCGGGTTGAGGATGGAGTCAAGCTCAACTCCCAGTCCTACTGCCAGTTTCTGGAAGACACCTTCTTCAAGCAGTGGTACAGGAAGAAGTCTGCATCCTTCAAGAAAAACATGATTTTCATGCAGGACAATGCTCCATCACACGCGGCCAAGTACTCCACAGCGTGGCTGGCAAGAAAGGGTATAAAAGAAGAAAAACTAATGACATGGCCTCCTTGTTCACCTGATCTGAACCCCATTGAGAACCTGTGGTCCATCATCAAATGTGAGATTTACAAGGAGGGAAAACAGTACACCTCTCTGAACAGTGTCTGGGAGGCTGTGGTTGCTGCTGCACGCAATGTTGATGGTGAACAGATCAAAACACTGACAGAATCCATGGATGGCAGGCTTTCGAGTGTCCTTGCAAAGAAAGGTGGCTATATTGGTCGCTGATTTGTTTTTGTTTTGTTTTTGAATGTCAGAAATGTATATTTGTGAATGTGGAGATGTTATATTGGTTTCACTGGTAAAAATAAATAATTGAAATGGGTATATATTTGTTTTTTGTTAAGTTGCCTAATAATTATGCACAGTAATAGTCACCTGCACACACAGATATCCCCCTAAAATAGCTAAAACTAAAAACAAACTAAAAACTACTACTACTACAAACATTCAGCTTTGATATTAATGAGTTTTTTGGGTTCATTGAGAACATGGTTGTTGTTCAATAATAAAGTTATTCCTCAAAAATACAACTTGCCTAATAATTCTGCACTCCCTGTATAAGCAGTTTACAATGTGATGCACTTACACACGTCTAGTCTTGGAAGCTTTGGCCTAAGGCTTCTTTAGGAACATATATCGGAGCTAAGCTCGTTTAATGTTTGCAGGCATATTACAGGATAATTACAGCATACAGTTTTGTCTGCAGGCGGAGGACGTCAAAGGCCACTGAAACTGTTAATCTTGCAACAGCCTGCTCGAAGATAAGTGGACAAAAATCTGCCCCGTGTATCTTCCTGTGTTTTTCTGTGTGTGTGTTATGATGTGTAAAGCAACAAGTTGGCCACTGCATTTGTACACACAAACATGGCCTCAGGCACTATGAACCGAGCAAGGCTGTAATTTAGGGGAGCAGTCTGGGAGGGAGGCGGCCTCTTGGCCTGACTTGCCTCAGGTAACAGCTAAGCCCATAGATCTGAGTCAAGCAGCTCTGACTGGAGAGGACGGCTAATTTGCTCTGAGCCAGGAAGGTTCGTTTGCACTGGGGAGGGGGGGAGGCTTGAGCTGTGGGAGCAGCTGGGCTTGTCAACAGATTAATGCATCAACCTGAGTGACAGGTTAGGACCCACCTCGTGTCCGCTCACTCCACCACTCTCTGAACACTGTGTTTGGAGAAAGTGCTGCATCTTTAACTCTTCTTTAGCTTCCCCTATCCTTCGAGGCATCCCTTCGACCACCTCCGTCTCCAAGAAACTGCTATGAGGCCAGGTGGCAGTATTGCTGTAACCTTGTTTAAGGGGTTCAGAGTAGAATTTTCCATTGGCACACTTCTGATGGTGATCGCCTATCAGCGTCACGTGAGTCAGTCGCCCCACTAATGCTGCCCAGATGAGGCGAAGAGAGGGTGAACCGAGGAGAAGGGGCGTCTAAAAGAGATGTGAGTAGAGAAACATGAGCAGCGCAAAGGAAACGGCATCGCTCCAGGTGCGAGAAGAGGGAAAAAGAACCAACTCACACCCGCCCCCACCCCTTTCCCTCGTTCTCTTCATCCTCTCTTTCCCCCCAGGCTGCGATGAAGCAGGTGACCTGCAGAATCACAGCTTGGAGAAGTGCTTGTTTAAAGGATCTAGGTTCCAGTCATAGTGGTCAGACCAGGTCACTGCTGCCAACGGATGTCTTTGATGTGTCCATCTTCAAGGAGATTTAAAAAGCAGAGTGTGTTGGCTCAGGGTACAGTGTGTGTGTGTGTGTGTGTGTGTGGGGGGGGGGGGGGTAGAGAAAGCTAGAACATGGGTCAAATGCTCGCTTTGAAGAAGTGTTTGCATTCTGTCCAAGGACGACATAAAAGCAAAAGAGACAAATTAGATTGAGTGAGCATGGACTGCAGTTTAGTTAGGTGTGTTTGTAGTATTCTTAGTCATTTTTGCTTTCAGGCTTTGCCATGGCAATTTTGTGCTTCAACTGACCATAGGGAAACAAAGAGCATTTCAGCGTGGGGGCTGTACTATTATTTATTTATTTCTTTACAGAACAGTCTTTCATCAGTTTTGCCGTGCTTGAAGAATCGCTGCAGCATAGAGATAGCACATCTGTATGTGATTGTTGCAAAGTTATTCATCATTGTATGGCTGCTCTAACACAATGTGTCTAATGGCACTTGGACACAAATACAAGTAAGCCAAGTCAGTGCCAGCAGCCTTATGAAACAATATCTCTCAGCATTTATGCAGTGTGCCAACCCCACTGCCTTTTTTGCACACTCGTGCGAGCACACACACTCACACACACTCACATTGAAACTTAATGTTTCCAGCGGCTGCCGTGTGGATGCTGTGCTTTGTTCTGAGTGCTCTGACAGTGAGTGGAGGTCTCAGAAGGCGCATGCCGAAGTTGAAAGCTCAACACGCTCTCTGAAGTGGCTGCCTTTTATGTTGCACATTGTGCTGGAGCTGGAGGAGGCAGTCCAAAAGACAGCTTATTTCAAATGCAGCGGGTGCTAGTCACACACCAATCTGTGAGGAGACGTGTGTGTGTTTGTACCTTCGTTATAGGTGGCTACCTTTGAAAAGTAAAGGATTTCCGAGTATCTTTCTCGCTAACTAAAATAATGGTTCTCAGAAGCAGGTTGTAGGCAGTGCAGCGCAATACAGTTACAGCTTATTAAAATCTGGATCAATGCCTCAGGCTGCTTCCCTCCCTGCTGAGGTCAGGGTACATGTCAGGACATGATTCTAGCTATACTACTGCTCACTGTACTGAAAGATTTAATTACTCCAGTGTGTGTGTGTGTGTGTGTGCATACTCCATCTGTGTCTGCTGAGTCATTTTGTGGTTACCACCTCTGTCATTTAATAGCCCCCTTTGTAATGGCTCTCAATATTAGATGCTTATTATGTTAATTGTGCTCAAATGGTGACAAGCTGTTTTAAGCCAAGCTTTTAGGGACAATAAAACATCACAGCAGCAATATAAATACCAGGACAAAAATATGAGAAAGTAGTCCAGAGCTTAAATATGGCAGTTATATATAACTGCTAAATAATACTCTAAAGTCAGTCCAAATGCAAAGGCTGTCTGTGTTCACAAGTGTTGGGCTAAACAGTGTCTCTACCCATTTGTATTTTCACAGCTTGAAGATATTTAACTGGCCCTTTGTTCAAAAATGGCTTATTGCCCAACTATGGACATTTTAGGCCAGTATCTCTAACTTTTGACACAAGCAGCAACCCTTTCCCGGTGACTTGCCCTTACCTCAGCTCATTTCTTCTGTCATCGTCTCTTTGTTCATCTGACGCTCCAGCAGCACTCCCAAAGACTGTTTTTGGAGTCGGGGGGAATTCACTTTTAAAAGAGTTGTGATGGGGAAAACACGCCAAGAAAAGACAGGAAGCGTAAGTTTTACAAGCTAGCTCATTAGGATATAAAACAATCGTCCAGCCTCCTTAGAGATTAGTCTGGATGACAGAGTCATCTCCTGTGACTATTCAGATAGCTTTAGGGACTGGAGAGAGGCCAGGAGGAAGAAAGGCAGACTAGACATGAAAGAGTTATGTATTGTATATGAGGAAGCAGTAGCCTGAAGGCTAGGAAAACAAGGCTGTGACCACAAGTTCAAGTGTCACTTCTCTCGCTCTGTAACTACAGAAAAGCACATCAGCCCCAAAGTTAGTGGTCAATAAAACAGTGGCTGCATTGATTGGGTTATCTTACTATTGTGACTTGCAATAACTGTTTTGCCACTTGGGGGCAGCAGAAACAAAATGCAACCACAAAAATGACATATTATCTCTTTCTGCTAGTAGCAAGTTCCCTGTTTCAGGCATGCTAACACAGAAGCATATATAACCCCCCCCCCCCCCCCAAAAAAAAATGGTACGTATAAGCTCAATATCTCCATTGTTCAATACATTGTGCAGCTCTTGAGTAGATAACGGGGCTGAGGGGGTAGAGTAGCTTGTCTGCTGGTTGCACGGTTAGCAGTCTGAGCTCCATTTGTTGTCTGTTGGGATTTTGTTATTTTCAGAATGATAGCTTCTGACTTTTTTTGGTTTTAAGCTGGAGGTGTTTAAAAAGTTGCCACAGGGATAACTGGCTTGTGGCGGCCAAAAGTTCATAGCAACGTCGCTTTTTGATCCTTCCATGTCGGCTCTTCCTGTCAAACGTTGGATTGTTCACCCACTAATAGGGAACATGAGCTGGGTTTAGACCGTTGTGAGACGGGTTAGTTTTACCCTACTGATGATGTGCTGTTGCAATAGAAACTCTGCTCAGTACAAGAGGAACAGCAGGTTCAGCCATTTGATGTATGTGCTCGGCTGAGGAGCCGATGATGTGAAACTGCCACCCCTGTGATTATGACTTGTGTGTCAGAATCTTGCCTAGACGCACTGTCGATCTTTGGTTGGCTTGGGTGGTCCAGTAAAGAAGACAGATCTGCTCTTTTTCCAAATCTAAACGTTGCTTTATTGAGCAGCTTGTGACAATGACTTGATGGCTTGTCAGAAGGACGGTGCTTGAACCCCCTTGTTCATAAGAAGAACATCTGTTCGGAGTTCTCCAGTGAAGTGAAGGACAGCAGCTAACGAGCATGTCATGTGGTTTCATCATTTCTCAGTGCATGAGAGCACAACTTGCAGCAACGTAGACAGCCCGTGGATGAAGGAATTCAAGTATATCAAACATGTATAAATGTCGTCAAACAGAGTTTTGATACCACGGAAATCCTCCTCATTATCCCTCAAATCTCTGCCACTGCTGCTGCCTTACTCTCCTCATTTACGATACATGTGCCCTAATCTTAAGTGCTCTAATCAAAACCTAATGTGAATCGCATGATAAGATGGTCAGCAGAGTTGTGTGGTTTTCACAGACAGTGGCGCCAGTGTTGGATAATGACTTCTTATGTGATTCACATAGATCTGTGTACTACTACCATTACACTTAAGCGGTGACTCCTTAAATCATCCCGTGTGACTAATTGGATTTGAAAGGTCGTAAAGTGCGTCAAAGTTAATTTGACCGATGTGTTTCATTCTATGTACCAAAGCTTGAAACTCTAACGCCACCAAAGCGATGAAGAATTAAGACCCTGCTGTTTTGCCTGGGTAATCAAAGAGGACGTTTTCCGGTGACAGAACTGATTTATCATGTGCAATTTTACTTTATATTATTCTTTCGTTCTTATTAGCCTGAACCAAACAAATTCAAATTAAGATGGCAAAACCCCCTGATGATTCACTCTTTGATGTGGTGTTGTTATCTAAAATACAGCTGGGATTTAGAATACAGCCATAGAGTCTCTGCAGTGTTTTATAAGCAGGATAATGTAAAGGGGCCTAGTCTAGATAAGAAGTTCTTTTTAGATGTTGTTGCCTCAGGAGCTGAGACCTCAGGGCAAGCCAGGAGATATTAGATGATCTGGGTCTGGAGCCTGGAGTCTTCAAGCCAGCTGTTCACACAAAACCTCCTCACACAGCGGAGTCGGCTGGTGAGGGCACACAGGGGCAATAAAGTTAGGTCAGGTGCAGGCAGCGTGCGAGCACTATGACTTCAGTCTGTGTGCGAGTGTGTGCGCGTGCACGCGGGAGTGTATAGAACGTTTTGCATGGGATGTTTACATTGAGTTAACAAAGCCGACTCCCTTCATTGTGCGCCGTCTCATCCTGCCCTGCTCCCGTGCAGACTGTTTCTTGTGCCTTTTACTGCAAAATCCGATCCACTGATATCTGTTCTACCACCGACACCAGTGCATCAGCTGGAGGCTGAACGCAGACGCCAAACGACGCGTGCAAGGCCACAAATAGCAACTGGTTTCATATCAGTCACAGCGTGCCATCAACCTGCCTCATGGAGCCTGTCGTTTAGGCCAGAAAATTAACCGAAATTCAGAGAAGGCTTTGTTAAACTGAAATTAATTGGTAAAGCTTCACTGCGATTAAACGTTTATTGAGTGAGACTGTGAGAATTTGGGCCAAGACAGGAAAGCAGGAAAAAAAACCCCAAAAAACCAAGAACTTTTTGACTAACTCTGGCTTTGAAGTATAAAAAGCCAATAAATCTGATGAATGCACTGAGTGTGAGTAAGTGTGTCTAAGATGGGAGAGAAGAAAGACAGTGGTGATAAGAGGACAAGTTATGAGTAGGTTTCATAATGCTGTCTGTTCCTCCTCCACAGAGAGCTCATTCAGACAAGAAGAGGGCATGGCAGGATATCCTGACCAGGCACGGCATCCAGCAATACGCTGCCACAAACTGTGCAGAATATCCTAATCACAACTTACTGGGGTTAAAACTGTTAGCCGCGCAGGGTTGATGACACCGATCAGAAAACAGTCCCAAAGTTGTGAGAAAATGAGAGCAAAATCCAAAAAGCTCACTTATAAAAAACCCCCAAACAACCAGCAGCTCAACTGGTGCACGGCCCCTTTAAGAAATAAAGTGGATGAGCCCCCCCGAGGGCAGAGACTGGAGCTTTGTTTAAAAACTGCACGCTCCAATCTGCTGCAAGATGCTGACATCAGCAGAAGCTGAGTTTGGGGGGTCAGGTGGGGTCGAGGCTGCCACTCACCCGCTGTGAAATCAAAACAGCCTGGGCAGACCCTGCAGGCTCCAGAGGAGGAAGAAGAGAAGAAGGGAAGGAGAAAAAATCAACCAGATGAACACTTTCTAAACAGATTTTACACACAGGATTTTTCCTGCCTGGAAAATGATGAAAAGAAAGGAGGTTAAACAAAAATGGATGTTGTCTAAGCTCCTGCAGCAAATGACTTACACATTAAACTTACCAATACCCAGTCTCATTGATTGTGATGTTTAAATTAAAGGTATCCGAACAACATTTCAGTCAAACTTTGGGCGATTATTTAACTAAAACGCACAAATGATTCAGTCCGTGCGATTATTTCAAAAGGCACACAGTGACACAGTACAGATTTCATTGAGAGACACAGTGAAATTCAAATACTACACTTCCCTCCCGAGCCCTGAGTCAGTCAGTCAGCAGGATGTATCCCTGCTGTGGTGACAAATCCTTTCAGCAATCGTGGCCCTGAGTGGAACACTGTGACCTGACACTCATGAAATAACCAGAAACAGACCGCAGGTGTTGTTCAGGAAAGGTCTGTATCGCTCCAAATCTGAGCAAGCTCCAAAAATGCCTTTACAACCTCCTGGTTTTCAGCCAGGCTGCTATGCTACTCCTACTACAAGACATTTTGCAGCACACTTTCCTGTTTTAAAATTTTCACTGTAGGACCTCTTAAACTTGCAAATAAAGATGATTGCTTCTGGATCGTAAGTCTGTGGTGTTTCTGTGAAGTAAGGGGGGTAAGGCAGGCTGAATCAGGATAAGCACTGCTGATTAGAAACCACCAACCATTTCCCCTCACATTATAGATTCACAGAGCAAAGTGTCACAACAAACAAGTTATCTTCGTAATTGAGACTTGGAAGCCGACCTCAGGTCAGCGCCTCAGTGGTGTCAAAAAAAAGAGAGACGCAACCACAAAACTTCAATCCATGACAGAGGGGGAAGCGTCTCTCTTGAAGATCCACAAGAAAGATGTCTGCTGCGAGTTTAACTAGGTCGCACTTTGCCTTTGCGTGCAGCTTGCACACACACACACGCACGCATATTCAGGAACGCTGTCACAACTTTTTTGGCCACAGAGGGTTTTTTTTTTTTTGTCGCAGCACCACCTTGTTCAACCGCTATCTGTCTGGCTGCTGAACTTTTAACAACCTTTCCTTTTTTCTTTCAACATGAGCAGCATGAGAATTTCTTTAGTCTTTCTGTTCTTGAACAGCTAGCCATTAGAGGTTGTATTTTACACTCACCTGTACACAATGGAGGGTGATTAAGTGACACAAAGTGAAAGAAAATCCACTTGTGGCTGCTCTGCAATCGCTATAATTCACAGGGAAGAAAGGCTTACTGCATTAAGAAACGCAAGCCCGAGACTCAAAGCTAATGTTCGCTGCGTGTTTATTTAAAAATTTGCCCCTCTCTTTGGCCTACTGTAAACTTCCAAGTGCCACTTTGAACTAATTGCCTTTAACAGTACTGATAATGGTGGTGAGTTTGCAACAATCAGTCAAAGCTTGGTAGTGTCAGGGCAGAAAACTGGACCCCATCCAGGCTATATTGGGCTCGTTCACACGGCTGCTTTTCCCACACCCACCCCTTTCAGACACTTAGGAGCAAGCAGTGTTGACTTTGCTGATTTCTGGGTAATCATGTTGTGTTTAAAATCCCAAACAGCTGTCTTTTTGCCACTTTTCTAGGGAGAATAACAACGTGCCACTGGTGAAATTTATCATGCCAAACTGCTTTGAATGCAATTCTTCCTGAACAGTAGCCAAATGACACATAAGTACTGCTACGGGGTGGCTGTTGTGTGGTCACAGGTGTGCACTAATGGGGTGTTTTGCAGCAGGTTTGATTGTGACTCAGACAATCAGGAGTAAAGACAAGAGCTAGCCGTTTGATAATAAATGTAAATAACAGCCACTAGGTGAGGTTTTGTGTGGCGGGTAGCTGTCTGGTGGAACAGAAAGACAAGAAAAGGTGGGGGTGATGGGAGGGGGGTGTAATCTGTGGGATAGGAATAAATTGGACAGCCAGGCATACAAGCAGGCATACAAACAAGGGCCAGTACATATAAACACACAAGATCACATACACAAAACCACGCTGTGATTCATGCAAACAGAGTCAGTCTCCAGCAGGGATCTGTCCTCAACAGAAGGCCTCAGGGGAAACCAGACAGAATATTTAAGACAGGCCTTCCTAATCCCTTTAGTTAGATGGAAATCACACACACATGCATGCAGACATATGCGCGTGCGCGCACCCACACACACACACGCATGCACTATATTTAGGCAAAGAAAACAGGATATCACCAAATTTGTTTGCTTGCTTACATCTGTGTTTGTTTTTCTGCGTGTGCATTGTTATCCTTATTTTTCAGTTCCACTTCAGAATTTCCAAAACACGTTTGCATTTCAGAATGCGGGAGCAGGTTGGGGGTCCAACATCTTGCAATGTCACTGCAGCCATTTGTCAAATTATAGCTTTTTTTATAGCCTGTTTGATGTGTTGACCTTATCATCCTTTTTTTATAGTATTAGCAGACAGATAAGCACAGTGCTGTCTGGTGTGTGCAGTGTTGTGTGATGGCTTGTGAGGATCAAAACTGAGCTAACTATTACGAGAAGAACCTATGTCCTTGATAAAGGGTGTTTGTTTTCCGTTGATATGGTTGTGTGTGTGTGTGTGTGTGTGTGATGGAGGATGTTGGCAGTGGCAGTGAAAAATACCTCCTGTTGCTGCTTTTATTGTTTGACAGTTTGCGTATGTGTGCTTCAGAGAGTGACAGAACAAAAGGTCACGAGCTGACTTTGTGGTTGCACATGAGTCCCTACAATGTTTCAATCCCACAAGTGAGGCATCGCCAAAAACGCTGATAGCCACCTACACAACACACAAGAGGTAAACACTTTTACTCCCCCTCGGTGCTCTCTCTTTGTCTCTCTCTCTGTCTCGCTCATTCTCCCTTGCCTCGCCTGATGAGAGAGTTGTTATCATTGGCGAAGGGCCTGCTCCTAACTCCCAGTAGAAGCCAGATGATTGTTTTTGCTGCCTGGGGTCCAGACCCTGCCTCTTCAGATCCTGTTACTAGGACTGTGGACCTTTCCACAGGGTTTCTGCCCATAACTGAACACAGAACAAGGAATCAGAAAGAAACTGCATCCCTGACCAAGTAGTCCAACCACTGCAAAAATAAATGTGCTGCAAGTCAAAGCTAACTATTTTAAATTTACCATATATTGTATCAGTAGTTTATTGTTGTGCATTTTTAAGATAAGGAAGAGTTCTTCTGGTGCAGTTGGTTGAAGTGAAGCTTATTTTGAATCAGCTGTAAACTAATGATTGTTTGATTATAGAATAATCTGGTGATTATTTTCTCCAGTTATCAGTTGTTTATAGCACTCGTGAAGTGTTTAGATGCTTTCCATTGCTCACATTGGACATATTTTTACACTAAAAGTTTACCTCTTCATTTGCTTTTAGCTGCTGGGATTAAACATAGACAGTATATATTTAAATGATGCCGCCGCTCTGATGTGACCTGAGTATTCTGTACACCCACCTTGCTGCTTTGTTTTCACACTGCACGTAACCAGCGAAGGCTGAGAAACTGTGTAACTGCATGCTTGCATGCATGGTAGTGACTTATGAGGAGGTCCTCCCCTTAAGCAAACTCTGCTGTATTGCCATTTTAACATTAGTGGGGACCATAATGTATAAACTGAACCTTGTGATCTCTAAAATAAGAAGGGTCTTCATTTTTTCGACCTCAAAGATATGGACGAAATTGCTGGGCCACACCTCTTAAACTTAATCGGACGTCAGGTGTTTTCAGTCCCATTGCCACAGTTGCATAAAATGAAGTACCATAAAATGCAGTCTCTCTCTTTGTGTAAGAATGGGTCATTCTAAAGGGCTAACTCATTTCGAGCGTGGGACTGTAATTGGATGCCACCAATGGGACAAGGCTGTGAAATTGCTTCCCTCCTACTTATTCCATGATCAACTGTAAGTCTAAATCTTTAGAACCACAGCAGCACCAAACATCAAGTAGGCAACCATGTAAAGTTACAACCACGTAAAGTATATGCAAAACACTCAGTTACTGCAGAGTTCGTGACCTCCTCTGGCATTGACATCAGCACAACAAGTGTGCGCTGGGAGTTTCATGGCATGGGTTTCCATAGGGGGTTAGGGGTTAATGAATCAGTCTCCACTGAAGTCATCATTGTTTGACCTTAAGGGGAATGTGTTTTGTATAGCAAGACTGAAATAAGCATAAATTCGCAGTACACCTTTGAGTCACATTTTTGAAGCAGTACATTCACTCATAGTGGAGCTTGGTTTTTTTGGGTTACATTATGACTGTGCAAGTTTTACTTCTAAGAACTTCTCCCACCTCTGGAGAATAGAGCCACAAAATTGTGCACGGTAACACTGCGGTGCTAATTCAGTAAGCGTTATCATCTGTTTGCTTTAATCTTTTCATTTATGAAATCAAGCTTGCAGCAAATTGCAGTTTACTACAAGCACATGCACAGATATACACACACACCTGTCACACGCCACATGTGTGTGTATTTTTAGCGGCCGGACTGTGCAGCTGTTTGCCATTACTCATATCAGCGTGCACTCCTTCACTCCCTCTCTGACCCAATGTTATTCTTTGTAAGCCGCTGGTGTTACAGTCACTGTATCACTGGGTTGGCCTAACCCTGGCATAGCTGTTTTTCCTACTGCAGTGGCTGGAGCAGCTAATTTGAAATAGTTGTCTAGCTTAATCATTTTCCACTAGCGTTGTTCTTGAGATTATTTCAGCTTTAACTGCGCCGGCTGAAAAGTTACAGAGGGCCTGTTGGCGACTTCTTCGTTGCTTTCTGCTTTGGTGTTTACAGACATTGTCAGAATGAAACTAGTAAGTCAAGAAAACTCGTGTTGTGTATGTCTGACTGCACGTGTGTTTTCTGAGTAGGTGGGTGGACTTTATGGTTTGGCAGGGAAAGATTAACTAGCAGAAGAAAACACACACAACCATGCATATGTTCCGGTGCAGAGGTAGACTTGTGAACAAATGCACAGAATCTACAGTCTTCTTTCCCCAGCGCCGAGATTCAAGACAGAGAGGTGAGGGTGAAAACGAATGCTGTGTGTAGCTGTGAAAACATGCTTGGCAAGTGACAGAGTCTCCTAATTGACCCATACATCACATCAGAGATCAAGTCAAGGTCGTTTCATCCCAAAAGGCAGAAAAAGAGCTTTATTACCCTTAATTAAGATGGCATTAATGACTTCCCCCTGGGCCTGGACATAAACATCCAGTTAGTGTTTTACAGAGTGCAATTATCCCGGTGGCGTGATTACCTCAGACCGGAGCCTCCACTGCTTCCTCTAGCAGTAATAGCTGGCCAGGAAGACATCAGCTTGTTTAGTTTAACTCTGCAAATCAGGCTGAGACACACCAGAGGATAAAAATGAGAAAAAAAGAGAAGAAAAAAAGTGCAGGCGGAGAAAGAAAGGGGAAGGGGTGACTGTAATCCCACTAAGCGAATGCTCTGATTAAATATAGAGGAGAAAGCTGTAGGCAAAAGGTCAGCGTTCATGGTAAAGCAGTTATTGTGCCACAAACCCTGCCAATCTGAGTATTGACCTGTTAACCAGGAGTGAATCGAATCTACACTCAAATGATCGGGGTTTGGTATAGTATGGACAAACAGCATGCTGTGAGCATTGAGGAGACCCAAATTCAAATAAACAGCATTGTGTAATCTGTATCTGTATCATGTTTGTCAGCGATAATCAAAATTACAAAAAAGACCTAAGCAGAACTAGCTGGTTGTTTTTCATCTTTTGCTAATTGACTCAAATTGATCTTGGACTCAATCCCTACATGTATATTCAACTCTCTCCTGAAGACCTTGTAACGTTATCTAACAAAGCTGCAGTACTAATGAATGACGTGTGCACTTTCTAAACTGAGCGTTGGCTTGAACTACAAAGGCTGTCATAACACTCTTGCGCATCATCCTGTCAATACAATCGACCTAGGGGTCTTGCAGACAGTTAGCAGGGTTGCACTGGAAAGTCTTGTTTGGTTGGCAGGGCCAAACTGGCTCCAATACCACTTCTGATTTCTTGAATTACATGAATAAAAAGAAATGCAACCTATTTATAAGCACACAAAATCTCTGTTGGCGTCTCAAATTACAGACAAATTAGCAATCTGCACCACTGTGGGTGTAAACAATCCTCGCAAATGACTGTTTTGGAAGGAGCTGTTGGTTTTTAGAAAAACTGGTTTTGAAACGCGACGTACGGTACAGGAACTGTTACATGTTGGCTTCTTACTTCGATAAGTGAGCCATCACAGCTTAAGCATGTAATTGAACTCTGGCTGACACATCCTAACAAGGCCTCTGGGTGTTTTGGGATAGCGGTTGAGTTATGGACCTTCTAGTATAAGGATGTTTCTAGCGCCACAGCTGATAACGAAGCTGACTGCGGGGAGTCAGATAGACATTGGTCGTGGCTGACTGAAAGTGAACGGGGGAAGGGCATCTATCTAAGCTGTCCAGATGAAGTGCCACTTTGAGGGGGATTTCCAAGCATGGTTTACCCAGAGGTCAAGTCATTAACCCTTTATTGATAATTGGTACAAGTTTGGCCCTCAGGCATTGACACTGTGCCAAACAGTAATGTACTTTTGATAAACAGACTTACTGCTGTGGATAAAGTGGATAAAGTCATCCGTGTGTCACATGTAAATATCCATGAGTGCTTATGAACCATACTCCAAAAGTTTAGCAGCATAGCAAATTAAATATTTTAATCTTCAGTTATACAAAAACGACGTGTTAAACCTTTTTTAAAACCATAGGCTATACTAATACTAATGTGGATTCTCTGTGGTGATTATTGCATTAATTCAGACACAAACCTCCTTGTCCCATGCAGCATCATGAGCATGACTTGGCTCTGTAGACAGTGGGGAATTGGTGCAAGCCATTGTAACATGCCTAAACCTCATGGGTGTGATTGAAAGCATGAGGTTTCGGGGTGTGAGAACCACGTGAGGAAAGCTGTTGAGAGGACAAAAACAGAAAGAGAGAGTCAGAGAAAAAGGGAGACGAGGTCTCTTGTCTCTTACTCTCAGAGCCTCAGCTGCCGCAAGCTTTCATTGTTCGGACACTGCAGCATGACTCTGAATTGATAGAGCCGCTGGTAAACACTGCTGTGCGACGGTCTATGCCACAAACATTGCAGTCCTCTGCTTAGGCTGCCAACGCAAATAAGCAAGCGAAACAAGTCTGCTGAGAAAGAAAAACAGGGAAGAAACGCTGGAAGATGTGACGAGACAGTTGATAAGTTTTTCCAGCTGACCTGGGTTACTTTAAAAAAATGAACTAAATCTTAATTTCACATGTATTGTTCTAAGGAGCTCTTGTTTAAACATGAACCTGCGTTGAATGCTTGAGATAATAACTTAACAAAATCTTGCCTTTCAAACTCCTTTATTAGATCAAACCCCACAAAGCCAGAAGCCCCGAGCTCGCTCAGTGCTTCCAGTGTTTCCCGTTAACTTAATTTACCTTCTCATTAATAGCTACTTTTTTTTCTCCCCCTTGCTCATATTTTCTCCTAAAAAGCTGCACCAGTTGCCCTCACTTCCAAACAACTCCACTGACATGAGAAACCAATCCATGTGTCGAGCTGTGGGAGCAGAGTTTATTACAAAGCAGATGACCCGAGGGGGGTCACTGAGGGTGAAGGAGGGGTTTTAGGCTATGAGGGTATTTCAGTCTTGTTCCCTATTTGTGATTTCTAATGTTCTAATCTAAGGGGTTTGTGAGAGCAGGGGATTGCCAACTTCCCTTCCCCCATTGTCCAAATGCACCCCTGGGGAAAACTCCAAGCTACGCTAGGCTGGAACTGGTAAGATGCTGTCCAGACTCTCGCTCTCTTAAACTCATAAAAAAAAAAGAAAGCCAACATGCAAAGCAATGGCTTGCAACGAAACATCACTGGAACAACACAGACATACAGGTTTCTGTGTGATTTAGCTAGGAAATTCACTGCCAAGTTTAATTGCTGTGAGCCCGAAGACAAGAAAGAGAGATAAAGAGACACAGACAGATTTAAAGAGACAGAGTGAGACTGATTGCCCACTCACTCTCTCTCTGTATTTGTGATAAGTTCAAGAGTTCAAGATTGTATCTGGATAGTTTGTCTTGTGCTGTTAACCACTCGACGCCACTCTGCCAACCAGCGCTGGTTTGGGGTGACTGACCATGATATGTACATCATAAAACCTCGGCAGTATGGGATGGTTCAGCCTGAGTTCATGGCGGGAGTCTGAGAGGAATAGCGAGCGAGCAGAAAGTAGGGCCAGCTGCAGTGCACCGAACTCAACTGCTGCACATTGATCTGATTTCTTAAATTGAAATAATTAGCGAATAGTATACACTGTACTACTTCACGGTAACTAGATCACGAGACAAGAAGACTCCACGGTTTTTATTGGCCACTAATGAATCAGCAGATTTACTGGTGCGCCTTATATAACACAAACAAGGGGCTATCTGCACCTCCCCACCTAAACATCCTAAAGCAAAGAAAACAAAGATTCCCATTGGACCAATATTGAAAAAAATAGCTCCCATGTGACAATGGCTAAGTCCCAGGTTTTTTTTTCCATCCTGTTTGCTTTCCCTATCATTGTAATTACTTCACCACCACTACCCCACCACCACCAAACTACCAAGCGGTAAAGAAACCAAACAAACCCCAGGACCGTAACGCAGGCCATAAAGATAGATACACGAGAAAATGTGTGTGTATGTGTGTGTGTGTAGGAGGGGGAATACACTGGTAGATTGGAAAGTGCATGTGTGTAGACAGGGTGTATAAAAATGCATTCATGTGTGTGAAGGGAACATTGCATCTACCCCCTTCCTCCAGCTCTGACCTTGCATGGCCCCCTGCCAGCAACAGTCACAGTCTAATTACTGAAATCTGTGTGCCAGCTAAAGGCATTGTCGAAGTCAGCTTTGTCTGGGAGCCCAGTCACCATTCATCCCTGGGTGCCCTCTATTTACTGAGGTGCAATGGACTCTGCAAGAAATCTGAGAAAGGTTTATGAAATGATAAATTGTGACAATTTTGCATAGCCAGCTCAAATGAAAAGGATTAATGGCTCTGTGTTACTGTACTGCTGTAGTTACAAAGTTGCTAAACGTTGTTCCCAAAAGTAAAAGTCAGCTTAGCATTAATGTGACAGTATCATGCTTTAATAAATGTTTAGTTTTGTAGCTTCTCTAGTCCAACTGAGAGCCCCTGAGGCTGACAGTTAAAGCCTAAGAGGAAGTGTAAAATATAAAATTTTCTCTTCGATAGCAACTTTAGAGGACATTTTTTAATAACTCGGATTTAAAATTTATTAGGACTTTCTCCGTTAGAGCATGACTGCTAACTGACAAATGAATGCACACTTACAAATACAGTGGGGGAAATAGTTGTTGCTGAATTTGCAAGTTTGCTCACAAAGAAATGAACAGTCTGTAATATTTATAGCATTTTCAGTTCAATGAAGAAAGATAGAATATTACGCAAAAACAAAGCTTTACATAAATGTTTTAAATTGACTTGCATGTCACTGAGTCACATAAGTATTTGATCCCCAAGCAAAACATGGCTTAGTCCGGTGGAGTAAGTCAGTAAAATGTTTCTTGTGGTTGGTCATCAGGTTTGCACATGTGTCAGGAGGGATTTTGGTCCGCTCCTCTTCACAGAAACACAGAAAATCCTCTAGGTTTCTTGGCTGTCGCTTAGCAACTCAAAATTCAAAACACAAACACACATACTTTCTGAAGGATTGAGGTCTGGAGACTGGCCAGGTCACTCTATGACCTTAACATGCTTCTTCTTTAGACACTCCTTTGTTGCATTGGTGGCATGTTTTGTCATTGTCATGCTGGAAAACTGGAAGGCCCATCTTCAGTGTTCTGGTTGAGGGAGGGAGGGAGGTTCTCATTTATACACATAATAAATTGAGATCAGTATTTTAATTGATTGATTGATTTATAACATTCATAGTGTTTGCATAAAGAGTTGACATTGTGCACTACAGCAACTCAGATGTCTATAGGAGTACGTTAGCAACTTTATACGTGAAACCTCACTGGTAGCATTTTGGCCTCATCCATGTGCAGAACTTTATACAATTTGTTTTTCCTGGATTTTTGGTTGATAATCTGTCTCTCTGTGTTAAAATGAAACGATCATAAACAAGTTAGAGACTGTTCATTTGTTTGCAAGTGAGCAAACCTACACATTCAGCTGTAGCTGACCTGTCTGCCAGTGTTCATTTGCTCCATTTCTAATCAAGAACTGGGCCTTTTAACTGTGTTTGTGGTGTTGGTGCCTTTTGGAGCATTTTTCATACAATGATCTGACAAATCATGTGACTAAACATGTGGTTAATTACAGACCACCCAAAAAGTCTTTGCTCAATTGTCAGTGAAGCTAATTTTAATCATTTGTTTGTGTTTACTTGTTAGCATTACTTTCCAAGTGTTTGGATGTGTTTGACACACACTTATGATCTATGGATGTACCTTCCAGCTAAGATTGCTAGCAATAGCTGACAGTCCACCTTTCTCATCCAAATATGGATTGGCCTAGCCCAAAATGCTAACAGTGATGCTTCAAATATAAAGTTACTAACATTATGGTTGCTAATCTATGCTCATATATACATCAGAGTCGCCATAGTCCAATCTTTGGAGTTCACTGTCACCTCTCTCTGCAAATACTATGAATGTTATAAATATTCACCATTAGTGCAACTATTTTTCACCTTTATCAGTACGAGGGTAGGAGGTGAAATCATTTTTCCCTGCCCCAAATCCCTCTGCTGGTAACCAGATTAGAGCAATGTTCCCATATTAAAGCCCAGCAGGGAGTTACAACTTAGATTCCTCTCCTGCTTCTCTATCGTGTCCATGACTGGATTTATTAAGCCCTAATGCTGTTAATCTGCTTGATTTTCACTGTAAGCCTATTAGGGGACATCCTGAAGATAAGATACTTGCAGAAAAGCGTTGTGGTTTTGAGTATAAGCCAACTTCTGTGGGTTTATTGTACTGACTGTGATCTTGTCAAACGCTGATAAATGTCATAGGTCAGGCTTTGCCAAAAACAATGGCGTTAAGGTCTTTGTTGTCATTCACACAGGAGTTATTTACATCTGTGCTATCTTCTTTGACCTGCTTGCTGTTTCCTCTAGGACGTTTTAAAAACAGTATCGAGACAGTCTCACTGCCAAAATAACCCAGGTTTACATAAACATTTGCCAACAGCAAGAGCAGACTTGCGATTTTCGTACATCGCCCCCATCCTCAAACTTCGAATGTGATAAGCTGGCAGCTCCATGCATGCTAAACTCAAGCAATAACAGCGTTATAGTGCTCGGCAAGTTGTAATAACACAGTGTGCTGGTGGCTTTCAGAGAGGTCAGGCTACAGTTGAGGGCCCCTGCCTGCTCTTGCCTGGTGCGGTGAATTTCTGCGACCGCACTTCGTCTGCTGCGACCACAAGGCTCACCACCGTCTCTCTCCAGCGGCGCAGCCGTTTGTTAGGCAGAGCCCATCCTCAGCAAACCTCACCACACCACAACACAGCACGCAGTCACATGAAACCCTCACAAGTCTGGAGAGCTGCTGGCTGTGTCTCCTCGGTGTCACTGTGCAGAGTGGCACATAGTGCACGCCGCGAAAGTACACCGCGGTGGCGCTTTCACAAGCTTGCAGCAGTTTCACATCAACCTGCAGTTGCTGTATTGTTAGTGCATGTGTAGTGTCAGGCATGTGGATTAACTTCAGACCACACACTAGTTTCTCTGAACATGAAGGTCATTTCTGGGAAGTTATCTGTAATAGAAGTCGACATAAACATCACGGGGTCACCTCAGCCACATCATGTGCAGTCGGTACGCGACGACTCGCTGCTCTGCGTGAAGCCCAAAGTGAAAGATCAGGGAAGGGAAGGTCAGCGCTTGTGGCCTTAATACTGTTTGTTGGTGAACTACTGCGGGGCCCTACAGCATCAGACGTGACGCAGGCGTGGCAATCTATTTTTATTGTCAGGGATGTACTTTAAATCAGTCTAACTGTTGGGTTGGACAAAGACAAATGTTGCACACAACTGCAAATTATGCTGTTAGTTTGTTTTCCAGCCCACCCCTCATGTCTGTCTGCATTTGAAATTCATTCAGCTGTCTTGGAAGAGAATTATTTATGAGCAAATCTGTTCATTTGGAATGGCTTGTTTTGTTTTTTTCTTCTTTGCTACACTCCCCTGATGCGGCTCTTTTGGGACCGCCTGTCAGACTCTCATCTCATCTAAAGGAGCCAAAACAGCAGAAATAAAAGTTAGCTGTTTTTCAAGACGGGAATATAAAACAGCTTCATTACAGATATTATAATAATCCCTTTACAAAACATCCCACTGTCCCATTTCCCCAAACTTATTAGCGAGCTTCCACGCGTCTGTTGTTTTGTTTATCTTAAACACGGTTTTCATGTCGTCCCGTGGTACGGTGGAGGTGACCACCAGGTTAATGATGAGCGGCCAGAAATAAGATGACTGGAATGTTTAGTCCCAGGTGGTTCTCAATTCCAGATGTCTCAGGCTCTCTCTTTGAGAAGGACGGGTTCAGGAGTTTATCCCCAGTCCTCTGGGCAATCGCATTAGCCAATCGCCATGCAGGGATATCAGCAGCCAGCTAGCTGGTGGCACGGCCATGGCAGCGACAGCTCTGTGTGAAGACACAAAGTGAGCTCATTTATCAGTGTCTGGACCGTCTTAATGATAGAGAGGAAACAAAGAAACAGAAAGACACCAAAAAGGTAATATCATAGCAATAATGAAAAAAGACTTGCTATGCTCACTAGTATTGGCTATTTAAATAAATTATAAGTCACTATATTGAATCTCTTTAAGGTTTCCCAGTGTCTCAAAACATTTGTGATGAGTAATATAAAAAAAGAGCTAGAGATAGAATGACTGCTAGATTTCTTTCTTCTGAAATTTTGACTGATAGATTAGGGTTGGACTGTGAAAGGAAAGGAGCCGTTTGCTGACTTTGTTTATTGCCATCCAAACTCGGCCCTGTGGCTCATGCAATTGTTTGAGATGAGCTGGAAGGCTGCCAAACCTGGAGTAAATCAGCACTGTCAGTCAGCAACAACAGCCAGCAAGAGAGGGAGGGGGGCCGAGATAGGACGGAGGGAGGGAGGATGTGGGGTTGTTAAGTTTTGTGTGCGTGTGTGTGTGTGTGTGTGTGTGTGTGCTTGTGGTTCTGATAGACATACAGATAGTGCATAACATTTGCACGAGAAAAGGAGGGAAAGAGTAGCGGGGTGGGAGGAGGGTGGTGGGGGTGCAAATGAAGAAGTAAGAGAGAGGGAGAGAGAGAGAAGAGGGAGGGAGGACCCGGCGCTCTGTTGTGAAACTCGAGCTCGGAAAAACTGCTCCGAGTTTAAAACTCTACCCAATGTTTTTCCAGTTGTTACTGTTTGGAGGAGGTCCATTGCGTGAGCCGACGCACGCACTCACCGAAGCCTGCAAAACACACACTTGCGCTCGTACACAGAATTGTCCCGGAGCCCCACCCCTGGTGCTCTGGTTGTTTTTCTTCCCCGGCCTCATCCTTCTCTCCACACTCCTGTTATCAAGGTAAGGCGTGCTAACAAGACAAGCTGGCTGCCTGACGTCTCTGGTTTCCCGCCAACCTGCTGGGTAAAGGAAAAAAACAAAACAAAAAAAACACACAAAACACACCCACGCACCCACTGAACTGGCCCGGTTCTGTAGCCCCGAGGCTTTATCCTGCCCCTTGCACTTGCTGCCTGCACTGCATGTGGAAACGAGGCTTGAGGCGAGCTCTACTCTCATTACAGTCGCACCTTAGGGTTTGCCGCTGCACAGGCCGCAAAAAACCACAGTTACTGCTACAGGAAGCTTTTTTCCTGCCATTTAGTTCCCAACAATGACCCTGCCTATTTATGTGCTGTGTTTTGAGTGACATCCCACCCCCCGACCTCAATCTTAATTAGGCTGGGCTTGTGTCTTTCTAAGTTGCATGCCAGTATGCTGCATGGGTTGATGATTTTTTACACATGGAGAGAAAAAGACAGCTGCCTACTGCGTGCAGGCTTTACGGGGTGTATCTTTTAATTGGGTCCAAATGGCGGTGGATGAAGTATAAAGATTTTTGAAAAAGTGATAAAGTTGGAAGTGCAGAGGAGGAGGGGTGGGGAGGTGGGGGGACAATAGCCAGCAGGGGATGGAGAGGACAAGTTCAGCAGGTTCATAAGCTGTGCTCTGAGGATTTTAATCCCTCCCCTTGACCACAGGATACTGCTAGTGTTTGTGAGTCAGAGATTTCTGTGCGTGTGCGTGTGTGCGTCACAGCTGTGAGGCCGGGAGTGACTGCAGCTCAACAAAGCACTGCGCTCTGCTGGGTTGCTCTTGGTAAACAAAGGGAACTCGTAGCCTTGTATAGCGATTGCCCAACCTCTCCTTCAACGGAGAAAGAAAGAAAAGAGCCAGCGGAGCACGGCGGATTAAGGAGGAAGCTGGAAACGGCACAAGAGCCAGGAGTTTTAAAAAGTGAGAAAATGAGCTAAATGCAATGGCAAAAAAAAGCGGGACTGCTTATTTAATTTTCAGCTACCAAGTGTCAATAGATCAATTTTTTACTCGCTCTCCTCTGAGTTTTCATAGGGTGGCCCAGCCGAGAAGGGAGCGAGGAGCAGGGGGAGTGGGGGTCGGATAGATTTTTTTTCTTTCTTTCTTTTTTTCAGAATAGGTCAGCTGTGTTCAGTCACAGCTGACAGAGGGGGGTTGGGGATGGCCGGGAATGGTTGCTGAGTTGCTGCGCCCACAGCATGCCCAGCTGAACCCTGATCCCCCCGCCCAACCCCCCTCTCAGCACAGTGACATGCAACACTGTTGGCTTGCCTGCTTATTCCCATGACAACTGCCTGCCTGAGCACCAGATGTGTGTAAAGAGGGGAGGGGTGGAGGGAGGGTGGTGGAGAAGAGTGGAAAGAGTTTAAATAAAAGTAAAACTGAGACAGTGGCACAGATCTGCTTCGTCTGAGAGGAGTTGGTGTCTTTTTCTATAATCTTTACATGTGTATTTTTAAGCATTCACATCTTTATACTGTTTGCTAACTACACGTATTTAGTCAGCTGATCATCCAAAATGTTGTTTTTCATTTGACACCAAGCAAATTTATGCAGCAGAAAGGAAAGAAAAGCACACTCGCTTATCACTTAGTAATCACTTTGTATCACTTACTAATCTGAAGTGGAGATGTGTGCCTGTAGTGTTTTGGTTTTGGTCACTACTGAAAGAAGCTGAAAGAAGAGGCCTAGGTGTAGTTTTTCTGTTATTGCTGGCTCTCTGTGACGTACTAGATAACGTCTCTGTTGTTCTTATGATACAGAGAAACTTTCCCAGTTATGTTTTACTGGAAAGAACACACCTGTCATCAATAAGGCTCGAGTGTTTACAGTCAGAACTGAATGCTAATGCTAATGGTGTGCTAACATTCTCCCAGCAATTAGGATGCTAACAGGCTAACAACGCCATGCAGGAGATATGGCAAAAATTTCATGCTGCTGTTGTTTTTTGTCCAAATGACTTGTATCTTTTTTTTTTTTAGATAAAAGTAACTGACAAATGATACTGTTACCCATCACTTCCACCTGGACACACAAACTGGGCAGGGAAACAAAACCGAGCTTGCTAGCTAATCGCAACCTCATTAATGTAATTTGAATTTAGCCATTGTTTTCATTTTCTCTGCTCACTCATACAGCACATTCAATTACAACTCAATGTAAAAGAAGCCCACATGTGACCATTAAGTAATTACCCATGTAGTGATGAGATATTTATTTCAGGCTGAGGGTTGAATCTGTGGCTCATAATACAGAGCAGGTGCCATTAGTGCTAATCTGCTGTTCTCCCTTATGCAGGTATTTTACTGTCCTTGTTACAGGCCACTGAAGTGAAACACAAAAGATGTGTTTGAATTCACTGCACGCTGTGGCTTTAGCTCAAATAAAAAATTACTCTTAGGTCTGTCGAGTCAGAGAGCCGGGCAAGCAGGAGTTAACAGCGGAGGCTGGAGTGTTTTGATTGGCTTTGTAGACATAAACAAGAGCCGTACTTGTGTGTGACCACTGGGCCTGACCCTAGAGATAGACGCTTCACTAATGGGCGTCTCTTTCAGCCGGCGGCCCAGCTAGAGGAACAGAGGAGCCATTGTTTGGGCCAGGGAAAGCCAATGCTCTCCCCATTTAAGCGTTGATCCTAGAGGAGCTGAGGTAAACAGCTAGAGAGAGAGAGACTGGGGATATACTCGGAAAACTGCTTCCAATTTACTAAAATATCCATGAAAAAAAAAAGCAACCAACCTCTGCAACCTCCTCTGCAGAGATGGCATTAAGGCCTGCAGTCATATGACTGTTATTCTTTGGCAGCTGCATGTACATTGCACTGTTAATTAATTCTTATTTAGGCATGGAGTTCCTACACTTAAAGCACATAAGACACAGGATTAAGAGGGGAGTGCTGAACAGTTGTGTATGCTCAACCAACTGTGACTGGAATAGGCGCTGTTGTTCTGTTTTAAACCACATCCTCTGACACACTCATTGCATGCATGTTATTTTGCGTCAGGGGGGCCACAGACAAGGGAGTTGCTGTGCTACAAGCAGCTAAACAGGTGAGTCAGGTGTCGGGAAACTGTGAAACTGTACCTGGCATGTCTGACAATAGAAGTGCCACGCGTGAAGCCCTGGAGGAGCAGACTGTGCGCCGTCTGCTCTCCTGAAAGAAAGAGCTGGAGAAAAAAAACTTGCACCTTTTGTTTCGGTGTGACTCACTTCACACGTACTTAAACCTTTATCTTGGACAAAATATAGATCTTTAATATAAATGAATGCTCCGTTTCTAAACACTGTGCACACAGACTAGGAATGCACAATTAACTTTGATATTTACATGTGTCAGGAGTAATCAGTCTCTTCCATGACTTCAGGGCATCCATGCTGCGGTGTAATGAATCTGCAGGAGCTGCAGGATTGGCTTTAACCTTTTAGGATATGACTGTAACTCTTTTTCATTTTCTGTCTTCAGTTGTCATGCAGTGCTTGCTTTTCTGCATATGTGGATGTGTGTGAATCAGACAGCCTCTAGAGTGTTTTGGAAGACCCACTGCTCCCACCAAATTAATGACCTAACAGCAGGAGGGATATGATGGGCACAGGCTGCCAAACGCCTGGGCGGATTAAAATACTGGCTGGCCTGAGACACTTCACCAATCTATCAGTGGTTTCTATTTCACAACGCAGAACTACTTAAAGCTCAAGCTTAAGAAAAGAGTGGGAGTGGATTAAAATAGCAGTTCTCCATTTTTTTTTGTCACAGGTCAGATTCTGGCTGCTGTGAAGAGAAAATATTAACAACAGATTTATATGTGAGAGACTTTTTTTTCTGTTTTTTTTTTTTTAAATCAATGTCAGCTTATTTCGCAAGAATGTAATTTCTGTTAAGTCTTACTAAGCCTTTTACTTTCACCTTCAGAGATAAGATTTCTCTAACCATGTTCCCACAGTTTTTACATACTATGGGCAATTGTACGTGCTGGTGATGGGATTTCCGGCTCTTTTTAGAGAACCGGCTCTTACGGCTCAGCTCACTAAAAAGAGCCGGCTCTTTCGGCTCAGAACCGGCTCTTCAGGTTGTTTTGTTGCTTTAATTAATTTATTATTAACAATAATATAAAATTATGCACAAAAGGAATTACTAATGTAAAAAAAAGTGGTTTTATTTATATATGTTTATATATAAATATTTACGGTGGCCCCTAGAGACAAAGCACGTACAAACTCCAAAACAGAGCTACCTAGATCACTTAAATTACACAATTGAAAGCATACTTGTATGGTTTGCGTATTTATACACAAGCACTCATATATATTCAAATAATTAAAAAAAAAAAAGTTCATTTACCTGTTACTACCACACACCAAATCCAGTCGTTGGTACTTGCTGGCTTGTGTAGCCACTAGGTGACAAAAGTTCAACACTGCGCCCAGCATCCTGGAGCACTTCTGTTGTGTTTGTACGTGTTTTGAAGTTTTTACATGTTTTGGAGTTTGTCCGTGCTTTGTCTCTAGCGGCCACCGTAAATATACTTTTATTTATTCACTCCACATAAAATGTAATAAACAAATCATATAATACAAAAACGAACTATTCCCAGTTCAACTTTTAACTATTTCAATTTTCAGCTTTTTCCTTTTAAACAAATTTAAAGTGAAACAACACAAAACACTGCAAACCACAACACAATTAAATATAAATTAAAATATGAAAACAAAAAGAAGATGCACATTCTCTGTCATATGGGCCTGCATGAATAAACTTTCTGAATCCTTTATCATCTGCAACTGAAAATAGTTGTGGATGATTACTATACCTTTCTAATGTGACGTTGTTGTCCCTGGCTCTCTCTCTCTCTCTCCCTCCCGTTCTGTTCCTGAGCTACTGAGTGTGTAACTACCGCCCCTCCCCCCTCTGCCCAGCGCAAGCACAAGGCTGGCGTGCAGAGTGAAACCGTAAAAAAGTGAGAGAGAGGGTGAGAGAAAGAAATATAGCCCCCCACTGCTCGCAATAAGGAGCCGGCTCGCGTCGTTCACGTCAAAGAGCCGGCTCTAAGAGCCATTTCGTTCCCGACCGACACATCACTAGTACGTGCCCTGAGAGGTCAAATGCACTGCAAGAAAACGGCAACATGCAACATTCACTTTTTTCTATGCTTTTAAGTGCTTTCTAACTAACAGTCACCCACCACTGGATGCACTGGAGAGCAACCTGAGGTTTGCATCTTGCCCACGGATATGTGGGGAGCCCGGGATTGAACCACCAACCTTACGATCAGCAGATAACCTGCTCTAAATCCTGAGCTACAGACACCCAAAAGAAAGCAGAAATATATAGAAAATATAAATAGAAAACTGCTGCAAAAACACAACGTGTGAATAAAACACAATGTTAAAAGACAATCACGCATAGAACAAAACAAGTGTGTTTGGGGAGACAATAATGTGACGGAACAGCTGCGGAAAATGTGCGAAGGATCGCGCAGAGACACGGAGGGTGTTAGGAGTAAGAAAAACATGCAAAACAATGTATGTTATAATCGCATGATTCGTATACAACTAGATATACCTGCTATTAGCTGTTTACTGTTAGCTTGTCACTTCTGCAGCTGGTCCGTCACTTTATTGTCTCCCCCAAAACACTTTTATTTTCTCGATTTTCTTTGTGTTGTGTACTTTTTTTTGTTTGCTTTCTGTTCTTACGCTGCAGAACGTTTGACCTCACAGGCCACCGTACATTCGCTTTTAAAACAAGCGGATGTTAAGCCTCCGACGCTGCGGGTGACCTGCAAACATAAACGTGACTCGAGTAGACACCTTCAATAAAATTTTATTGAAAAAAGTACCAATAAGCAACAAGAAATCCAGAAGAAAAAAAAGGATTTGTAGAGCAAAGCTCCGCATGTACAGCATATTGCACTACATAACAAATTGTCTTTACTTCCATTATTATATCAACAACCAAAAAAAGAAAAAAAATGTATATAAACATAAAAATGAGTGCACAGTAGAGTCTCGAAAACACACAATCAATGTTACAAAAATGCTACATTTTCGCTGGGTCTCATTTCTTGGTATACAGAGAGTGTGTGATAATCAAGACTTCATTGAAACTGAGCAGTTAAAGGCATATTCCAGGGTTTTTTCTTTCTTTCTTTTTTTGTCTTGTTTTTTAAATCTTTTTTAGAAATACATTTACACTTTATCAGTTCTGTAAAAAGAAAGGACAGTTTCATGGTTACAAGCTCACGAGCAAAATCAACCGCAACCATGAATTCATTTGGTTTTGTGTATACAGGACAGTAAGATGTGCAAGGAATGTCGCAAGCTCATTTGTCTTTTAAAAAAAAAACAAAAAACCCAAAATGCTCTTGATCTCATTGACTTCAAAAAGGATCACACCGGTATTAAAAGTCATTTTACAAGCGTGAAGTGTCCTTATAAAAGCAGACCCCTTTTCTTAAGAAAATACAATTTTAAAAAAAGAACGTTAAGAAAAACCACGAAGAAGAAATGTTATTACTTATAAAAATTCAAAACTTTCCTCAAAGGAAAAAAAACCTTCAAATTTATATAAAGTGGACTACAAAATTCAAGACACTGACGGTTTCAATAAAATACGGATGTCTCTTTCTCACTGTCTCTCTTGGGATTTTCTGCGCTCACGTATGCCGTTTGAGGCTCGGGAACCTCATTCTAACAAAACTATACAGGGCACCACGGTGGCTTGTTTCCCTTTCCAATAAATCAAACCGGGCCATCGCACCCGAGCCTACTTGCTCGCTGCACTGAATACGCCTGACACGTGGCGAGATCAACTGAGGAGAACAAATCAGAGTAAATACTATACATCAACACTCAACAGATAAGAAACCTAAGGGATTTACATATACAAAGTACTTTCCAGTGCATACTGATTACAACACAATGATTAAGATTAAAGAATTGAACACATACGAGTAAACTGACGCCCTGTGACTTGAGGAAGAAGGCAACCTTTTTGTGTCTAATGTCATGTCTGCCGTTACTTGTTATGAGGGAGAGGTCGTGTGGGAAGGCGTCATTTTTGGATGGTGGAATTTTGAGTATCAAACACTCATCTGCAGTCTGTAGTTTTCTTCTTTGTGAAGAGCAGCAGCTGCACTTATGTTTTCTCGGTTTAGATGATTGGCTTAGCAGTGACACCTGCCGCCACTTAAAAAGTAATCGTAACTACACGAATACAGTAGTTGTTCTAAAGGACGGCGTAACGATCGCCAACCTGCTCTCCACAGAGCCAAACAGCCGAAGCGTATACAAGTCCGGGAGAGCAAAATAGAAAAAAGGAAAACAATGAAGTAATTGCACACACAGGTGTATACAGTAGAAATGGGCAAATACACTGAAATAAATAAAAGAAGAAGAAAGAAAAATAAATTACAAAGAAAGTGAACCGATGAACAACAACCATGTAATGAAGGAGCAGCACAAAGAGGAAGTCAAGAGCTGATGGTGAGACGGGGAGCTACACGGACTGGCTCAGCGTTCACGATCCGCAGGAAACTACAACCACAACCACATTCAGTGCACCTCGCACCACCTATGACTACTACGCTCAGTAGCTCCGTCCCCACCACAGCCAGCAAGTCAGCCTCAAACTCCTCAGTCGAACGGTACCTTTAAGAAGCGTGTGCTGAGAAAGTTGGCCGAGATCTAGGTTAAAATGGAGATGGGAGAAGCGACAACACCTCGAGGGGGTTTCGTCACGTATTAATCGGCGAGAACAGCTCTTCTTCTAACCATGTAACAGATTCTCAAGGTTACCAGTAGCCCACAAAAGTCTGTCCCTGAGACATCTTGAGAAAAAAAACAAAAAAAAAGCCCAACAACAAAAAAGAGAAAGAACCTAATCGTCATGCAGTGATAAACTTGACACATTGTAAGGAGCATGTAATTACAGACCCCTGATATGTACTGCTCCTTGGGTCCAAAAGTTGGCCTGGGTTCAGCAATGAAAGAAGAGTAAAACAAAACAACAAACAGCATCTTTGACAGTGTCTTTAAACATATTCATATTTCAACAATAATTACAGTCTTTTTCACTTTTTCTTTTCTTTTTTTGTCCATTTCAGAGACTGCCCGTCTGCTGAGTCAGTGGTGATTATATGTGCTCAAACATCCCAAATCTGGATCTCAGCACCAACGACAATATATAATACCCCATAAAAGGTGGCCTGAGAGATTTAGTTTTACGCACTGGGTTCGGCATATTGTTTCGATGTTCTGAAGATACAGCGGGGCCGTGAAAAAAACAAAACAAAAAATCAAAACCTTTTTAACCGAGCCAACGTGTCTCTCTCCAACTCTTCAGTGTGGTCTGAAAAACTGCGTGAGCGGTCTTTCGAGAAGTGTCATCCAGATTGTGTTCAGTCAGGCCTCAACACTGAGGCACGTCTCAAGACAATGCGAATGGATAAATGTGAAATGCGGTGGTAAGGAAACAGGTGGTAAATGAAAAAAACAAATAAACAAACCAAAAAATCAACCTTCATACGAGACAGAGGTTAGCTTGTCAACATTCGGATCTTTTGAAGGGTGGTATAGTGCAAAAACAGTGGATCCACAGCTCCACTTCAAGGGCATGGAGATCTGAAAACAATCAAATGAAAAAAAACATTGAAAAAAAACCCCAAAAGGGAATATCAGAGTAATATACTGGGAACAAGGGTCAAGTGAAATGAATAAAACAGCTGGTTTAGGTGTTACGATATCTGCAACAACGTGATTGACTTGTGTTTTAATATAGTGCAAGACCTCTAATAGTTGTTTACATGCGTGCAAAAGTCGGCACGTTGACGTGCGCTACATGTCAGATGTCATTTGTCCCCCGATATGTTGCAGGAAAAAGGCTAAAATGACAAGTAAACCCAGTAAAAACCCAGGTTAAGTGAAAGGATTTTAACAATAACAACACAAGATGTCCAAGTGCACATGCCTTGTTTTCCTTTTTCACTTTCTTTTTGATGTCTGGCAAGTTTGCATGCAGTCACCTGGCTTGTTTGACCAGACGGTGACGTTAAGAAGTGCAGACTCCACCCAGAGAGTCAGCAGACCCAAACATCTGACATGTATCGCGTGACTCTCTTTGCATATTGAAAGATATTCAGATGACATATCACCGTGCGCTCACTTTCACACGCGCGGAAACTACTGTTCCCAGTATTTCTGAATAATACCAAGAGGTCGTGTTCAAAGAAAACCAAGGAGGGACAAAAGACAAACTGAAAGTAAAAAAAATGAAGAAAACATAAATGTTCCACTGAGGTGAGGTGCAAAATGCTTTTGTTCTGAGAAGTTGCCTCTTTGGAAGTTAGTAAAAATCGACTTGACTGGTCACCTGGGAAACTTCCTCTGCGTTTCCTTTCACTTCCTAACCATCTTCTCTTGCCTGTCAAAACTGCTCAATACTCATTCTGGCAGAAGACACTGAATAAGGCATTCCCAGGTTCTGTGAGAGGTCATTAAAGTGAACAAGAACAATGTACTGTACAAAACCACTACACCACAGGTATGCCAAAAAAAAGAAAGAACATTGCCCATTAGTGGAATCTCAGAGCAACATGGCATCTTCTTTGAAGGAAAAAAAACAACAAAAAACCCCCAAAACACAACCTGGTATAAAAGTTGGTTGTCTCCGTCCCGCGGTGACCTCAATTGTTTTCTCCCCCAAACAGACCCGTGTTAGATTAGACAGTGCCAGTAGGAGTCCAGTTCCTCACAGAGATGAATGAAAAACGGGGGACAAGGTTGCCTCACCTCCGTCCTCCACCCCCTCCTCCGGCTATGAACCCCCTATCAAACAGAAGGCTGAGAATGGCCGCGGCCAGGCGCCACCACATCGGCCCCTGGTTCCTTTGGTTTCGGTGATACTGAAACAAAAACAAGACAAAACGCACAACAGTTAGAAACTCAAAACACGGCACCAGACACAGCCATTATTTGGGGTTCGCGTCGTGTTTATGTTGTCGGCGACCGACGCTGATTCACAGCGAGCATAAAACGTAACGAGACGCCGATATTTTCAGGGCACTCCGCCCCGCTTCCCAGCGATGCTTAGCAGAGAGGATTCCCTTTGTGTGCAGGATCCTTTACGCGAGCCGGGCTTTCCCTACAGACATTCCTAGCCATAAACACATTTATCGCACGGTCACACTTTTTTTTATTCTAATCTTCCTGGCACAGACTAGCAGCCAGCAGCTCAGGAGGAGACTCTCTCAGGTTTGCGAGCCAATTGGATTGTGTGCGATTAGGAGGATAATGCTATCTCTGCCATTGAGAAGCTGAGATAAGATAATTGCACCAAATGGGATTAGAGGGCTCTTGATGAGAGGCAGGGAGTCTGTGGAAAAACACACGTGTCTGCACGAGAGGGCTACAGTAGTTGAAGATCTCATGCCCCGGACGAAAGGCAGACTCCGCTACACCTGATAGTTCCGAGGCTATTTTCAGACCAAGAGGGCCGTAAACTAAAAACAACTGGGGGGCGGGGGATTTAAGATTACTTTTTCAAAACAATGCATGAAAGTGTACTACGTTGTCTTGATAACATTGTATTACTGTTTAGAAAAGCCAAAATATCCTAAGGCAGCGATTAGATACGCCATATTTGCACGACTAGTGTCCAAACCTTGACCTAGTTAACAGTCATGAACTGCCGCTGTGATAAGCCTCTGGGTTTCCATACCGTTATCACACTGTGGTGAACTTTGCAGGGTGTTGCATAAGCTTTAGCAGTTTCCAGCCAGCATGTTTGTATTCTACTTGCTTTCACCTGAAAACAGAGGTAAAAACGCTACGGTAAACACAACCAGGAAGCTGTTTGTTTCATTATGACATGTCTAAATTTTGCCCTGGAGATATTTTGATAAGGATATAATAATAGTGTAATGTCTACTTCGAATAAACAAAGGGGGTATTTATTAGAAAGCACAAAATGTTGCATCACTGGAAGCTGCCATGCTTGAAGTCTTGTAGTTTATTAAGTTACACAAGGCCGGCTCTGCCATGAAAGAAGGGGGGGGAATGCATGTATGCAATTATATCAATACTGTATGTCAATATTTAACGACAGAGGATTTTTCTGTCAGAACGTAAATCTCAAAATGAGTCAAGTTCCATGAGAAGCGAATTCGTCTTTACAATCCAAACCAGAATGCCCCCTGTGACCTTTCACCCTCCATTCTATCAAGCTAGACACAAAGAAAGTGAGAGAATAAAAAACAGCAAGAGTGACAAAAGGAGGTGTGCAGGCCTGCTGCAAGTTAGTCATGAGTCACGACACCAACTGTCAAAATGAGGCTCTAAATTTAGCCAGCGATAGAGAAGCAGAGTGGAGCCAGATTCCCTATGTCGTCACGCTGACACCAGCCTGATGTGCTTTATCAGTGCAAGCTGTCTGTCAAGCCAGCTGCTCGCAAGCTCTACCTTATCGCTTGAGCAAACAGGCCAGCCTCTGCAGCGAGAAGCCCCGCGTTGTTCATATCGGCAAGCGGAGAAGGGCCGAGTATCATGCGAACATAGCGGTTGCATGAGTTAATAGGCAACAGCACAAACAGACGTTCCCGTCAACACAAATAATCAGAGAACAATGAAAGAAAAGTAAATACCATTTGTCATTGCTCCCAGCACCACTTTCCTCCCTCCCCTTCCACAAGTGCTGAAAGGAGAGAGTGCCGTGCCCTCACTGGAACAGTGACGAGATAAAGCGACAACCGCTGCGTGTAAGCGCGCACACACGGAGGAGATATTCAACCCTGCTTTCAACACCTCCTATCGAAAGCACCAGGAGTCGTCTCCCTTAAAAAAACATGGGGATGAAACCTAACTCTGCTCCTTGCCCTGCGCAGGCTGAAGCAGTCTTCCTGCCATTGTGAATGCCATTATTGCTGTGTCTCAAATGGCAGGCCCGGCTAATGTCAGCCATCCCTCTGGGGACCTTAGAGTCCCCTCCAGCACTTTCTGACTGAGGAGCAATTTATCTGTCAGCATCCGCCGGCACTCCCTCTGCCACCTAATCCCTCCTTTCGCCAGGGGCCACGGGCTCCCATGGAGAGAGCACCGGCAGCCACGTTGCACCAAAATCCATCAAAAACGATGGCAGTCGAAGGCATTTAGATTGCTCTGGGACAAGTGTCTGCGCTGAATAACTCGCCTACTGACAGGAGCAACAGGAATGAGACCTGGCAAACAGTACCGCTATTATCCAGCGAGTTTTTTTTTTTTTTTTGTGCTAACTGCCAGACCGTGCGATACTGAGAAGTGAGAGACGGCAAAAGAGCAGAAAGCAGAAAAACAAGTATGGGTGTATTCATGCATGAGCATGTACACATGCACGCACAATACAATAACTTGCACAACCAGAACCAGAAATAGTAATTACAGAGGCTTCAGTGGAATCACGCATCCAAAACCACACTTAAGTGTTTGAGTTGTAAAAACATCCCTCAATAACAGCAAACCACGAAGACACTTAGCACAGTAGCAGAAGCACAGCCATGCTCGCAGAACAAAAGAAAATAAAAACTTTTTTTTTTTGCCTTTATCAAATATTCACTATCTAGGCATATGTGTCTTCAGGATATGACTTTACAGGATGGTTTTCACTCTGACTGTCCTCTCTGCTGTTTACTCAACCAGCAAAGTGAGCACAAACCACTTCCTCATCTCTTGACCCAGGCCTGCCTCCGATGTGCGTCAGTAGATCCTGGTCGCACACACATAGCAACCCTCCTGTCTGACCGTCTGTGTGTGTGTCTGCCCGTGTCACAATACATGAGTCATGCTGCTTGCTGCGGCGGTATAAATAACATCTGCTTGATAAAGCGCATGAGAAAAATCAGAAGCCGTCTCATAGGTTAGAGTCTAAATTTAAAAAGAAAAAAAGATTATATATATATACATGTTTTTATGTGCACGGGTCATCCCATTTCCCCACAGGGAGTTTTTAAGACAGTTGTTATTTGATCATGTGAAGTTCAATTTCCCCCCGTATACATCCTTAAACCATCATTATTATGGATCTCACCTCCGCAGTCTGCCTATGACTGAGAAAACTTCTTTTTTGGGTGTGTGTGCGCGTGTGTGTCTCCTGTGGCTGCGCCTCGCAAAGGGAAGGGGCTGCCTTGAGACTCCCTGGAACCACAGCTGTTCCCCTCTGGGCTCACGTGGGGAGCTTCGGGTTACAACATGTTTACCTACTTCTACCACTTCTGCTTTTTTTCCTGGATGTATCAGCATGCGTGCATGTGTGCGTGTATAAATGTGTGAAATAAATATGTGTGTAAAGACTGTTAACCACCTGCGCAACAAAAGTACTTGCACTTTGCAGGAAATCTCCCTGGAGGGGGGGGGGTCTGTGCATATTTTGTGCATATTTAAAGACAAAGAAATAAAAGCATGTCACAGGTTTTACAGCACACCCAAACAGCAGTGATATGCCGATACAGTGGACACTGTCGCTGTGACCACCGTGTGTTGTTTGGGTGCAGGCATCCTCCACACCAACAGCCTTCAGAGCACATTAAGGAAACAGGGGAAAAGAGAGAGAAATAAACAGGAAGAGGAGGCAGGGGAAGGGGGTGGGAGTGTGTGTGTGTGGGGGGGGGTGAAGTGGGGGGAAGGGCTGTCCTCGTTCTGAAATGTCTTTGGCTTGAGGGAAAAGAGGGGCAGAGGGGGTGGGGGTTAGGTACTGGGGTAAAGTTCTGCATGTGTATAGCCTCTCCAAAACAAATATAAAGCGAGCACCATAATAGAGAAGAAACTTTTGACCCACAATTAATCTCTGTCAGATCAAAATGAGATCCAAATATTGATTTAAAAAGAGCAAAAAAAAAAGGTTTGTGGATGATGTGGCTAATGTGTGGACTTAACTTTTCCCTGCTCCGACTTTATAAACACTTAACCTGTGGTGCTTATTCGCACACGGACACAAGTTTCCTCTCTAGTTTGATGGCAGCTAATTTAACTTTACGGTTCATGGAGTCTTTTGTTTCTTATATTGTTGACAGAACGTTGGCGTATCTTCCTGGCTTTACTGCTCTCATTTTACCGGCTCAGATAGGACACATAGAGACTATCTGACAAAAACAACAACAAAAAAAAACAATATAGGTGTATTTGCCTGTTATCAGGCACAGGGAGCAATCTGCAATTTAGTCAAATTTGAAAACTGTCAAAAGAATCGGGTTGCCCTCCACACTTAATGTGAGGCACTAAAAGCACGCTTGTTTCACTACCATCCGGCACCACCGTTTGTCTCCCAGTATTGCACAATCAGCCGAACGCATCCATCCTCCTCACCAGTTGCAGGCGTTCCCAGTGAAACTGGTCTCCTATGAGCTGGAGTTTCTGTCCAATGCAGGCCTCCACGCTGCGGGCCGCGGGTCGCTGGCGAGGCAGGCGCTCCATGCTGTTTTGCTGCTCCGTGCTTCCTTGTCGACTCGCTCTGTGATCCCCGACGAGCTCGAAGCGTGCAGGGAAGTGCAATCGAAAACCTGCGTTACCTGTCGAGTGTCAGGACTCATGCTTATTATTTTGTAAACAACACGTGCTCAGCAAAATAATCTCAATACAGCAATGACGCCGAGCGTGCCATTCTTTTACACACAGGTAAGGAGATCCATCAGTCTCCTGAAGTACTGCAGAACGCGCCTTTCAGCAAACAGGTTGCTCAGCTATATATCCACAGTTTACCCAGCTGTGATTATTCCTTTGTCTTTTTTAATGACCTTTAATAGTTTCACAAAATAAACCCACATGACTAGTAGTTATAGAGCTCCTCTGGAATGGTTACTTGTTTATGGCACCAGAGTTATTGCTGTCACTGATAATCAGCTCTCTGAAGAGTTGCTGCACAGGTGAGCACTTCTGTCACATCCTTTCAGTCACAATGCCAGTCTGGCGCCTTTTGAATAGCAAAGCAGCTGGGTACACTGCATACAGGCCATAAAAGTGAATGTGATGACGACTATGAGGCGCCAGGGGTGAGATCAGCGCAGTAACGCTGTTAACCATCCCTCACGGTGAGTCTCGCATTGTGCTCTCGTGCATCGGTTTTATAACACCGGTTATCACGCACAAGGCAGTGTTCCCTTTTCCTCCCCTCTTTTGAAATATGGTATGTTGTCAGCCTCACCGTAGAAGAGTGGTCTGGGCTCCTCTGCGACTCCACAGGGCAGCATGCCGTTGTTTGGTACCAGGGCAGGACCGGGTGTCTGTGTGCCTCGATGTTCACACTTTATCTCCCTGAATGTGGTGCGCCAACAGTTGGCTTTTGGCTCAAACACATCGTCCTCCTCATCGTCCATACGGGGTGCGCTTTGAAACGAGCAGCCTTAAAAGTAACGTGACAGGAAAAGAACAAAGGAAAGGTTAAAGCCGAACACGTGTAGTTCGTCTTCCAGCGGGGCACGGCGTCCCAAGTTCCCTTCGCTAATGAATCCAACCTTGGAGAAATCCACACTAAGAGCTGATGAGATGATCTCAGACACATTCATTATTCGTTCCTTCCTCCAAAGCATTCATTATCATTATAGACAACCTGTCTGGCCTATAATGAGTGCCCTCAAATCAATAAAACCACAGTGGATAAGTTGGGGAAGAGAAAATGAGCAAACGGTCTGCCTTAATTTGTGGCAAAGATCTCAGTGCTTATTTAGACAAATAGCTCTGCTCAACTCAGTGATGAAACCACACAATTCACTGTGGTTAGGCAAGTCAGTTGAGCCACAGATACATTTAAAGGACTTTGCTGCCTAGATTAAATAAGAGGTAGATTATCTTTTGTCTGTGCTAAGCACATGGATGGGGGTTTCAATAACAGTCCCATAATTACTAACTTTGCTAATAGTTGGTATTTTAACAGTATTGCTGCACCGTATGTATATAAATATGAAAGTTATATAGATATTAGAGCAGATATTTGATGCCAATAATAAAATGCCTCATTATGATTCATCATACCCAATTTACCGCAATGTGGCAAGAATCTCAAGGAGCACTTGGCAAACTCTCCAGAGTCAATACTAGACTGCACTCAACTCTGAATAATACAGTGGGTCAAACAGTCATCAAAATACGGGTGAAATTCAAGTTGGCCTCACTGGCAAAACTCAAAGTCACCACTGCAGTTGTATTACGGGGTTAGACTAGTACCACACTTCCAAATTAGGATCCACAGCAAAAGGGTAATGACAGTCTTTGAGGATAATCCTACGCCACTCTCCCTTCCCTGGTCTGTCAGCCTGCCAAGCTCCCGGAGAAAGGAGTTTTCATTTCTTCACCCAGCATAAGCAGATTGGCCTGGCTCTAGCATGCCCAGACCTCACGATATACTGTGTGCGTTCACAATAAACCCTGTGTGTAAAGCCACTTAATGCTTTGTTTTGACAAACACACCGAAAGAACATGTGCATGTGCGTGCGTGTGAGAGAGAAAACCTTAGGTTCAACTTCCAGATACACAGGCTTGCTGTCTGTGCTGCTCTACTGACCAGGCAGTGAGCTGCATGTTTGTGTCAGACAGTAGCTCCCCCTGCTGCAGACAAATTAACAAAGGGGAAGGAGCGAAAGATGCGGTGGTGGCGAGGGAGCTCTGTTATTGACACAGTTTCAATCCAACGGCTTTAAGAGCCTTCCACCACGCCGTATCGGCTTTATGTAACATTACTCACACCGAGAAATGAAGCCTTCTCACGCTCAAGCTCGGCCACTCACCACACATTTATAACATATAGAAATAAAGCAGAGCGCGTTTTAAACCGACATTTGACCGAAAAGACATGCAAAAATACAGCTTGAGTGGCGTGAAATAAAGGCAAGAGTGGGCATATGTGTAATACGCTGATTCATTTCATTATAGGAAGAACACAGTCGTTACTGCGTTTTAACAGAGCACCCGGGGACGCACTCGGCGCCCCGCGGTCTGAAGTCCATTCACCAAGCCGAGCTGAGCAAACCGGGAAAGCCGGTGTAATTCAAATCTGCGCTGGGTGAATGACAGGCAGTACATTTAACCGCGTTTATGAGCAGACAAGCCCGGTGGTTATGTGCAGTAACATAGGGCGAATGAATGCAGACGCGAATGGAAGGCAGCGGCACGTTGCGCTGTCGGTTCTTATTTTTAAGGACGCGCATGTTACCTGATGTAATCAGCTCGCTCCGGTGGACAGAGCGTGCCCTGGACGAGGACATTTAACAGCGTTTAAAAGTGTCTCCCGTGAACTTACCACACAGATCGGCTTCGCTGTAACGACTGTCCTATAACCGGAAAACAAAAAGAAAACAAAAGAAAAAAGCCTAAGAGTTCAGAATCCCGCTGAGTCAAACGACTTTAGTCCTTATCGCCTCCACGACTACTTCCATTCTGCGAGGAAAAGCGCTAGCAGCCTATGTCTTTGCAGGCATGTCAGCTGACTCCGCCAACGGGGCGTGGCGCGAAAAATTAGTAAACAAACCCTCTTTAAAGAGGCTTGCTTTCCCTCCGGCACACTTGCACTGCGTCCAAGCGAAGAAAGAGCATATCCCTTTAAGAGCCGGCTACATATAGGTGCTGCAACCAATAGCCGACTTTGTTGTTACCCGGCCTTCTCGGTCGTGTAATCAGACACGTGGAAGGGGAAATTCCCCAGAGCACGAGACCGCTTTCTCGCTACTACTGTTGATCATCTGGCTGCTCTGGTCAGATAGCGCTGTCATCTTGTGGTTTTTTCAGCCGTTCTTTGCCCTGACAGCTGTATATTAATATATTTATCTGACATTTGCTGAAATAATTCAGCCCACAATTAAAGTTGATTACAGCTCGAAGCATATATCACAGTATGCTGCATCCTGTGTTTTTCTCTATGGTAAGTACTGTGCAAACGTCTTTCATTTGTTTATATTTTGCAAGGAAAATGAGAAATAGGTAGAGTGATCTACTGAAACGCAAACACATGTGTGGAAGCACAGCTTATTATGATTATAGAACAGAGGTTCTGTAATCCTAATAAGCTTGACTGTCAATATTTGGTGTAACCATCTTTATTCTTGACCGCAGCCTGAACTCTCTTTATGTAAAGTAGTCTACAGGAATAGTTCTCCAGGCTTGTTGAAGAACATTCAGAGCTCTTCTTTGGATGCTGTCTGCCTGTTGTTCTGTTCTCTGTCAAGATGATGCCACACTGGTTCACTGATGTTGAGGTCCAGGCTCAGCAAAGCCATGACTGATATGTTTTTCTACCCAAGGTATACATTTACTGCACAATCCTTTTTCAGATTGTGTTTGGAAACTGAAAAATTAAGCCAGGTTTGAAATCTGATGGCAGCGATATTCAAAATCATTGACTGAAGTGGGGCTTTAAAACATGCTACAGCCTCCACTGTGTTTTACAGACAGCTGTAGATATTCACTGTTGTACCCCCTGACCTCGTCTGTACATTATTGATAGGGATTTAAATTTGGATTTTCACTTCACAAAACCTGTTATCGCTGATTTTCAGTCTCGTTCTTGTGTAATTTGGGACACCTCAGCCTTTTTCTCCCCATTTCCCTTCCCTAAGAATGGCTTCTTTACAGCCACCACTCCACTGAAGCCATTTCCGATGATGCTTTAGCAAACAGTAGATGCATTTAAGGTCCAGATGCATCTCTCTGGTCCTGTGTCAGGTCTTTGCTAGATCCCCCCCCCCCCCCCCTTTTTTTTTTTCTTAAGTACTTGACTTTCAGACACTGTACACAAATTACTGGGTCCCTGACTCAGGACCATGACAGTAACCCCTCTTAAGGGCTGGCTCCAGACAGTCCCAAAAACAGCAGACCACCAGGCCCGAGCAGGTGGAGGGGGGTCCAGGATGGAGGGCTTGGAGCAAAAGCAGAATTACAAGAATTATTGGCTCATTGGAAGCAAAATATAAAGAAATGAGGTTTGGTTTAAAAGTTTTGCACAGTACTGTAGGTGTATTCACATTCACAGACTCCGTTTCTTACTGGGACAATAATATACTGAACAGCATCAAGTCACTATAGTATGAATAAAGTCATCTCTCCATCTCTCTCTCTGCTGCTCTTCTGTCTCCTCTGTCACAGACTTCTCCACTTTTGATGATAGATCAGCCTGGTGCAACATGTAAGGATTGGCACAATCTGTTAAGATTTTGAGGAGTTTGAGAAACTAACCTTACGCATAAAATAAAATTCACTATCAGTAACTTCATAGCACCCGCCCAGCAGTATAGAAACTCCGTCATGCTAGCTAGTAGCAGTACCAGTTATTCTAAGCGCCTGTAAAAAGTCAGCACAACGAAAACAAACTACAACTAAACTTGGTTTATATCTGACACAGACAGACTGCAGGTCATAACTTCTTGCCTGAAATTCAGTTCACCTGACACTCGGACCGGCGGCCACCTCGGTCTCTCCTCCTCTTGCCTCCCCTTTCCCTTATCCACCTGCTGGCCTCCACCACTTGCTGATGTTGCTAAATCTGTGGAAGCTGTGCCATAGCTACCGCCAAACAATTCAGTTATTTTTACACATTTGGCAGCGTCTGCCTGAAGGCCTTGTTTCTTTTTGGCCCTAATTTTTTCTGCACCTCCTTTCCTTTTTTTGTTCTCCGTTTTCTTTAGTTCGTCTATAAGTTTGCTAAACAAGGGGGAGGGTGCATCCGACCTCCTCGGCTGTAATTGGTCCAGCCCAGAGTCGATCATGACCAATTGGCCAATCCAACACCTTTCATTATTTATACCCTTCCAAAAAAAAAATAAAATAAAATCGATCAGCCCATAAAAACAAAAAATCGCCAGCGGCCCACCGGGCAAATGCCCGGCATGCCCGATGGCCAGTCCAGCTATGCCTGTCATAGACTCTGCAGTAAAGAAGTCATTTTTTAGAATGATTTCAATATGTAATGGATGTGAAACTGTGTAAGAGACAAGTCAACATCTATGAAAGGCTTTATGAGAGATCTGTGTACCACACTCGCAGCTGAAGACATCTAAACCGTGTCATTTGTGCTTTTGTTGATGCTGCTGATAAGTATATTCTTTAAAACTGTGGTATATGTACCTCTATGTTAATGTGACACTTTGAATTCTGCACTATATTGTGGGTCTATAAATCCACAAAAGGTGGGCTTCATGTCAACATTTGCCCAAGTTTAATTTATTATGTTTTCCACTTCTGATCGCCACAGTGTTTGAACAAAAGTACAGGTTACATTTAAAGACTATAATTTCAGAAGTTTTTATGCCTGTGTTTGTTCAGTGTCGGTAGAAATGACCTAGATTCAGCTGGAAGAGGACTGCATCTTGATCAGTTTAATTAGGCACCTGCAGAGAATACTCACGCTTTTGTTTTGTTTTTTATCACAAAAACAACAATCAGAGGCTTTTCACAGATGCTTTAACTGGGACAATATGATAGCTCTTGAAACTGTCACATTATCAGAGGTTTTAAATCAGGTCATCTCAGAAAAAGCACAAATTACAGAGTAATTGGAAAATTGGAAATCCAAATACATCATAAAAATGTTTAACTTACGATGCTGAAGCTATCGGAATGGATGCGAGGGAATGTTCAAAGAACTGAAGGCAACAAATATGTTTGTCCCTGAATAAAACTGAAAGCAACAAAGAGCAATGACCCCAGTTTCTATTGGACAGCATTGCATATAAACCCCTGGTGCACAATTACGCAGTAATTAACACATAATACACCATGCACACAAATCCTGACAATGATGTGAGGCAATGTATACGCTCTATAAAGACTCCCCCAAGAAGTCTAAATCAGGCCTTAAAGTTGATCCTGGAACCGACCTGTTGGTGGCGTCCTAACATTCAAATTCAGTGAACAACCCATAATTTCACAAATGTTTTTAAAGGCAGACTGCATGGCTAGGTGCTTGATATTACACATCCGTGGCAGATGGGACTGAAAACACTTGAATTTGTTATATACTATTATCCGTATACAGTATCCAGGTCTATGCTAAATTGTCTCCAGTAGGCATATTGTTATCAAGTGCAGGGCAGATACTGGTAATTTGCCCCCTCTTGTCAGCAGAGCTGTCTCCAATCACTGATCAATGAACCCTGGGACAGCTGGAGCTGGGGCCGACCCTCTGCATTCTCTCACACGTAACACACCCCACCCCAACTCCTCTTTCTCCCTCTCACTGTCATTCAGCTGTGATCATGTCCCACCACTGAGCTGTGTGAGAAGTCACGGGTCTCTGCCTCCTCTGTTATGCGTTAATTGGATAGACTGCTAGGTTGGCCTTTGTCCCACCTGCAGTTTCTTCGAAGGGGTGGGTATGCATGAAAAGGGGATATGTTTCTTCATGCACAGTGATATTGGAAACTCGATCACCTCTTGCATGAGTGGCAACAAAAGGCTCAAAGATGAGCATTATTTGCCGCTTCCTTTTGTACTCTTGCCAAACAAAGACGACCCCACCACCACACACACACACACACACACTTAAAACACCTGTAATTACTATAGAATCCCGTTAAGTACAGGTCATTGTTGTACACGCTGTATGAAAGCTAGCGCTACAATACATTCTCATGTCAGCTGGGAAAAGAAACAGATAGGCATGTATATTAGATAACCTTGCATTTAAATGGTTTAGTGTTTGAAAGAATCTGGCGTTAATTATTAATGAAAAACCTAAGTACATAGTATTGATGACATTAAAATATCATTGGAAAACAAAGCCAAGTTATTCATTAATAAACATTAGTGTGCAGTGTAGAAGTGCAGCAATCATTGAAGCTATAGGCCAACTCTCAGTGGGACACAGACACGGGCATCTAAAGCACAAATAGTGACTCGCAGTGATGTATTCACTGCTACTCTTGCCATCATCTAGAAACATGCATTTTAAATTGGAGACGCTGTTGACTTAACTGAGTCGCGTCTATCAGTATGTGGATTAAGGCTCTGTAGCGATGTGCTCACCTACAGCTCTTGGCCCTTATTGTCTCTTTGGTGTGATAGTCATTGACTCCTGTTTGGTTGGTGGAAGCAAGTGTTCAGAAATAAGTTCCCATAAACGCCCGAGATGCCTGGGAGAGAGAAGGCGGGCATCGGTTCATGTTACATCAGAAAACTGTTTCTGAAGAGCGACGCGTGCACGCCCGCACACACTTACAGTAGTACTCCTTCTCGCACGAGCATGCACGTGGCTGCACAATCACATGCCCTACTTCCTCTGTAACCTCAAAAGCCCATTCTCCCTCTTGATATCTCATTCTCTATATGAATGTGCACACGCAATTCATCACAAACACACACACTCACACACACAGAGCATCTCGCAAAACATGCTCCGCATGTGAATCCTGCCTGGAAACTAAGAAGGATGGATTTCATTTGTTTCAACTGGACATGTGCCATGGCAACCACATCCTGACTACAAGCCAGTTAGATGAGACTTTCACAGGACCATGACCCAATGGCAGAGGTGACCTCAAAACAAAAGAGGGATTGCCTCCTTGACACCCAGCAATCTCATCCAGTAGTCCTTCATGTTTGTTTAATATGACTTGTATTCTTCAGATTTTCCTTTAAAGATTTTATCTGGACAACACGATCAAGATCATAGAATTAGCATCTGGAGCTGGAATATTAGGCACACACATATACACACATCATTCATGACTTGGATTTACACTGTTTTACATTTATTTCCTTGGTATTTACTCAAACCTCAATATGAATTTCCTCAAAACAGGCCAACAAGTAGTTTTCGTGCTGCTGGCTATTTTAAAATGTAATTTCCAAATAATAATAATAATAATAGTAAAATGATTATACCGTGTCTATGTATGTTCAGTAGTGGTGCAACGGATCACGGTTGATCCAAAATCCGGACCAATCCCACTCCACGGTTCGGTAGGCACGTGATCCGAAGATGCGAAAAAGAATTAAAAGTATGTGTATGGTGCGCGTGGCCAGTTATCGCCAGCGCTAGTGGTCCAAGTGGAGGAGCAGAGGAGTTTAAGCAGCCCTTTGCTGCTTAAACTCTGCTTAAACTGCTGCAGTCGGATTAGACTGGGCTAAAGCTATTATAAAAGCTATTGGGGTGTTTAGCTGCAGGCCGTATTCTGTTGTGGAAAACAAGGGGTTTAAACTGTGATGAACGTGCTTGAGCCACGCTATGATATCCCATTGCGTGTCCACTTCAGTGTGACAAGATCGCTCCAAGCATGTATGAGCAGGAGAAGTTCAAAGTTATGGCTGAACTGTCCCAGGCATGGTTCATAATGTCCATATTGCACCTTAATTTGTTTTTATATAAGTGCGTGAAATGAGTCTTCAGTTGAATGTTTTTTAATAGGCAAAAAATACTTAAATAAGTAAATGGCGAGTCGAATTTTTTTCTTTTTTTTCTATTTTTGCTGATCCGAAAATTGATCCGATCCGTGACTTAAAACCGTGATCCGATCCGAACCGTGAGATTTTTCATCCGTTGCACCACTAATGTTCAGTAATACATACAAACTTCAAGCAAAAAAAATTGAATTGAATTAAATAAAATATATATTTGTATGGTCCCTATCTTCTAGATGAGCGGAGTAATCACGATGAAGTTTTGCATAAGCATTCCCTAGGGCTCCGTGAATGTATATAATACTTTATACAAATCCAGCAATACTGTATCACTGTACATCTGACAATTCAAATGAACAACTTTACGACTGTGTTCAAGCCACACTAAAAATGCATTAAGTCTAGAAAATCGCAACAATGTGGGGAATAAGAAGACGAGGTTTGGGTGGGCATAGTCATGAGGCTCTTGGTGAAGCAACCTGCTGGGTATAAATTCTAACATGCCTATCATTCATCTTTAATGTTATAATATATATTTTAATATAGTCTTCATTTTACATGTTCATATTGTTCAAAATATGACATCTAACATTTAATATAAAAATTACATGTAGCAAATCAAATCACTAAATTCCATATATCTAACATATATATCTGATTAAAAGAAGTGCAGAAAATATTTGTACATATACTTACTAAAATCAAAATCTGTGAAATCTTTTATGTAATTACAATAGAGAAAACGTAATTATTTATTATTTATTATGATAATTATTGTTTATAAATACATGAACTATGTCACTTTAACACAAGAAACTACCTAAATGAACATCCATCCAAAGTAGTAGTAGTATAAGGATAAGCTAAAACATACCACCTCTTTGGCTGCATGCACAAAATGGGAATAGTTTTTGATTTTGAGAAACATTCCCATAAATCTCCAAATCAACTAGTTGTCTCTTGTGGCCATAAACATCTGAGCTTATAAGATGTCTGTTATTGCTACTGGCTTGTAAGTTTTGCTTAAGAATCTTATTCTCGACCAATATTCAGGAATAATTACATTTTAATTACACATGTATTACACATTAGGTAATTTCTCAGTTATAACACTGGCCTTGGAAGCTGTAAAACATATAAATAATGTTAAGTATATAAAACTGACCTAAGACAAACCTTAAAACGTCTTTGCTTAAGAATACTTTGGATTTTGAAAACTCGTAAAAAAGACACATGACCATGCTGCGACTTAGTAAACAAACTTAGCTCTCCACAGCATAAATAATCCTTGGACACACACACACACACACACACACACACACACACACACACACACACACACACACACACACACACACAGACACACACACACATGCTCATGCATTTATATTTATATGAATGTGTAAATCTCCTATGAGAATAACCATTTATATTGCATATTGCCATTAACATTTAAAGCTTGACATAGTCTCTGCACTGCAAATCTCCCTGATCTTCTCCAGACTCACACTCCCTCCTGCTCCCTGTGGTCTTCATCAGCATGTCTGCTTACTGTACCTCCCATTAATCTGAGAACTATGGGTGCAAGGGTTTTCTCATAACTGTATCCAAACTTTGGAACACCGTACCCCCTCACATCCAAGAGCTGGACTCTGTATTATGATTGTTTTTGCAGGTATTTTAACATAATCAAAGTATATAGGATATACAGTTTACTGCCTATGTCCTTACATGTGTTTACCCATGTATGAGCTGTGTTTTTCTGTTCTGGTAGGCAGCGCCACTGTTAGAAATGAAAGTCTATTTTCTGTCAGTCTACAACCCCTCACAGGTCCTCTCAGGTGAAGACACATTGAATAATGTAGCAGGTGTGGAGAGGAGGAGTGGGGTAGTTTTGTGCTTGAACCCGGCCGCTTTCAAAAATTGTGAAGGTGAAGCTAGTTATGAAGCAATGACATCCGATCTGACCGCCGTAACTGAGAGCGCTGACACAAATGGCCACCTATTGTAAGGGCGTCTGGTAATCATACATCCCCGTCTGGCTTGCACACTGACGGCCAAACCTCACACTCTCGGGGGTGACCCAGATACAAAAGGCCTTTGTTTTCGTGGGTGCACACATAAACTTACAGACACTAAAGAGAAATCTAGAAATCCCATAGTTCTCCCCATGGCATTGGTTTGGTTTAAAGGATTCTTTAAAAGAGCATCAGAGTGTGCAACATCCCACTTTGTGAGTCTAGACTCAGGATGATGACACAATCACTTTGCCTCTGAAAGAAGTTTCCATCTAAAACATTTTTATTAATCTAATGAATTTCTATTTGTTGTCAACAAATGATATAATTATAATACCAACCAACAGACCTATTGCAACTACGTGGCTGTACAGTCCAAAGCTTATAGACGTTTTCATTTGTCTCTGTGGGAGAAGAAGGAATCTGACGCGTGATGGCACAGGGAACATTTTCACATACTCTGACCCTTTGTTGAACCGACTACTGTCTGAACTTCACTGGGCGATGTGATGTACTTTATATCACAGCTGAGACATACTGAAGTCCAGCAGTTAACTGGCTGCAGGTGATGCTTTTATGTCAAGCGAGAAGATTTAATTGAAATGCAGGAGCTGGTCCCTCACGTTTCTCTTAATATTTTGCCTGCTGGCTACTCATAGGCAGGATCCTCCTGAAAAGTCTGAGCTTCAGTTAATGAGACTGACTGGTGTGCCGAGTTGTTCTGCTAGCCCTTCGGAGAATCTGAGAGAGTGCACGGCGAGGGCCCCAGCCCGTAACGCTCATGCACAAACATGCACACAGACAGATAAGAGGGGATAGCTGTGTGGGAGAGCTGACCAGCTATCTAAACTTCACAAAGACCATGCTGTTTAATCTGCTCCACACATTAAAGCCACAGCACCTCAAAGCCAGACGAGTCCTTACAGCCGTGGACATGCCTCTGCCTCCCTCGGAAGAGAAGACGGCGCGGCGGTGTCCACTGCGATGCGGCCCAGAAGCTTACCGTGAAGACAGGGAGTCTCTTCGCTATGAATGAGTCAATCTCACACCAGGGATATGACAATCCAAAGAGCACTCAAAACCAAACACAGCCCTTCAAGCGTGCACAAAGGGCTTTTCTCCATCATTAAAGACATCACACTGGTCCTTCAGATCTTTGAAATGCTGATATTGTTTTCCACAGGATTTTCGTCACGCTTTCAACACAAAGTCCCCAGAGGTGCTAATAAAGGAGAGATCAAATAAAAGTCACAAATGGCATACTATTTAATCGCTGTTGATCATTAAACAATTGAAATAAAGCTGATTAGAATCTGTTTTTACAGCAACACGGAATAACCGCGGCTGTTTTAGGATTTATTTATTTGCCACTTAATTAACTGTGGATGGGCTCAAAGGCAGCCTACTGCTTGAGGAGGTCCAGCTTAGAGCCCCGCAAACAGCGTGTGCAAAAACAACATTAATGGCATCTATCATCAGCTACTAATTATGCTGCCCGTGGGCCTGACTGGATCCGGTTTCAGCTTTGGGCTCCAGCCACCAAACACTTAGCATTCATATTTAATCACAACTCATTATCCACTAACAATGTAGGAAGGAGACAGAGACCGCACCTGATATGGCAGACAGACACGGCCAACACACACACCAAACAAAAATCTTACACATACACGTATTGACACCTGCAAAGACAAATAGAAGCAGCACATTAGCCGTCACCCCCCTCTTTCCCCAGTCAATGGAAAAGAGCTCTCTGTGCTTGAAGTGAGTCAACCTCTTTGATGAGAGGTAGTGCCCCAATTCGGTGCTTTCTCAGCAAGATGGTCCTTTCATGTGCGAGCCTTTTCAGCCTTTTTCTGGTTCAAAGAGCAGCAAAAGCAAACGGAGGCTAATCCTTTATCCTCACAACAACCGCTGGTTTGTTGCCGGGTTATCAGCTTAGAGTCATCATGATGTCACACTCCTCAGGTGTAAGTAGTCTGATGTGGGACATCAAATATGACTGCTGGAGCCACCTGCCCTCGTTATTGTCATCGGGGTGAAACGGAGTAGAGTGAGTCATGAGATTCACTCGTTTCATGATGGGGTCAAGTTTTCTTTGTGATTTTGCTCCGTGTGTTCGTTTGGTTCAATCGGCTGCATTCGGTGAGGCTATCGGCGCAAGCCTCGCAGCCCAGCGAGTTACTGTATCTGATGTGCATCAGCAAGTCCTTTCAAGTGCAGGTCTGCGCAATTTGTATTTAACACTGGTTCGAATAATTATCCAGCACTTGTTTGTCAAGGTCTAGGACTCTAGCCAGCTGAAACAGGAGATGCTCCTGAAAGATGCAGGAGCTTTTAAACAAAAAACACTGAAATATCATCTTTCTTTAAGCTGTGAATCAACACACACTCTGCTATGTATTTTCTCACTTTGCGATTCTTTGAATCTGGGGCAGAAAATTGTAGCTATTATGCAATTTTTAAGAAATCAGCAGTTCACTAAGTGTAAATAAATCACTGCGAGTTCACAGTTACAGTTCAAAGTCATTTGTAGAAATGTAATTACCAATACAAACAAACATTTGTTTTGGATTCATTTAAATTCTAATTATTTTTGCATTTTTCTCTCGTCACACTGGCTAATACGCACCCGCGCCGAATCTGGAGAGTTCAGCTTCAGTTATGTAGAATTTTGAGAGTTCGCTCTACTTGGTTCAGAGCCCAGGCATGGTTTTAGAAGTGTAAACAAAACATTTAAGAGTCATTTGACCCCTTGTGGAGACAAGTAATCAGCGTGTGACCTCAGACAGTGCCGTCTCTCATTTCTCATCACAGACAGGAGGCCAAGAGAAAGTCATCAGCAAGCACGTACGCTCATGTGCCCAGAGTATTTTCAAATACATATATATGTATGTATGTACTGGTGCACAGACACAGCTATGCATAATTGTACTACAATGACAACAAATGCAGGGACCTTATAGCAAATCCAATGAACCTTCGTCAGATTTGAGCCATACTCTTTTAAACTTTTTTATTAGACAACACATAAAAAATCAAACACAACCTTGTGATGAAAAGCAAGTAACACAATATGCTTAAGGTGTCACAAGCTATAATCCTGAATTATTCATTCGAGCAAAGCAGCCTGAAAAATCAATCATTCAATCCTGATCCGATACAGGTCTGCTGAAATATTAGCTGTGGGGAAACATCATGTATCAGTCCATGAATGCTCCTTAATGTATATTCCATTAAAAATTTACGCTCTAGTCTGAGAGTATGCGTGCGGACGTGTTCGCGTGCGTGCACTTGGGTTTTTTGTTGCACAGAGGACAGCATTGGTCTGCATGTGTGCGCGTGCTCGAGGAAGGTGGGGTCACCACGTTCACAGTCTGAGTCTTGAGAGCCGACAGGCTGTCGTCGGGGCAGCCGGCGGACTGGAGGAGGGGGTCACATGGGTGTAGTGACCTCCAGGCAGCGTTACGCGAACCCCCTCACGGACCTCGATGAAGTCAGATTGCCTAATCCGCGGAAAACAAAAGTGCAGTCAGTCAGAGCGGACAAGTCATCGACAACAGCAGAACCGCCGGTGTGGGAGAATTTCACCAGTCTGGGCCTTATGCAGCCCTTCAATTATGAGATATTGATGATGGCAAGGAGCCGGGCTTTTACACTACTAATGCTAATGGTCTCTAAGTGTTCACTAGTGAAAATGGACTATGTGTTTTCTGTTGAGTTAAATACGATAGGCTCGTGACGACTGCTGTCTGTGTTTTGCTGTGAGTGCTTTTGACAATTGGCCTCCCAGTGTCAAATAACAATCAATGCTTGGCTGTTAAAGCAGCTGCATCTGCACGCGGGACTCCGATGTATGAAACATCTTTAAATAGGAGAGCTTCTGACAGAATAAACAAAGGATTTCTGTGTTTGCCAATATGGATGGATTATACAAATCTCCTGAAATTGTAAATCCGTCTCATGTGTAAAGCGATGGCGCTTATCTTTCTCACAATGCTACTGAGTATTTTGCCCCACTGCTCGCACGCGATTCCTATACTTTGTCTTCTGGGTGTTGTTTGGGTGAATCCCAAGTGAGAGCTATTCACGTTTTTCCCTTATACTGTGTTTGTCTGATGCACCACAGCCTACTGAAGTCTACAGTATTTACACACTGTTGTTTGTCACTCAGCTGACGATAAGCATCTCCAGCAAACTACAATGAGCATTATGAATGAGATCATCGTCCGTTGTAATCATCAGCCAGAGCACGAGACTTAACAGATAGTGGGGGGTTGGGGAGCCAGTCCACCCAGCAATACCAGTTTCTTTTGGTGGAAACCCTTCCTCCTTCTTTGGCAACTTGCCCCCCTAATGAACCCAATCCTCTTTAGATGATGTCATTTCAACAGTTTTGTTGTTCTTTGTGAATATTTAACCCAGATAAGCAGCAGGCACGCATGCAGGATGAACCAAAGAAGAAGCAAGAGGATCCAAAGAGATGGAAAAGTGAGAGAGACCCGTGCTTTACCAAATTCCAGGAGTATGAGGCGACCCAGCGTTGACTGCCCCACGAGGAATCCCTTTGATAGCACTCCTATCTGCCTGGCAATCAATACGTTACACAGTGCTGATAAAAGAATATGGCTTACATCAAAGCGCACGCCTGCCACGATGTGGAGGATAAGTAATAAAATATCAATTATTAATGGAGGGGAAGGGTCCCCTTTCAAGTGGAAGAGAATTTAGATAGTGGAAATCAAACAGAATCCATTGTCTATAAATAACATCCTCAAGGCATTTAAATCCTTTCAAAATAACTTTTAAGTCACTTAACAGACACAAAGATTTCATCGCATGCAGTTGGTGCGGTTTAAACGTGAAATCCTGATTGCTTCCAAACAATATTCGCACAGCAACAAAAGAAGTAACCCTTCTGCAACCTCTGGACAACATTATTCCTCAGCAGCCAGCAGTTTGAACTTATAACCTTCACCTTCCTGTAACCCCGGCAGCTGTCCAGCCTAACTGTGGGTGCGTAGATCCTCTCCACACTTCACCGTGGCTCTCGATCAATATTTTTCCCTGTAGAGTGGCTTTGTTCTTTCATGTTTTGATTGTGATAGCCAACAAAGTTTTTTTTAGGGGGGTTTGGCTTTATCCCACCTGACTTTGAAATTCACATTGTTTGATGCGGCTTGTCAGGTGATATGATTTATTGATCAGCATGTCTCTGATAAGGAAAAGAGATGTTGGCACTGCATTTAAGAGCCCTGCGGCTTTATTACACAATGCAAAACAGAGCAGTGTAACCCTCAACGTAGCTGCAATTTTAAATATTCATAGGAAAAGAATCAACATATGGATCAACATACATATTTTATGTTAGCATTCCCATATGGAAAAGAAATCTACTATATAGCATGCATTAAGTAAAAACTTTTTGTCTTTCATTTTGCCCCTAGGCAGCTGCTTGCTGTCTCCTCCCTGCTGTAGTGAGGGGAAAAAGAATCAAGTATAATTCACTAATGAACCTGTCTGGATTGTTCTTCCCCGTGAAGTTCACATGAAAGCAGTTTTATTGATTTCTCAGCCCAGACCTAATAAACTGTGAAGTTTTCACTCTGCTCACACCTCAAACTTTACCTCCCACCTCTGTTATTGCACAGGTTGTGTGAGCAAGGTTGTGACTGTTTCTACCCAGCTGGTCAATGAAAGTAGCCTCTTCATTCCCCGAAGTCTGAGAATGTATTAATGTAAAGTTTTACAATCTTTGACAAATAACAGAGCAAAAAAAAGTTACAGTGTAACTAATGCACTACAACGTATCTGAGGAAGTGTTAGACGCTAAAACTATCTTAAATCCTTACAGCAGTTATCAGGTGGCATGCTAGAGCTTCTCACTCCAGCTGTCACTGAATCCCCAATCTTCTCCTTTTCAGAGGCTAATGTGCTGACTCTGGGATTCTCCGGCTCTCAGCGGGGAGCTTCTGGCCACCTGCAGTTGAGGGAATGTCCAGGGTTGAATATGTGGTTCTTAACAAAGGGACCTCTTTTAGGTCCATCTGGGAACGCTCATTTTCTTCCTTGCAAAAGGAGAGTAGCCAGGGGAACCTGGTTTACAGCAATCTTGAGAGGATGAGTGGTGAGAGTATGTGAGTCCTTTCCATCATCATCTCTGTTACATTCAAACAAAAAACTATCTTTTTTAACAGCCTTTGCAGCAGCCACACATCCAGAAAACATGCCCGCAAACAAAGAAAAGCATAAAAATGTGATGTCTCATAAATGACTTTGGATGTTTTGATGACCATAACTTACACAAAGAGTCTTCAAACAGTGTGTTAACAGGTGTGTTATCAGCTGTGTGAGACTTACTGCTTTGTGTTAACATGTAGTCCTCTCTAAAGACAAAAGAGTCTTCACAATTATGCCGTGCAGTCTGAAGTGCTTCAATGTTTTTATTTAGATTATTTATAGATGTGTATAACCAGGTAAGCCCTCGATTTAAGTCTTCATGCAAAGCAAACTGCTTGCAGTCTAAGAAATGCATTGATTTTCTGCTTTAACATTTAACAAGACACCATATTTTATTCCCCCAAAATGTGAAGCTATTTGTTTAAAAGCTATTTGTTTAACCGTCCTTCTTGGTCGCAACCAGCCCTCCTTTCTGTCCCACTGGCTCTGTGCCAGGCAGGGAATCCTGGCAAACACAGGGCAGACAGACAAATCAAGCTGCCGGCGGCGTTTCAGACAGAGCAGACAGTCACCAACCCAGTACCTGAGCACAAAGACAATGATGTCATGTTGTCTCCTTCCTGGCAGCGGTGGCATTTCGCAGTCAGAATTACTACTATTAACAGAACAACATGGAAAAGCATCGCCTATTTTAAAGATGGAAACAAACCACAAAGTACTCAGAATAGAGGGTTTGTAAAGAATCTGCGTACCACAAAGGACCTATTCTTTATTTCAATTGAACTGCCTAGAAATATCGGCCGCACATTACTCTGCCCTTGGGTAATGAAACTATTAATTCATGATGAAAGTGGATCCATGGGCGTTTCTCAAAATGAGATCATTCCTTTCTTTATATATCCTTCAGACAATTCTGTCAATGAGACAGAATAAAGGTGGTTAAGTGCACTTTTGATATGTCTTTTTCTTTTAAATATATTAACATGCTGTGCAGGGTGATATTTAAAGGAACAAATAAACAGTTGACCCTTTCAAAAATGTAAATAAATAGTCATTTACCTCACCCAATATCTTAGCCCTTTCTCACCTCCCTGCCAATTGCACCAGACCACCCAATGATCCGTCATCACCAGGTCATCAACTGAACCACTGCATTCCTTTCCTTTCATTCCCTGCTTTTTTCACACTCTTGCAAGACTCATCTCCTCGTTTACATCTCTATTGTGACACAAGAATTTGTCATTTTGGTGCCCCTGGCACCCTCCCGGGCCCTTCACACCTCAGTGCGGCCTCCTCGCTCCACACCTGAAAGCAGATTAGCTGGACATCACCTCCCCACCTCCACCCTAGTTTAGTCTGCGGTTCTTTTCACTCCTCACTGGTCCTTCTTACCCCCCTCTGATTAGACTGCTTCAGTTTCAAGCATGAGGTCCAGGATAAGGTTACTGTACTGGGGTCGCTGATACACCAGAAGAGGTAAGTTATTGGGTCATGGGAACGAGAGAGACACTGGCCGCAGACGTTGATGTCATTGCGAATTGCCTCAGTAATAGACTGCAGACCGGTGATGTCATAGTACGGTTAGAAATCTGGAGGATGGGCGAAGGAGGATGAATGAATCGGATCAAAAGTGCAAGCACAGTATGACATCTGATGCGCTTCATGAAAAGAATGTCATTCACAATTGGTCTGCAGCCATCACTGTGTTTATCTCTTCTATTTAAAAAAAAACAACATTTTGGTTCCTGTTGTCATAGTTGGCACGGCAACCAAAAGCAGTGAAGCTCTTAAATCGGAAAAGTCCCGACACAGACCCGAGGTAATCATGAATTAGCAAACGTGTCTGTAAACCACAAAGATGTTTCCCATCTGATATTTGCAGTATTCATCCAACCGTGTTTTTGTTGATTTTGTTGGCTGTTGGAGGTCCAGGGAGGCTGAGCACCGCCACTGGTGACCTTGTAAAAGAGAAGTGATGAAAAATTAATGGGAGAAATTCAGCCGCCTGCTTTTCTTGCTCTATTTAGTATGTCTGCAATTCATTATATTTACTCGATATTTTGCTTTCACATTCTTTTACATGATACTTATTGTGCAAAAAGGAAACAAAAGTGGAGCTTCAGCTGCAGCGAGCCAAACTGCATTAAAACTGAATTACGTCTGCACTGTGAAATATTTTAATTGCAAGCTGATAAGGTTTTAGACTGAGGCTGTAAAGCGATCAGAGTGCTCAGCGCTCCGCCACATCGGTTAAAGCTGTGAGTGGTGGCAGACAGCCAGTAAGATGAATCAAGACTCACTGATGCTGCACTCTACATTTAAAGACACCACAAAAGGATTAGCTTTGATTTGTGGTCACTGCTGCTTATGTCTGTGAATGTTCCTTTTGCAATTTATCAAAAGAGAAAGTGCACTGTTTGAACCCTTTGTACCTTCCACCCACCCAAAGCTGCTCACTTACTGAGCAGAAATAACTGACTGATAATGTGAACGGTACCTATGGTTGTTCGTGTTTGTTTATACGTGCGTATGCATGGCTCAAACATGCAAAAACAACACAAACAGGTGCCTAAAGCATGCACACACAACATCTGAACTTCTGCATTCCAACACAAGGCCAAGTCAGCTTCTCCTTTCCCTCACACCCTCTATCTATAACTCTTAAGACTCTCAAACACTTTGATCCCCTCATGCCACCAAGCCAATAGTGAAACATTAGTGGGAGTAGCTCTTCTGTCAGATAGTTATGGATTGTGCTGTATAGAGGATGAGGTCACCAGGCAAATGCATAACTGCTCTGGCTCACTGTCACTTTTCTAATTGGAATGACAAGCGGGGTCATATTTCTCCAAAGTTAAGATCTTAATCTCCTCAAACGGGATTGATGCCGACAATGTTTTATACCCAGAGGACATAAATATTGACACGTATCTTGATGTATATGGGATGATGTGTAACATGAGGCTATCGCTGTGTCGCACATGACAGGTGATCTGCTGACTTTGGTACTGACGAGCTCATAGACGCAGCACAAAGGGTAACAGCTGCGTGTGAGGAGGTGCTGCGTGCACGGATGTGGATATCTTATACGCTGTATCCTACGGAGCATCAGCATCGCTGCCAGTTGTCTGCTTTATGATTTTCATAGTTAGCAAACCAACCAGTATGATGAAATCTCTGCAGCTGTTGTGTGCAGCAAGTCAGGCAACCAAATCCACCAGGGAAGCTTTCCAAAATGGATGCCGGCCACACAGCTCCACTACAGTGGAGCGGAGTGTAAGCGGAGGGAACAGTGCAGCTATGCCATGAAGGCAAAGGCTCCATTAAGGGCCATCAAATATTCATCTGCCATACGGCACTGAGCCCTTATTTCTACCCTGCAGTGTGAAAATCCACCAGGAAAACCTGTCCTGAAAACAACAACAATGCTGTGAAGAGAAAGTAAAGGAAAGCCCCTAATTATCTTGGACTTCTCACCAGGCAACACCTATTTATTTATTGATGAACAGTGGCAGAACTAAAGGCAATACTGTAACATACTAACTACCACCGTCATTAAGTGAATGGCTGCCTAATCTTCACAATAAGCTTCAATCATAAAATTGTTCCTGTTCAAAGGGACGTTTGTTTTCTCACCTGGTCCACATTGTGCAGCAATGTCAACTAATGTCCATAAAGCACTCAATGAGCATAACAATGACATCACCAGACTGACCACATGGTTCAATAACTTGAGTTGACTCCAAGCTGTCAATAAAAACTCCATCAATGAATCCAACCAGGCCTATTCAGAGCTGTGACCGGGTTTAAAATGTGTTTAGTGCTGCTGGTGGGGCGCTAATTTGCTTAGGATCCTCGCAGGCTGGCTGTAATTACATTATCAGACCGTTAACAACCACAGAGGAGCTCGAGATGTTTCTCTAAAGGCTCTGTCATCCATCAGTGTGTGGTGACTTGCAGTGGAGTTTATCTAGAGTGCTGTTTGGCTAGGTCTTTCATGTTTTTGAATGGGATTTCCCTTATTAGTTAGACGCTGGCTGTGATACACAAGATGCACAGCCTACCTGAATATTGTTCTTGACCTTGTCAATCTCTTTATGACCACAGTGTAAGGGTCTTCGAAAAGCCTCTTCTTTCAGGACAACAAACCAAGTCACAAAACTCAAATCGTCTCAAACTGGTTTCTTAAACATGAAAATGAGTTAACTGTACTCAAACAGCCTCCAGTAACGAGTTCTCAATCCAACAGCGTACCTTATGGATGTACAGCTGCCAAATCTGCAACAGCTATGTGATAAGGACCAGGATCTCAGAGGAACATTTCCAGCACCTTGTTGAATCTCTGCCATAAATGATTAAGACAGTTTTGAAGGTATGAGAGGGTCCAACACAGTACTTGTTAGGTGAACCCAACAAATATATTGTATTGTAATTATGAGGTTTACATGAAAAACTATCACAAAAACTAACCCTTCTGAAATAAAGGATAATTCGGTTGCACTAGGCAGGTTGCATTTGGTGATGGGCTCTAGACTGTAGGAAGTCATCGGCAGCAAAGGATTTTCATCTGAGTTAATAAAAACAATCATTATATTTAAAATTAGGTGAGTTTATTAGGTGATTCATTCAAATGTAAAATAGAAACAAATTTTTAATGATTGCATCTTTGTCTAAAAACTTGTGGACCTAATTGTATAACATGCTTTCTCTCAAATGTTCACCAGAGGGCAGCATCAGCGCACGTTATAGTTCTTAAGTTCACATTCAGTCCTGGTTGTTAATGTAAGTGGCCTTGAAGGAGAAAATGCAGACAAAAATGTCCATAAAACAAAAAATGCAACACAGTTTTGTTAAAAATTCCCAGTGATACCATGTAGATGTACATCCAATATGATACATCCAATCTGAATATGTCTTGATGCATGCTCAGTAATTCAGGTAAGGAAATGCCAAAAAGTTGATTCTGTTCATCTGGACGTTTTCAGCGTTTTCAATGGGAGAAAAAATTTCATCACTAATCCCAGTGACTTGTTCAGTTTCAGCTCACTGCAGGTTTCCCGGACTTTATAAACAGTACATTTGCATAATGACTGAAGCTAATATCACTGTAAGGTCAGTTTCCTGATCATTAAAAAACCTGCTCTTGATCCTATGGTTCTTGCAAATTACAGGCCTATCTCCAAACTACCTTTTCTTTCCAAAATTCTTGAAAAGGTAGTTTACAACAAAATAATGGCCTTCCTGGAAAAGCAAAATGTTTTAGAGGTTTTCCAATCTGGTTTTAAACCCTTTCATAGCACTGAATCAGCCCTTTTAAAAGTTTTTAATGACATATTTTTAGCGACTGATGCTGGGGACTGTGTTGTTCTTGTGCTTTTAGATTTGACAGCTGCGTTTGATACCGTGGATCATGCCATTTTATTCTCTCGTTTGGAGCACTGGGTGGGCATTAGGGGCACTGCACTGGAGTGGTTTAGGTCCTACTTGACGGGGCGAACTTTTTGTGTCAGCCTTGGTGACTATGCGTCGTCCTCCGCTCCCCTCTTGTGTGGTGTCCCACAGGGCTCAGTTCTAGGCCCCCTCCTCTTCTCTTTATATCTGCTTCCTCTTGGTTCTGTACTGAGAAAGCACGGCATTGCTTTCCACTTTTATGCTGATGACTGTCAGATCTATGTCCCTCTAAAGAAAAAAGGCAGATACCTTACACAGCCATTACTTCAGTGTCTCGATGATATTAAGGCTTGGATGTCTGCTAACTTCTTAAAATTCAGTGATAAAAAGACAGAGGTGATGGTTTTTGGTAGCCCCACTGAGACCCCCAATGTGTATGTAGATTCCCTGGCACAGTATGTTAAGCCAACTGTCACAAACCTGGGGGTCAAAGTGGACTGTGATCTAAAGTTTGATAATCAAATTAAGGCAGTGGTAAAATCTAGCTTCTTTCACCTCAGGCAGCTGGCAAAAATAAAACCAATTCTTTCACGGCAGCACTTTGAGACAGTGATCCATGCCTTTGTTAGCACTCGGCTGGATTACTGTAATGCACTTTATATAGGGGTCAGTGCATTATATATTAGTCACCTACAGAGGGTGCAAAATGCCGCAGCTCGTCTTTTAACTGGCACTCGAAAGTTTGAGCACATTTCCCCTGTTTTAGCTTCACTTCACTGGCTGCCCATTTCTTTTAGGATTCATTTTAAAATTCTTTTATTTACTTTTAAAGCTCTCCATGGCCTCGCCCCATCTTATCTCTCTGAGCTGCTACAGCCTTATACACCCACCCGCTCTCTCAGGTCAGCTGATCAGCTGCTCCTGAAGATACCCAGGACTGGGCGTAAACTTAGAGGAGATCGTGCTTTTGCTGTAGCAGCTCCCAAACTGTGGAATGAGCTTCCTTTAGAGATTAGACAGGCCACTTCTTTACCTGTTTTTAAGTCACTCTTGAAAACCCACCTCTTTACTTTGGCCTTTGACACCACGTGAGATGTTGGTTTTTATATTTATTTTTATTTTATTTTAGTTGTTTTTAGGTGACTCGATGCTGTTTTATCTTGTTTTGTTTTAACATAGGGCTGTTTTAATTTTAATTTTAATTTTATGTCTTATGTGATTTATTTATTTAATTTGCTGTTTAACTTACTTTCTGTACAGCACTTTGTTCCTGTGCTGGGTATTTTAAAGTGCTTTATAAATAAAATTGGATTGGATTGGATTGGATAATATGCAAATTGTCATGACCTTTGATCAATAAACACTGATCAAAGCATTGATCAGTGATAATTAATCAATGACCGTGAGTAACATTCACAGAGTTGGGGAATGGCAGCAGTCACAGATGGTGAAAGATGTACCTTTAGGCCCCCTACTCGATTCAGAGATGGTCGTTCCCTTTTCTCATAAATGGCCTCTCTGACTTCCCGCTCAAACCAGCGTTCCTCCCTGTCCAGGGTGTGTACATCATCATCACTGAACGAGTGTCCACTGGTCTGTAGGTGTAAATAGACTGCGGAGTCCTGGCCTGACGAGTTAGCTCTTCTGTGTTGCGCCATCTGCTTAGCCAGTTGTTTGGTTTCTCCGATGTATTGGTGGCAATCCTCCTGGCACAGTGCTACACTACATTACTGTGTTTGTGTTGGGGAACCCTTGGGGTGGACCAGTTTTTAGGCGCAATGTGTTCTGAGGTTTGAAAGCTAAAGGGGTGCTGTGTTTCGAGAAAATGCATCTCAGCTGTTCTAATCTGGACACATAAGGGATCACTAATGGATTTCGCTTAGGCAGCAGTTGTACTTCTCTCCCGGATCGCGTGTAGCTTTCTTTAGGCACCCTCCCAGCTTTGACAAATGTGCAGCTGGGATGACCACATTTACTCAGGGCCTTCTTGGCATGATGTTCTTCTTCTTCCCTAGCTGCTCTGTCTGTGGGGATGGTGTTCGCTCTGTGTTGTAGCGTCCTGATGACACCTATGGTGAACAGAATCAACTATTCAGATTTGTGCAAATCCTTCAATCTAAGAAGGCTAACGTGTCATTTTTCATATCCTCCCTAGTGAACTTGATGTGTGGTCCACCGCGTTAATCCATCCATTGGTGTTCCCCCGGATAAGCTGGAGGAGGTGGCTGGGGGGAGGGAGGTCTGGGCTTCTCTGTTTAGTCTGCTGCCCCTGCGACCCGGCAGTCCACCGAGTTAATGTGATCAGTGAATTTTGGTGCATCTGAGATTTCATTTTCACCCAGTTTTTATCCACATATCTGGTGTTCCAGCACAGGATAATAGAGCCCTCTTTTCCCCTTCTTCCATGTACAAGTTGCCACATTGGGTGAAACTGGGGAACCCATGGCACACCCATGTTCCTGCCTGTAATACTGACCCTTGTGTGTGAAATGAAGACACAGCTCCAGAGCAAACATACTGCTGATACTGGTCCTGTTGTTGCTTGGATTAGTGAAAAACCTTTCCCCCACTGAAAACGTGACGTCCAGATGAACAGAATCAACTTCTTGGCACTGTGAATATGGTTAATATTGTTTGAGAGAATATCATATCAAGACGTTTGAATCTTGACAGCAGGTTTCCATGTAGCACCCACCAGACGGACTGACTTGGTGGAACTTGTTTACTGACATTTAAATAAAAACAATCAAATGTCAATACACAAGTTGCTACCACAGAAGATTGTTAAATCTATTCAATTATTTGGGGAATCTGTATTGTAATTATAATATTTTTGGATTAGAAAAGTCAGTAGGTAACCTTCTTGATAAACAAGTTTCCAAGCGAGAGAGTCCTACATGAAATATGATAATATATGCCTTCAACGGCATATTTAGCCAGCGGATCTGTTTGGATGATGACTGTAAAGATTTCCACTGTGCTAAAAAAAAAAACACAAGCAAAACATTTTCACATCTGTTTATTTGCCTTCTCTGAGTGGTACAGCTCAGGCTCCTACTGGATGACAGACGGGCAGATTAACTAACATATTTATAGTAGTTTGTTTATTAGAATAATTTATTTTATATATTTATACTGTTAGAGAGATTTTTTGCACATTTGCAGTACAATACAGTATTCAGAAAATACTGTATAAAAACAGTACTTACTAATACCTTTATAGCCATTCATTGGAATTCATGAAAATCTTTTAGATGAGGTTTTCGAAATGTCATGATGTTTTGCACGTCAACACAAATGTACTGCTGTTTGTAAGGTCAGTTACATATTAAGCTTTTCAGTTCGTATCAGAAAGAAATGCAAACCTAACTGGGTAACCTTCATACTTTTTGCTTTCATTGCTTGGCGGGCTGCGAAAGTAATTTGTTTATTTCCCTCACGCAACCTTCAGGACACAAGCGTGGCTTTGTGATAGGGAATAAATAGTCAGGATTTGCATTCTGCATTATGTAAGCCAAAAGGTTGCTTTGAGCTTTTTAGTTATGCCTTAAGGTGTCAAAATTAAAAAAGATTACACAGTTATTGTTATCTATGTTCAGTGCGACTGTAAAGGAAAATGACTGGAACGTTATTAGGTATTTCACATAGCCAAACCTTCTTTTTTTAGCATTTTGCCTCTGTTGGATACCGATAGTGAAGATAGACAGGAAAGCGAGAGAGTGGAAGAAACACAGCAGGGGGCTGCCGCTGCTTTCTGCCCACACGGCACGTGGCCTGTGGCCTGGTCGCCTGGTCACCCTCTAAGCTAAATCGGTGCCCACTTATAGCCCCATCTTTGACACAAACTGCATTTGTGGTCAGAATGGGCATGGATGTCATGGTAATTGTGGGATATTAATGGTTTCTTTGAACTGTTCTTTTTCTAAAGTGGAATGATGGTACAGCATACATGACTTTCTTTAATTTTCTTTTTTTTGCCTGTCCCATTTGGTTCATTAGCCGTCAGAATTGTTGTCTGAACACCAACAAGGATACCCAATGGATTTACTTTGCCAAATGGATCATCACGGCCTTGCCGTATTGGTCCATTTGATCGACCTTTGTTGTTATTATTTATTTTATTTTATTTTCAGATGTTACAGACGGGACAGACATGAGTGAGGGATAGGAAAGGGAGAGAGAAAGAGGAAGGAAAAGAAAAACAGAAGGGGGGAGGGACAGTGAGAAAGGGCACTTAAAAAGAGAAAGAAGAGAAAAATATCTCCTGGATCACCTGTTGAGAGAAAAAGAATAGAAAACAAGCAAAAAAACCAAACAAACATACTAAACACAACACCATCACGTTAATCTAGCTAAGTGTAAACAGCAGTAAATACTAAATATTGAATGTTGTTGTGCAGCACGCAGGACCGACAGCGCACAATGTGCTTTGAAGTAGCAGCCAAGAAAGGTGCAGTTTTTAAATTTATCTGGGCTAGTGTAGATGTAGCCTTGTGGAGGAGTAAAGGTGAGGCTTTTGAACTTAAGAACACTGTAGAAAATACAAAATAAATTCAAACTTGAGCACCCAATTCTTGTTTCGTAGTCATTAAAGATGTATGTATTGACGAAATTATTATAAACCACAAATTACCATGTCAAGCCCATAACATTACAGGAGCATCTGTGTTCACGCCTACAGTGTACATTTTGTTCCAGCCCATGACAATAGGTGCCATTCTGCCAACTGTGGAAACATAAACTTTGAGACGTGGGCCCAGTTTATTTGCAAGTCAAAGCAGGGAAGCAGATATGAAAGGTATATTTGTCAGTAACATGTGATGTCTGTAAGCTGGACGTGAGTTGCTGTGAAATTCGACAATGCAGAACGTATTCTCATTTGGGAAATAGAAGCCGGAACGTACTTTAATTCTCAGGCTGTGATAAGCTAAGATTCATTTGAAGATTCCCTTTTCTCTTTAGGATAATGTTACCAATGGATGTAAATCATCGCCGGACGCTTGCTGCGAAGCTTCTGTTTTATGGGATATTCCTCAGCAACCACATAAGTGAGGGTGGTAAGTTCAACAAAATGTAGCTTAAAAGATTTCTCAATATCAACTCATAGTCAGATTTTTCATGTTGTCAGTTTTCACAGGTCCAAATGGAGACTGCACACCCAAGAATACCCTCTTTATCAGTAATAAAACACTAACTCAACAATATTTTCCATCACGTAAGTTCAAAAATAATGAAGGAAAAAATAACAGTCTTTGAAAGGTTCAAAGAAAACAATAGTAACCTGTGTTTTTAGAAATGATTATTAAATAAATAAGAATACATATAATAAATAATTGTTATATTTTAGAAACTATCTACCGAGAGGTCAACGGACCTAAACTCTGTTTCAACATCCAGCCAAACAATAGCCTTGCAGGTACAGTTATCTAATTTTTGTTTTTTATATGTTGGTGAAAAAAGTTGTCTTGGGTATTTGCTAAAAGTGTTTGATTGTTTCTGTATTTGTCTTAGATTGTTGTAGCGAAGACAATTTCACCTGTAGCCTTAAAGTAAAAGGAGAAGGACCAGACAAATACATCCTAAATGCAACTGAAGAGATTTTATCTAAGCAAGATATTGTGGTGATGGAGAAGCCACAGTATGATTATTCGTGTATGCCATCACAGGTCTACAACAAAAGCAGCCCTGGTAAGCCTCTAAGACATGAGACTTTGCACACAATGGTCATAATTTTCAGTTTATTTGAAAAGGTTTCCAACCAGTGATCTGACGCACTTCTTATTTTGTTGCAGGTTTTCTTTATAACATCAACCGCTGCTTGAATGAAAGTAAATTCACAAACCTTTTCCTCTTAATTTCTACATGAAACAACGTGACAGCAGTGACAGTGCACAAGTTCTAATTTCATACTTTTATGTGTTGAAGGTTCCAAAAGCATTAGAGTGAATGCTGACAGTTGTTTAGATAATGAAACCAATACCAGAGTGGCTTGCAAAGGTATTATGTTGTTTATTTAACAGGATCATTTAAAAAAACAACATTTTAGTAAGTACTGTGATAATAAGAGAGCACGGGGTTGAAAATTTAATTCCTGCTTTTTTCCATGAATGTTTGTATGTGCTTGTGCTATGCAGATGTAACAGAAACACACTATGTTATCTTTGACAATAAAACATGTGTGTTATGTAAGAAACCAGTCTTGAAAAGTCTAGACAAAGAGATTAATTATACCCTGAAGGAAATTCCTACCAGCCCAGACAAAGCAAAGTAAATATCTCAGTTTTCTACAGAACAATAACAGCAAATAAATACACGCTTTTGAAATCTGCTCTAAAACATTAACGGTGTGTCTGTGTTACAGAGATGCCATGAATGTTCTATCATGCTTGTTTAAAAAGCTGGGTAACGCCAGCACAGCAGCAGTGAAAATGGGCAACATTACAGGACTGATTGCCAAACTGCCCCAGGAAAACCAAACCAACATGAACTTTGTCTTCACAAAAAACTCTGGAGTAAATGTAAGGTGTTTGTGCGACACAATTTTATGACCTTCAATTAATAATATTATTTTGTTCTTCTTTTGTTATTTTTTTTTGTTTTACTAATATTCTTAGTCTGTTGAAGAAGAAAACAGCAATTCTTTGACGGGCCCATTTCGTTTAATGAAAATTCCTAAAGAGGCCAGTAAAATGGCGGTGGAGAGAAATGGATCATTTCTTGGGATTCTGCTCTTTCCAGAAATGCATGCGGTAATAGTACAGCTGAACTAATTACTCATGATCTTTATAAAATGTATAAACATATTGACCAAACCTGATCTATTAACAATCTTTTAATCTTAACAGGATGACAGCAGTAAATACTATTTAAACAGTGAGATAGTGGGAATAGAAATGGGGGCAAAAATACAAAACCTTTCACGACCCATCGAGATTCAGTACAGTAATGTGGACAAGGTAAGTGTGATGTCATAACAGAAATAATGATCAATTTAAGTTCAGAGGAAAACTTATTCTGATTTTCATTTTCTATTTTGATAAAGAAAGGAGCGAATGCTTCTTGCATGTCTTGGGATGGAAACAGCACAGATGGAAACGGTAAAAACCCCCAAATAGATCTCTCTCTATATATATATCTTATTTTAATATCTTATTTTAATATGAAAACCACAGGAATTAAAGACCTTCAGTCACATTCAGTCACATTTTGCACACACACTGATTACACTGATAAAGTCTGTCTTTAACAGTTACTTCTTTGTATTACTGCTGTCCAACAGGGAAATCACTCTGGATCACAGATGGCTGTCAAACAGTGGAGACCAATAACAGCATCACCTGCCAGTGCACACATCTAACCTTTTTTGCCATACTCGTGGTAAGACAGCTGTATAGGAAATAAGAAATGATTTTTTTACAGCACATACTGACACATAGCTATTTGAACCTAGTCACCTCCACCTGCAAACATTAGCACTTCTGATGTTAATACTCTGACCTACATCACTTCAATCGGTTGTGGACTGTCGCTGTTTTTCTTGATCGTCGGTCTCTTCATGCACGTTCTCGTCAGGTAAGAGATCCGAGGCAGTTTGGAGTTTGGATTTTTACCTCAGTAAAGTCCTTTTTCTTACGCACACTAATTTGCTCCACAGAAAGGGGAAAGCAAGCGAAGCAACAAAGATTCTGATGAACCTCTTTGTCGCCATGTTGATCCTGAACTTGTCCTTCTTGACCAATGAGAGCATTTCAAATCTGGGTATCAAAGGTGCATGTGTGGCAATAGCAGCAGTTCTGCACTACGGGATGTTGGCCACGTTTACCTGGTTCTTCATGCAGGCTTTACACTTGTACCTCAGTCTACGTCGAATCTGCACTGAAGTGAAACATTACATGCTGAAGATTTGCATCACAGGATGGGGTAAGAGACCTGAGCCAAAAATGATACTTATGCTCTCATATTATGAATAATAATCACAGGAGAATTTATATTCCTAATCTTCTCTTTAGTCATACCGGCTGTGGTGGTGATCGCTCTTCTTGCCTCCCAGAAATATAATTCTATTAATATTAATACAAATGAGGGGAAAGCAGCAACAATGTAAGTCTGTAAATCTGATAATAGATTTCTTAGATAAAACACAAACATCTTCATCAGAGGATCATGTTGTACTCCCAATTTTCAGGTGCTGGATCTCTGATGCTGGTGTCCACCAGGGGGTCAACATTGGTTATTATGCTGTAGTGTTCGTCTTCACTCTGAGTGTATTCATTCTAACTGTAAGGCAGATCGTTCTAATGCCAAAAGCAGGAAAGGCCCAAGACAATAGTTCCATTAAGAGCAACACTTTCACCATTCTGAGCCTGTTCCTCCTTCTTGGCATCACCTGGGCTTTTGCTTTCTTCAGCTACGGACCTTTGCTCATCGCTTCCTACTACATCTTTACCATCCTCAACTCCTTTCAAGGTAAATCTAAACACAGTGAGCTGACTTCATTCTTTATTGGATTAAAAGTCCTTAACCTTCTTCTTTATTTGTATAGGTTTCTTCCTGTTCATCTACTATTATAAATCCAGCAAGATTATTGGAGACGGCAAAATCCACACACAAAGTAGCAGCACAGCTACATCAAACACAGCTGTAACGTCTCCTTATGCATAAGGCTTGCTGTTTTACCATATTTTGACACAAGAGGGCAGCATTTTATTTCATATAGTTCCAGCAGGTTGCTCTGTGTAGAAACAACTTGGTCATTCTTCCCATGTGCTCTCCGCTGAATGGCTTTTCTGACATGATATCACTAATCTGGTTTACCTTCTTTGACACAAATACTCATGTGGACTAGAGCTCGAGTGGTTACCTGGATGTAATTTGAGACCACAGCGCTATGTTTGTTCCTATGCTTTTATATTTTAACAGAAAACATGTCCTGTCCCAACTTTCTGTGTAGCATGCCGACTTCCTTTAAACAAAATTTTTTAGTTATCATTTCATAGTGTGTCAAAAGTTCTTAGGATGGAGCTTGCAGTTTAGCACTCTCTTGCTGAAATATCCAAGCAACTCCTTGAATAAGACTTTGTTTGCATGGGAGAATATGTTGATCTAAAACTTGTATATACCTCTCAGCATTGATGGCGCTTTTCCTTTTACATTACATTTAAAAGCTGCCAATTAAGTAATAATTCCAATGGTCAGAAATGTTACTGAGTATTGATTAGAAGCTGGATGGCCCCTTTCCTCTCAGTGTGGAAGACACAGCATTCATATGATGTGTATGTCAAATATGGGCAAGATACCAATCCCAAGTTGGTTGTAGGAATGTGTATGTTAGTTAGAAAGCAGTTAAAAGCATAGAAAACAGTACTTGCATGATTGGGTGATTGTGGTATTTTGTATAAAGCACTTTGAGTGCTCCAGGACAGTAGAAATGATTTTTAGAGCCAGTGCAGTGTCATGTCTATTTAAATGCAGTGCTCCCTGAGCGCCCAAAGATTACAGTGACACGTTTTTACATTGGTATTTTTAGATTCTCCAAGTCTTTTAATGATATTAGCACATATTAAATATATAATTAGGTAAAGCATGAACCATGAAATAATTCCAAGAAAATTCTTTGAAAATAGAGTTATCAGAATCAGAATACTTTATTAATCCCGAAGGAAATTAGGGTTACAGCAGGCAGCACGCTAATGGCGCATGTGCACTTACAAAGGAACCTTCTGACCAATCACTGAACCTGGCAAATGAATTTTACATATATGTCAATTTGCATGTATGAGTTTTCATTTGTGTCACATTTTCTGCATTTTTTGTAATTGCTGTGTAATAGTTTTGTTATTATTACTTTTTTTTTGGGGGGGGGGGGGGGGGGGGTGTCACACTGATAATGTATCAAAATCTCAAAAATCCAAATATCCCTTATGATACACTATGCATTAAATTTATGGTGAGGAGCATTATTTTGAAATTGTCCCACAATTTGTAGACATTTTTTTTCCACACCGGTGAACCTCTGCTGATGTTTTAAGATACCTTTTTGATACCTACTCATCTTACTGACATGTTGCCAGTTAACCTAATTAGTTCTCCAGCTGTTTTAGTACCACTTGCTTTTCCAGCCTTTCATTTTCCTGCCATTAAATTTAAAATGAAAAATTTGTCATGAAACCATAAAATGTCTCAGTTTAAACATTTACTATATTTTCTGTGTTAATAAATTATTGGTTTTGTAAGTCATTGATTAAGGTTGTATCACAGAGCTCTTAAAGCAGTCATACAGTGGATTTCAGGGTTTAAATGTTAAATAAATTAAATATGAACCTTTTTAAACTGAAGTGCTAGTCAACTTGATAAAAGAGCAGAAGATTGTAAAAGCAAGGCGAAGGGAAGGCTGGTCCCTCATATCCTACACAGTTTCAGGGCTGAACTCACCAGTTAGTCTGCCGCGTGCCTGCAGATAATTACTCTGAGCCTAAATAGACCAGTAGCCACTGTGGTGGAAGCTCAACTGGCAAACAAGAAATGAGCTCAACGCTACTTATAGTGATAAGATCCCTGAGGTTATTCAGACGTTGAAACTATTCTCTAAAATTTAGCATATTTTACTGGCATATATGTGGATAGGATTATCTCCTTTTTTTCACTGCACTACATATTTTTTATTCTGTATATATGTTACTTATTTGTGATTTGCCTGTTTTATTTTAGTAACACTGTGGGACAATGCTGCAATTTTGTTGTACCCTTATACAAAGTACAACTGTGCAATGACAATAAAGAGTTAAATATGTTCAGTGTAATTTGACTCCTTTGCATGTTGTGTATTTTTTTGTCAAGTCATTCATTAGTATTTATTTATAAAATAGTTTTTTTTGAAATAAAAAAGATTGCTATAAGGTCTAATTTGTTCAATGACTTTTTGCTATGTTAATATAGTTTTCATCTAGAAAGCTCTAGAAAGTTATTATTGTAATAATTTTTTATATTTTCTTAGGACACAATATAATTGTCATACATATAAGCAAAGTGTTCTGGGAAAGAAAAATGTGTATAAACAATAAAGTCTTAAAAGAAAAGTTTATGTTGCTCCTCTTTTCGTGTTTCCAGTGTGAAATGATTTTATAAAACAACTGAACATAACACTGAGCTTCTGGAACAGCCTTTCTAAAGCCCTGACCTCAACACTATTGGACATATGTGAATTACAGTGGTGGGAAAAAGTGTTTGCCCCCTTCCTAAGTATTTTTTTTTAATGTTTGTCACACTCAAATGTTTTAGTTTATCAAACAAATTTAAATATTACACAAAGACAACACAAGTAAACACAAAATGCAACTTCTAAATGAAGGTGTTTATTATTAAGGGGGGGGAAAAATCCAGACCTACATTTCCCTGCGTGAAAAAATGATTGCCCCTAAACCTAAATGTTTGGGCCACTCTTGGCAGCAACAACTGCAATCAAGCAATTGTTGTTGTGATAGGTTGGAAGACTACTGTTATAGAATAGAATAGAATAGAATAGAATTCAACTTTATTGTCATTGCACATGCACAGGTACAGGGCAACGAAATGCAGTTTGCATCCATCCAGAAGTGCTTTAGTGATATAGATATATTACAATATATATTATCAATAATATAGATATGTGAGTATATTACAGAAATGGGTCTATTATGGTATGTTATAATGTACACGGTATGAAGTATCTTATGAATATTCTATAACTATAAGTATGTACAGGCTGTAGTGAGTACAAGCTATGTACAGGCTATGAACAGGATATAAATATGAAAAACTATACAGAATATGAAATAAATAACTTTACAGAAATCTGAGATATACAGTTATACAGAAATGGGAACTATGCAAGTTGTAAACAGTTGTAGGGTTAAAATATACCCCCTAGGCAGTACTAAAAGACTCCATGCAGCTGTCATTCATGGGTTGATTCCATACTAAAAGAGTTGACAATAAAAAAAAAGGTTCTCAACTGATAATAAAAAGGTATATAGTTAATACTAATTCATATTAGTTGACATAAGCATAAAAACAATGCAAATAAAATGCAACAATGCAAGTCCAAAGCTAGGAAGATTATGATGGACCTCTCCCATCCCAACAATGGACTCTTCTCACTGTTGAGGTCTGGGAAGCGCTTCCGCTCCCTTAAGGCCAAAACAGAGAGAATGAGGAGGAGCTTCTTCCCCCAGGCTATTCGGGCCCTGAACCAGGTGTAGGACTGGACTCTCCCACACACGTCACTATAAGACTGGACTCTCACACACGTCACCACACGCACCACCACACATTTCCTATAATCCTATAATTCCTATAATTTATAATCCTTATCTTTATAATCTCTTCTGCTATTTGCACATTCTTTACTGTAAATTCCTAAGTTAATTTGTAAATTTTTGTAGTAAACTGTAAATTGTAAATATTGTAAAACTTTCTTCTGTCATTTAATGGTCGGGCATTGTACAGCTACAAGCATTTCACCCCCATGTCATACTGTGTATGGTTGTGTGTGTGTGACAAATAAAATTTGAATTTGAAATACAGTAAGAAAATGGTTAAAAAGTTATTATTTTTTATGTTGCATTAATGGTTGTCATTTTATTCAAGAGAACTGCGATCTGTACATTTCCTTTTCTAGGATCGATTGGTAGTGTCTCCATTAATAATAATGGATTGGATTTATATAGCGCTTTTCAAGGCACCCAAAGGGCTTTACAATTCCACTATTCATTCACTCTCACATTCACACACTGGTGGAGGCAGCTACAGTTGTAGCCACAGCTGCCCTGGGGCAGACTGACAGAAGTGAGGCTGCCATATCGCGCCATCGGCCCCTCTGGCCAACACCAGTAGGCGGCAGGGTAAAGTGTCTTGCCCAGGGACCTTCCGGTTACAGATGCGCTTCCCAACCCCATTCTCCATTAGGGGTCTTTCACACTCTTGTGATTCTTTTTCTCCTGTTTCAGGGGTGAAACGTTTGGAGGCATCGTTGGGATGCGCTGCTTAGATGTCCGGTGTCCACAATCTGTACATCGTAGTCCAAGCCAGCCAAATCCCCCCACTACAACCCAGGCAGACTGCAGTGAGGAAAGTTGCTGTCGATGCGAACTGGTAGCTGTGATTCAGCGTAGGTTTCCTGAGGCCAACCAGAGATCATCAGGGGCTGCAAAAAAACCCACTCAGCTCAGCATCACCTGTGTCACGGCTGCAACGGCAGACGTGTGGAGGTGAGGTAAGGACCCAAACGCAGGCACTGACTTTGAGGAGAATGAGCTTTATTCACAGGGAGGGTAGGAGCGGAGATGGAATACACAGACACTAAGGAAACTCTAAACTGGGAAAAAACTAACAAAACAGACCTGAAAGCTGAAGACACAGAGGGAGAAACCCTAAGACAGAAGTGGGACCAGGGCAGGCACAGAACAGAAACCTAACAAATGGCAAATCTTAACGAAAGATATAACCAGAATAAACAAGAACATAAAATATTATAAGGAAACACAAAACACTGAGTCATCAGACTCAGGACCATGACAACCTGTATGTAACACTTCTGGAGTCGTTACAGTATACTAGGACCAGTTAGGTTCGACTACTAGAGCAGTAATGAGCGTAGCATGTAATAAAGACCACAGACCAGTAAATACGTTTAAATTGCCGGCTTATTATTTTGTGAAGACAGAGAATAGACAGTTATAGACACATTACATAAAACATTCAACATCACACATTTAAGGAAAACAAAATATTTTCTTTCCCCTTCTTAGTTCAGTATGTTCTGTTAGTTCATCCTATTTATCTCAAAACCTTTTATTTGGCTTTAGAAGGATGTTATTTTCAACCTAGGTTATTGTTTTATTTATTTCAAGTTCTAAGTTCAAGTTTATCCTTTGATCTATTTGAGTTAACACTGTGTTATTTTAAATCAAGTTCAGTTCTTTAGGCCCAAGATTTAATTTAATCTTGGTCTAGGTTCACCTTTAAATTTCAACCAGTTCTTATTTTGTTTTAACCCAACAAAATTATTTACATTTCCATTAACACCATTACAGCATTAAAATGTAAGGTTGACCAAAATAAATTACAAAAATAAATAAATAAATGTAAAACTGAAAACCATTCAGCAAAAGGCTGAATAAATGCCTTAAACAAATAAACAAAAGAAAGTTGTCTCTGTGTCCTTTAACTATTAATCCTGGAATTACTCCGAATGATTATCCAGTGCTTTGAAAGTCCGCTGTTCTTTTGCAGAGGTGTATGGATTAATCCTACCAGTTTTTTCAGCGAAAGAGCTCAACGTCCAGCAGGGGGCGTTTTCCTTTTTCCTGCTCGGTACAGTTCAATGGGTCCGTGGGTGGCTCGCCATCTTGTTTCTCGCTCAGCGGATCAAACTCCGATTCTAGCTCGGCATTTCCCGATCCAAACCTTAATGGCCTACCATAACAACAAAATAAAGTGCATAAACATTCGAAAATAGCACACGGGTAGCCCTTAAATAACAGTAAAAGTCCGTTTTTTCCAGCTTATTTAGCTGTAAATGAGGTGACGCCAATATGGCGCGCTGAAACACCGTCAAAGGCCTTTGAACTACAGCCTGTGTGTCAGTTAAGCACGAATCCACCGTTTTTAACATAAAACAACATAAATCTGCTACCTTGGCTCTCCATTTGCATGAAATGAGCAATATAATACAACAAAACATTTCTTGCATGAAATAAAATACAATTTCTGAACTCACCAAGTCCCGTTCAGTTATGTTCACAACGTCACCAAGGCAAGGACAGGTCGGAAAAACAAAAATACATTCTCCAGGGCACAAAAATGGCTTTATGTAGATTTCTGGCTTGTTTTTACTATTTTTTCACTCATTTAAGCAGCAGCTCTGCAAGGACTGTCTGCATTTCTCTCTCTCCAGCATCAAAAAGAAGGAACAACCCGATTGGGTGTGGGTAATCACAGGAGTCACGCTGCAGCGTGCCCTTTCACAATACGAGTCTCAACACATATTTTAGCCATTTTACCTGAATTAACATAAAACACCATGAATTAGCAAGTTTTGTACCCTTTTAACATGTTTTTAAACACAAATGAAATCCTATACCATGAATTATATCATTGCTGATGTTTTTAATGAATTTTCTAACCATTATGATCTATTTATTGACTATTTATCACCTGTAATATATTTCTTATGACTGTTTTTACTAACAGGCTTTTATTTATTGATAGCTATGTTAACCAGGGTTACATGTACATGCAAAATTCCTCCTGACTACTGCCACAATGTCTTCAGTGGAAGAGCTATGAGAAGTTGTGCATGAAATGCACACTCTGTCCAAAGATTAAGTAGTGCCAATCTGCAAGTTCCTTGGCATTGCAGACAAAATAGATGTTAGCTGGCCCATATCTTGGTCAAAATCGCGGCCACCCAGTGGGAGCAGGCGGCAGAGGTGGCGCCAGGGGGGCCGCGTGAGATGAAGATGGTAGTTGTTTTGGTTAGTGCGAACAAACTACATCCAATATTACAGTTGGTCTAATGTCCGTCACTGGTCACCAGGTCTCTCAATTTCCATTGTTCTTCTTCAAGACGTTATCCATATAGCAGAGCCATGAGATCTTATCCATATTGCGTTAAAAAAACACAGTGTGAGTACTCACAGCCCTGCCCATCGTCTATCATGTCGGCCAGCCTTGTGGGATTTTGAACAGCTGTAGCCGCTTCTTGTTCTTCAATAAGCCAGGTCCGAGCCGGCTCCAATCAGCCAGAACTCTGTTACTGTAGTTAAGAATTAGTAGATGTCGTTCAATGTCCTCCATTGAGAGTGTTGCCAGACACACGACGCAACTGACCATCGAGTATCCGGCAGCAAACGTCTCCGAAGGACAGTCGGGCTCTCCCAAGCCCAGGAGGGTGTCAATTCGGTTAAGGGACCAGTTGATCAAATCCATAATTGTTTTTTATGTTTTTAGAGCACAAGTCTGGGAGACTCTCTTAGGGTTAGAGAATAAGCGAGACTATACAAAGGACATGAGAACCCAAGCAGGAAAGATAAGGGAGAAGGAGAAAGTGCGACCGCCTCAAGAGCAAAGTTAATGACATCAGATGTAGCTGATATTATGTACACATCTAAACTCACCCTGACCACAACAAATGGGACGAACATGCCATATCTTGGGTGAGTTGAGACAACCTTCCAACTTGTTCACAGGACTGAACACACTGAGAAAATGACCTTTCCCATGTTGGTAATGAGAGGTTTTCAGCTGACATGCCGTATTACAGGATAAAATGTTATTGTATACTTTGCTAAAAAGACTGACCAAGCTAAACTGTACAGCACAGTGAGAAAAGCATTTCCTAGCCTCAAAAGGCATAAGATGAAAGCTTTTATACAGGCTGTTAGTGCGGATACAGTTGATGAGTACAAAGTGATGACAAAGAAAGACTATATTACTGTACCTAAACAAAGCCAGATACAGGTTGAGGGTTGTATAGCAGCAGGACATTTAAACAAGACATGATCATGATATTTGAACCAGACTTAAACCCTCAGTGGCCAGACAATCTTGATTTTTTTCACACTTTGGTTAAATTTAAGAATGGTACTTTACCAGTCATAACACTAGGTGTCTCTAACCCCGCTGACCATGAAATTGTCATTTCAGGCCATACAGTAGTTGGCTCAGTTCAGACTATTACAGCTTTTTTACCTGCCCAGGTGTTTGAAAAAGCCACATCTGTAGCTACTGTTAACTAAACGAGCACACAAGCCCAGTGTAGCTCTAGTGAAGAGTGGGACCCACATGTAGATCTTAGCCACCTGGGTGAAGAGCAGAGAGTATTAGCAAAACAGATGCTCAGAGAGGAAGTCTTTCTCTAAGACAGACAATCATATAGGCTGTAATGAAAAACTGAAAATGACTATTTCACTCAAAGACAATGAACCAGTTAAACGTACATACCTGTCCGTGCCACGGCCACTCTACCACGAGATGAAAAGTTACCTGCATGATTTAATAGCACAAGGTTGGGTCAGAAAGTCAGACTCGTCATACTCCCCACCAGTCGTTTGTGTTAGAAAAAAAGATGGTACTTTAAGACTGTGCAAAGATTATAGAGACCTGAATAAAAAACACATCCTGATTGCCAGCCCATCCCACGGGTCCAGGATGTTATGGACAGTTTGGGTGGAAACTCCTGGTTTTCACTCTTAGACCAGGGGAAAGCGTATCACCAGGGGTTTATGTCAGAAGAAAGTCGTCCACTCACTGTTTTCGTGATCCCCTGAGGATTATATGAGTGGATTAGCGTCCCCTTTGGACTGCAGCATTTCAGCGCTGTATGGAAGAGTGCCTGGTTGGACTGCCCTGACAAAATCTGCATCCCCTATCTGGACGACACATTGGTTTACAACAAAACATTCAAAGATCACTTGTAGGACGTGAGAAAAGTGCTCCAGAGATTAAGAGACTTTGCTATAAAACTTAAGCCAAGTAGGTGTGACATATTTAAGCCTGAGGCGTGCAACTTAGGCAGAATAGTGTCTGCAGAGGGCAGTAGAGCTGATCCTGCAGACTTTGAAGCAGTCAAAGCACTCAAAGATATAAAACCACAGAATGTTGGTCAGCTCAGAAAAATGTTAGGCTTTCTCTCCTACTAGAGACAATACATAAAAGTTGTTTGTATGAACTGTTAAAAGCTGACAAATCACAGAGAACTCAGGCACCACAAGAGGGCCAAAGGCAAGACCAAAGAAAGCCAGTCAAGTTGAGCCCTCCTCAAAACAAATTGTGTGGACCAGTGTTGGGCAAGTTACTTTGAAAAAGTAATTAATTATAGTTACTTCTTCAAAAAAGTAACTGAGTTACTAACTGAGTTACAATATTCTAAAAGTAATTAATTACTTGAAAAGTAACTTCTTCTTTTTTTTTTCCCTTTTTGCCTGTCCCGTTTGGCTCTTTTGCCATCAGAATTGTTGTCTAAAGGCAAAGAAAGATGCCCAACGGATTTACTTTACCAAATTGACCATCCCAGCCTTGCCATAATGGTCCATTTGATTCATCTTTTATTGTTTATTTTATTTTCACTTGCTGAATACGGGACAGACTTGACTGGAGGAAAGAAGGGGAGAAAGAAAGAGGGAAAGAGAAACAGCTGAGAAGAGGGACGGGGGAGAAGGGCAAAAACCAAAAACCAACAGAATGGGCAGAAAAAAAAATGCATCTATCGATCACCTGGATCACCTGTTGAGAAAGAAAAAAGAAAACAAGCAGAAGAGAACAAGAGTAATAGAATAAACAACATCACAATGATATATGGGAATATGTCAGTAAATACTAAATATTAAACATTATTGTGCAGCACATAAGATCAACAGAACACAGTGTGCTTTGAGGTAGGAGCCAAAAAGGGTGTAGTTTGTGGGTGTGATCACCTGTGTGTACACCTGTGAGCATGGACGCGCTTGTTTTTTTTTTTAAAAAGGTTCCTTCATGTAATGATCTGCTAGAGGGTGTGGGGGGGCCACAGCCCCGTCCTCCAGGGCATGAAGCAGGTATGGAGGAGATCAAAACTCCAGACATCCAGAGGCCCCCAGAACACAAGAGACCAAGGAAGACCAACAGAGGGGCAGCCGCGCCACTGTCCCAGAAAGAGCTGAGGAGAGTCCCAGATGAGGGCTCACTCAGCAGCCGCGGAGCAGAAGCCAGGGGGAGTTGCAGTGACGCGCCCGTGAGCTCCGCCGGCAGCCAGCTGTGCCTGAGTGACCGAGCCCCAGGCTGAGAGGCCGGGGGCACCCCACCTCCGAAGTGGCCCGAGCGAGCCCCAGGCTCCAGGCCCCGATAAGCGGCCACCAAGGAGTGAGCCGGTGTGTACCTGGACGCCCAGACACAAAGAACCACCAACGCACCGATGTCTGAGGGAGTCCGCCACTGGCAGGGGAAGTGGTGGTGGGGGGAGATAGACCTCCAAACCTTGGAGGGCCTGAGATGTCCCCAGAGAGGTGGCGTCTGATACCCAACCTGACATATAGACACAGACATACAGGCACACACAGACACAAACATCCATTCCCACCCTCATGCTCTCATATGCACTTACTCCACACTCAACCAACGTGGAGACAGACATGAAGAGACGCTGTACACACGATCACACTCCCCAAGCATACTCTACGAACCGGGTCTAGGTACCCTTGCCCCTGGAGGGGGGAACTGCACCCAGACCCAGGTGGTGTTACCCTTTTCCCTGCGGTGGGGAGAGGCAGACCGCCCCGACTCCGCAGCAGCAGGGAGGCCCCAAACTCCAGACCGCAGTCGGATGGCCAACTCCTCCTCCTAGCCCCCCCGCTCCAGCAGGCCGCAGAGAATGGGGGTGGGAGAAGACTCCAAACCTCCCTCCACCCGCTCATTGTAGTGTTGATGCATGTGTGTTCTAAGGTGCATTTAAAACCCAGGAGGGCATGGAGCTACCTGCCAGAGAGCAGCAGGTAAGCACATAGCCCCTCCTGCTAGCCCTTGAGAGGTGGGCAACGATGCCAGGGGTGAGGTGTACACCCTGATGGTCTTTTGGAGTCCGTGTAGCGTGCCCACCCCCAAGATCCTATATGTATGTGTTATGAGAGTGTGAGTAATGTGAATGTCTAAGCTGTGGGATAAAATTGAGGCAGAGGCAGCCAGAAGAGGATGGGGGGGGGGGGGGGGGGGGGTTAGCCTCCTCTGCACCCTGGTGACACACCCCTACTCCAAGGCCCTGCATGTGTGGGTGGTTGTGGTGGAGCGGGAAGAGGGAGGCAGCTGGAGATGGGGAGGGAAGGAAGGGAGGGGCAAGAGACCCGCCAGGGGAAAGGGGGCCCAGGCCCATCCAGACCAGGGCCCAGTGCAGCAGCGCCTCCCGGCCCCACAGAGCCCGGGACAGTCCACCCAACCCCACCACAGAGAAAACTGCACCCACCCCACCATCCACTCATCTTCCAGACTACATAAGACAATAGACACCCAGGCTGAGATCTTCCTCCACCTCTCCTGTATCTCCCCTTCCTGCAGAGAGAGTTCCTGAAGAGAGGAAAGCTCCTGCAAGATGTGACAATCTCCCCCACCAGTTGAAGAGCCCCCCAGGTGGCTCGACGCACCGGCGGCACCCTGCGCCAGGGATGGGCCCCCATGCACCCACCCGCCCACAACCCCGGCAACACACCAACCAGGACCCAAGGCCCCGAGGCCCGGCCAGGGCCCCAGCCCAGAGACGGAGCGCCCCCAGAACCTCACGCCCATCCCGGACCCACCCAGGGGCAGCCAGGCTACCAGGTCAGTAACCCACGTCCGTCAGCACAGACCCTCCCCTAGCCCTGCTGCACGCAGCCACGAGGAAACAGTCACCTGAGAGCCAACCGGACATGACCGCTACCCCGGGTTGAGCCCCCGAAGGAAGATGCCTCCGGGGAACCCCCCGACGCCCTAAGCCTGTCCCTACCCCCACACCAATCACAACAGTGAAGGTGGGACCAAACTAAGACCCCCCCACCCCCACTAGGTGATGGAGCTGATCAAAGGAGCCCAGAGCAATTGATCTGATGTGGTGGCAGAGGCTGTATCAAGACTAATGTAATCTAATAGATAATTTCTATATTGGTTAGAATTAAGATTATTTTTATTTTTCCAGTTCATGAGGACTGTTTTCTTGGCTATGCATAGGGCAGTGAAAACCATATGGGCGATATTCTTTTCTGAAGTGACATTATCTAAGCTGTCCAACAAACACACTAAGGGGGAAGTTGGAATGTTACATTTCAGACACTTCGATAAGTCTTCACATATCTCGCGCCAAAACTTCTGAACTGGTGGACAGAACCAAAGAGCGTGGATATAATTGTCCGGTGAATTGGTTTGGCAGTGTGAGCAGTTGTTGGTAGACGTAAAGCCCATCTTGAACATCCGATGACCTGTATAGTGCACTCTATGTAATATTTTGTATTGAATTAATTGAAGACTGGGATTTCTAATTAGATGAAAGGTTTTTAAGCAAATCTGAGACCAGAAGTTTAGGTCTAAGTTAACTGATAAATCCGCTTCCCATTTTGCAATAGGAAGTGATATTGATTCATCTGTTTTAGAAAGCATTCTGTATATTTTGGAAAGTAATTTGGGGGTTTTAAGAGTAAGAAATTGAACCACACTTGGTGGTGTTTGCAGTTCAACTTGACCCGGTTTAAATTTCTTTTTTACTATGGATTTAATTTGTTGATATTCTAAAAATCTTTTCTTGTTGATCCCATATTGTGTAACTAGTCCGTCAAATGAAATAAATTCTGTTTCTTCTAGTATATGTTCTAAATATTTGATTCCTTTACCACTCCAATCTGAAAAGTTTATCATATTATTGTTTTGTAATATGTCAGGGTTGTTCCAGATAGGTGTACGTTTGCATGGGATTAATGAAGACGCCGTCAATTTTAGAAACTCCCACCATGCTGTCAGAGAAGAGCTGATGCTGATGCTTTTAAAGCATTCATGTCGTTGGATGTTTGAGCTGATAAATGGTAGGTCTGAGATCTCTAGATTATTGCAAAGTGCTTGTTCTACATCTAGCCAAGGTTCATCTAAGAGGGTATGTTTTAGCCATCCTGAGATAAACTGAAGCCTGTTGGCTAAGAAGTAGTGCTGAAAGTTAGGCAGTTCTAGTCCTCCTTTATCCTTGGTCTTTTGTAGTGTTTTTAAGCTTATACGTGGGGGTTTATTTTTCCAAAGGAATTTGGACATACATGAATCTAGAGATCTGAACCAATCTTGTGGCGGTTTAGTTGGGATCATTGAGAATAAATAATTTATTTTTGGTAAGACCATCATTTTTATAGCGGCAACCCTTCCCATGAGTGATATGGGTAGACATTTCCACCTAGCCAGATCATCTTCTACCTTCTTTAAAAGTGGGATATGGTTTAATTTAGTTAGATCTGCAAGCTTGGGAGAAACATTAATACCTAAATATTTTATATTTCCCGATTGCAGTGGTGTAGAAGAGGAATTATGGAGGGAGCAATTAATCGGTAGGACTGTAGATTTTGACCAGTTAATTGAGTAATCTGATATTCTTGCAAAAGAGTTTATCAATTCAATCACCCCAGAGATATTGGTTTGTGAATTTTGGAGAAAGAGTAACACATCATCCGCATAAAGGCTGATTTTATGTTCCACGTTCTTGCATTTTATGCCCTTAATTACTGAATTCTGTCTAATTGCTGCTGCTAGTGGTTCAATAAAAATTGCAAACAGTGAAGGGGAGAGTGGGCATCCCTGCCTGGTGCCCCTCAAGAGACAGAAGCTGGAGGATGTCTGGTCATTTATTCTGACACAAGCTGTTGGGGAGTTATATAATATTTTTAACCAGTTTATGAAAGAGGATCCAAACCCAAATTTGTGTAAAGTTGCAAATAGAAATTTCCAGTTAACTCTGTCAAATGCTTTTTCTGCGTCTAACGAGAATATTGTAGTTTCTAGGTTTTTACTGTATGAGTAGTCTATCAAATTAAGTAATCTACGTGTATTTGTTGATGAGTGCCTACCTTTTATGAAACCAGTTTGGTCAGGATGAATTAAGAGGGGGGTTATTTTCTCCAGTCTCTTTGAGAGAGCTTTGCATATTATTTTAAGGTCTACATTTATAAGGGATATTGGACGATAGCTTGAGGGATATACAGAGTCTTTGCCTGGTTTTAGCAGGAGATTAATGTTTGCAGAATTCATATTTGATGGAAGTCTGCCCTTTTCTTTGATTTCCAACAACGTTCTGTAGAAAACTGGTGCTAGAATCGACCAGAATTCTTTGTAGAATTCTGCAGGAAAGCCGTCTGGACCTGGAGCCTTATTATTGGGCATACTTATCAGGGCTTCCTGGAGTTCACCTGGTGTCAGTGGTGAATCCAGTGCCATTGCTTGAGTGTCTAATAATTTTGGAAGAGTTATGTTGTCCAAAAACTGATCAATTTCTTTTTTAGATGGGTTTATTTCTGGTGAATACAACGTTTTATAGAAATCCCTGAAAATGTTGTTTATTTGTATTGGTTCATATATTGTGTTCCCAGATAAATCTTGAACAGCACATATAGTTGTTTTTTCTTTATTTATTTTTAGCTGGTTTGCTAGAAATTGACCGGATTTATTACCATGTTCATAATTTTAAAAAGTAACTATTGCGGTACTTAAAAAAAAAAAAAACGTTTAACCCTCTGGGGTCCAGGGTATAATTGGTCATTTTTAACTACTTTTGATTTTCCCTCTACATTTCATCTTTAAAAATTATTTATTTGCCTTGTTTGGTATCATTCTTTTCAGCACAACCTCACGTGTCTGAATATACAGTTAAGTTTTCATTTTGACATACTGTATTAACACAATTGATCTAAAATCAGACAAAAAATATAAAATCCGAGTAGAAAAAGTTATATTTTTTACTGTAGCAACAACAAACATGTTTATTAAATCATATTTCATAACTTTAAATGCAAATACAAATTATCGATTTTAAAACGATATGCACAAGTTTTGCAAACAACAAAGTTATTTGCATCCATTTACCTTTTACCCTTTTTTAAATAACCATTTCAAACTATTTACATAACACCAGGTGTTCTACATTCAATAAGATGCCACAAATTATTTGTGCCACTCCAAAAAAATAATTTCTGTCCAGTATAAAGGAGAACATCACAGCCTGATACCTGCAGGTCTGACAGCAGCAGGTGTATCACTCCTCCTGTTTTCTACCTGGAGACAGCAGTTGCCTCATTGTTCTGACACAAACACAAAACTATCCACAACACTACACACTAACTACACAAGACAACACATTAACTACACAGTCCAAACACACTAAACGTCACAAATCTCTCACATCTCAAAACTCGCTCTCTCTCTTTTTCTGCTGTCTTTCTCTCTCTCTCTCTCTCTCTGGCTGTCACTCCTAAAACATCCCGTTTTTTTTGTTTTTTTTTCTGTTTACTGTCTGCTTGCTGTCCTTAGACAGTAAACGTGACTAAACTATTCAGGAAAAAATACACCTATATATTGTTTATCATGACTCTGGTTTTACGTGGCCTATCAGCACAATTTATAAACTGGTATATATCACCTTGTTGCTATCTTGAAGTGGTCATGTGATTGGCTTACCACGACTACTTTATTCTCCCTCAGTCAAACAGCAACACTCATGCGATTGTTTTGCCCCCTTAGCTCCAGGTGTTGTGCTAGACAGTGATCGTGATTGCTGTCTGCGGGAGCGCGCGCAGCTGTTTAAAGCTGTAGCGTCCAGATTACTTACAGCTACTTCCGTGCAACTGATATAAGGTGCGGTAAGCTGAACATAGCTTCAACCGTCTGTTTGAAAAATAGTAACGGACCCCATTTTCTTGTTAGTAACTGTAACGGCGTTGTAACGATAGGAATAGTAATTAGTTAGATTACTCGTTACTGAAAAAAGTAACGCCGTTACTTGTAACGCCATTATTCCCATCACTGGTGTGGACTGACCAGCATTGAAGTGCACTTGAGGAACTAATAGAGTGTTTGCTCCACCCACCAGCGCTTGGACTCCCAGATTTCACACAGCCGTTCATCGTACACACAGACGCCTCACACAAAGGACTAGGTGCAACGTTGTACCAGAGCCAAGATGGTAAGCTGTGAGTTAGCTCCTGTACTCTAACAGCAGCTGAAAAAAACTACCACTTACATGCAGGCAAACTGTACCTTTAGCTTTGAAGTGGGCCATCACGGACAAATTCAGAGACTATTTGTACTATGCCCCAACGTTTACTGTCTATAGTGATAACAACCCGCTAACGTACATTTTGTCAACAGTCAAACTGAATGCAACCCCATCTAGATGGCTCGCAGAGCTCACTGATTTTCACTTCAAATTTAACCACAAACCAGGTGTTACCGCGCCAGATCCGTGGCCCCGAACCGTAGTAAGGAAACCTCTGGCAGTTACTTGAAGGTTCCGTAACTGACTCGTAGCCGGCAACAGCTTACTATACAGGTCAACTCCGCTAGCAAAAAGATCGAAGGAGGCGTAGGAAACTGCTTCACCGAACTTTATTTCTTCTCTAAGGCACGAACACCACGTACAGTGGGCTGAAACAGTTTACTCACAGCGAGCATCGCCGACACAACTCTGGCTGTCGAGGGAGTTATTATATTCCTTTTATTTATTTTCTTTTCGTCTCTTCTGTAGCTAACCGTTACTTTTTCCCCTTCTCCGCTCTCTCTCTACACACACACCCCCGGCAGTCCCGCTACACACATCCCGAATACATTTCCCATGAGGCTTCATCCTTAAAGGGCCATGCCTGTAACACTACCCCCACTCTGGATGATAATTAAACCCTTAACATCAGGGGTGCCCAATCCCGGTCCTCGAGAGCTACCGTCCTGCAGCTTTTAGATGCATCCTTGTTCCCACACACCCGAATCAAATGAATGGCTTGTTATCAGGCCTTTGCCAAACATGATGGCATGCTGAAGAGGTAATCAAACCATTTGATTCAGCTGTGTTGGAGTAGGGATGCATCTAAAAGCTGCAGGATAGTAGCTCTCGAGGACTGGGATTGGGCAGCCCTGCTTAACATCATCCCAGCACATGAACCCCCTATTAACAAGGAAACATACAGCATTCTATGCGGGACAGCAGTCATGCCCCCAGTCCATAAATGGTGATCCTTAGAAGGGAACAATCTTGAAGTAGACAACTGTCCATATCTTGCGCACAAAGAAAAACATAGAATGTACAGGGTTCACTTTGAGGAGGGTGCAAGTCAATGTCCATATCCCGTCCTTCACATATACAGTATTCACAAAGAAAGAAAAAAAAACACACACACAACAGCATTTACATCGATCCATGAGCGTTCAGAGGTGATGCCCATATTATCCAAGATGCACTATGACATTAAGGCACTACAGCTGAACGTTTGCCCCTATATCCAGCTTTACTTCATTAGTATAAACAGTTCAAACAATAACTTGCAGCCCGTCGACAGCCATATTACCAGGAAACAGCAAGACAAACAAGCCCAACAGTACACGTAAGAATAGCCCCCTGTAACAACTCAATCTACAACAGTCATATCACTTAACATATGTAACATGAACAATTTTTTTTTTTTTTTTTTAATGTTAATGCTTGAACGACTGAGCAGGGCAGCGATCCGCCTACACCCCAACTCATTTTGGACATACTAGCCTAGTGACTGACCCAGTCACCAAACATGTCCGGCGCCCGCCGCACACGCTGTGGTCTGGAACAGGGTGTGGACCTGAAGGAAGGGTGATGTCCTGGTCCTTCAGCCTCATCCACGTAAGGCTGAACAGGGCTGGCTGGCAACCCGCTACCGTCTCCTAGAGCGGGTGGCGGAGAGCCAGTTCTCAGGGAAGCACCAGTATCTGGTTGATCTGCCCCGGCTGGGGCCTCCCACAAGTCGAAGGGACCGAAATCAATGTCAGAATCGCTTTCGTCGAGCGCTGGAGGAGGCACCTCGATAGGTGCTACCTGGTCGGAGTCTTGGAAGACCCAGCTGTTGTCCAGCGGCGTTCTTGAGTGATAAGGCTTGAGTCTGTCGTGATGAACCACTTTAGCCTTTGCTCGGGGCCCCTTTTTAATGCAGTAGACCAAATCATCCAGCAGGCCCACTACGAAGTAGGGGCCCTCATAGAAAGGCAGAAACTTGAGAACCTTGTGCCGCACTCTCTTGGTCCCTTTGATCAGATGCCACACTGCAGCGCAGATTTGATACTGAACTTGGCAGATATTCTTATCATACTGTTTCTTAGCACGCTCAACAGATTTCCCGAGAGCCTCCCGTGCCAGTTGGTGGGAAAGCTCCAGCCTTTCCCTGAGTTGCACCACATACTGTGGTGCAGTGCAGTTGGGGGTGTTGTCGGCTGGCAGACCCGCGACCAGGTCAATAGGCTCGGTTATCTCTCGCCCCAGAAGCATCATGTTTGGGGTCAATCCTGTGGAGCTGTGTTTAGTTGCCCGATAAGCCATGACAGCATATGGGATCATTATATCCCAGTCCCAGTGGCAGCGCTCCGCGGTGGTGGCTAAGGCCTTCTGAAGGGTAGCATTAAAACGCTCTACCTGGCCATCGAACTGTGGATGAAAGGGCGTGGTGTGCGTCTTTTTGATTCCGAACAGTTCGCACATCCCCTGGAACACAGCTGACTCAAAGTTGGTGCCCTGGTCACTATGCAGAGACTGTGGGGCTCCATATCTACACACCCACTCCGCAACAACCTTTTCTGCCACCGTGGGTGCTTGTCCATCGGGGACTGGATAAGCCTCCACCCACTTGCTGAAATAGTCTTGTACCACCAATATGAACTGGTTATGCCTCTCTGTTTCGTTCAACGGTCCCATCAGATCGACGGCGATCCTCTCCATGGGGGCGCCAACACGTACCGTGCCCATCGCTGCCTGGGGGGTTTTTAGGGGCCGCGCCCTTTCAGCACAACTGGTGCAAGTGCGGCACCACAGGGTCACATCATCTTTCATGTTGTACCAGTAGTACCTATTCTTCAGGCGTGCCAGGGTCCTTTCTGCCCCAAAGTGGCCGCCCACTGGGCCATCGTGCATCTGCTGCATTACGGAGTAACGATAGGCGTGAGGCAGAAGGATTTGGGGGAAAAACACATTACTTTCTGTACAGTGGAATTTCCTCACCAGTACTCCATCTTTTAGGTACAGTCTTTTCCAATGCGCCCAGTAGGCTTTGGTTGCGGGGCTGCATGCCGCTACATCGGCCCAGACTGGCTGACCTCCCCCTTTTTCCTTCCATTCCCAAACTGGGCCTATATCCAGGGGGTGATGTTTGTGGTAGATACGCTGGAAGAATTAATGCTGGTCGTTGTTGTGGATGATTGTCCAGGAGAGGAGCTGGGGATGATTGCTGTGGATTGTCCAGGAGAGGAGCTGGGGGTGATTGTTGTGGATTGTACAGGAGAGGAGCTGGGGGTGATTGTTGTGGAAGATTTGGTGGAAGAATTGATGCTGGTGGTTGTTGTGGATGATTGTCCAGGAGAGGAGCTGGGGGTGATTGTGTGGATTGTCCAGGAGAGGAGCTGGGGGTGATTGTTGTGGAAGATTCGTGGAAGAATGATGCTGGTGTTGTTGTGGATGATTGTCAGAAGAGGAGCGGGGATGATTGGCGATTGTCCAGAAGAGGAGCTGGGAGTGATTGTTGTGGATTGTCCAGGAGAGAAGCTGGGAGTGATTGTTGTGGATTGTCCAGGAGAGGAGCTGGGGGTGATTGTTGTGGAAGATTCGCTGGAAGAATTGATGCTGGTGATTGTTGTGGGTGATTGTCCAGAAGAGGAGCTGGGAGTGATTGTTGTGGATTGTCCAGGAGAGGAGCCGGGGGTGATTGTTGTGGAAGATTCACTGGAAGAATTGATGCTGGTGGTTGTTGTGGATGATTGTCCAGGAGAGGAGCTGGGGATGATGGGTGTGGATTGTCCAGAGAGGAGCGGGGGGTGATTGTTGTGAAAGATTCGCTGGAAGAATTGATGCTGGTGGTTGTTGTGGATGATTGTCCAGAAGAGGAGCTGGGGAGTGATTGTTGTGGATTGTCCAGAAGAGGAGGTCTGGGTGATCATTGTGGAAGATTCGCTGGAAGAATTGATGCTTGGTGTTGTTGTGGATGATTGTCCAGAAGAGGAGCTGGGGGTGATTGTCGTGAATGATTCGCTGGAAGAATTGATGCTGGTGGTTGTTGTGGATGATTGTCCAGAAGAGGAGCTGAGAGTGATTGTTGTGGAAGATTCGCTGGAAGAACTGATGCTGGTGGTTGTTGTGGATGATTGTGCAGAAAAGGAGCTGGGAGTGATTGTTGTGGATTGTCCAGGAGAGGACTGGGGTGATTGTTTGGGGGAAGATCACGGGAAGAATTGATGCTGGTGGTTGTTGTGGATGATTGTCCAGAAGAGGGAGCTGGGAGTGAGTGTGGTGGGATTGTCCAGGAGAGGAGCTGGGGATGATTGTTGTGGAAGAGTTCACTGGAAGAAGTTGAGGCTGGTGGTTGTTGTGGATGATGTCCAGAAGAGGAGCTGGGGTGAGTGGTGTGGATTGTCCAGAAGAGGAGCTGGGGGTGATTGGTGTGGATTGTCCAGAAGAGGAGCTGGGAGTGATTGTTGTGATTGTCCAGAGAGAGAGCGGGCGTGATGTTGGTGGAAATTCGCTGGAAGAATTGATGCTGGTCGTTGTTGTGGATGATTGTCCAGGAGAGGAGCTGGAAGTGATTGTTGTGGATGTCCAGGAGAGGAGCTGGGGTGATTGTTGTGGAAGATTCACTGGAAGAATTGACGCTGTTGGTTTTGTGGATGATTGTCCAGAAGAGGAGCTGGGAGTGATTGGTGGGGATGTCCAGAAGAGGAGCTGGGGGTGATTGTTGTGGAAGATTCGCTGGAGGAATTGACGCTGTTGGTTGTTGTGGATGATTGTCCAGAAGAGGAGCTGGGAGTGATTGGTGTAGATTGTCCAGAAGAGGAGCTGGGGGGTGATTTGTGTGGATTGTCCAGAAGAGGAGCTGGGAGTGATTGTTGTGGATTGTCCAGGATAGGAGCTGGGGGTGATTGTTGTGGAATATACGCTGGAAGAATTAATGCTGGTCGTTGTTGTGGATGATTGTCCAGGAGAGGAGCTGGGGATGATTGCTGTGGATTGTCCAGGAGAGGAGCTGGGGGTGATTGTTGTGGATTGTACAGGAGAGGAGCTGGGGGTGATTGTTGTGGAAGATTCGGTGGAAGAATTGATGCTGGTGGTTGTTGTGGATGATTGTCCAGAAGAGGAGCTGGAGTGATTGTTTGGATGGTCCAGGAGGGAGGTCTGGGTGATCGTTGTGGAAGATTCGCTGGAAGAATTGAAGCTTGGTGTTGTTGTGGATGATTGTCCGGGGGATATGAGGCGTAGTGGGGTGATTGTTGTGAAATAGTCGCTGGAAGAATGAAGCGGGTGGGGGGGGATGATCGGTCCGAGAGGAGCGGGGAGGAGTGGGGTGGGATGTCCAGAAGAGGACGGGGGGGAGTTGTGAAAGATTCGCTGGAAGAAGGATGCTGGTGGTTGTTGTGGATGATTGTCCAGAAGAGAGAGCTGGGAGTGATGTGTTGTGGGTGTCCAGGGAGAGAGGTCTGGGGGACGTTGTGGAAGAGTTCGCTGGAAGAATGAAGCTTGGTGTTGTTGTGGATGATTGTCCAGAAGAGGAGCTGGGGGGTTGTGGTTGGGAATATGTCGCTGGAAGAATGATGCTGGTGGTTGTTGTGGATGATTGTCCAGAGAGGAGCGTGGGGATGAGTGGTGCGGATGGTTCCGAAGAGAGAGCGGGGAGGATTGGTTGTGGAAGATGCGC